>NC_042615.1:337850975-338170094 GCF_901001135.1 Rhinatrema bivittatum
GGGGATGCGCCGAAACCACCCCCGGTCCCACCGAACCCGCCGGGTTCAATCCTCCAGGTGGACTGGCACGCACCTCACCCGTTTAACTCTTAACGGTTTTCCCGCCCTTTTGAACTCGCTCTTGAAAGTTGTTTTCAACTTTCCCTTACGTACTTATTGATTTTATTTATTTATTTTATTTATTTATACCGGCATTGCATCCGCTGTAGGCTTCCCTGGTCGGTCTTGTGCATTTGAATAAACGGAGAGGAATTTGTAGGTCGATAATGGTGTGTTGGTGAATGATTTTTTATATCAAGATGATGGATTTGTAAATGACTCTGAACTGAATTGGTAACCAGTGGAGGTCTTTTAGGACTGGGGAAATGTGGCCTCCTTTCCTAGTGTTTGTTAGTAGACGGGCTGCTGCGTTTTCAACCATTTGGAGTGGTTTCGTGTATGAGGAAGGGAGTCCAAGTAATGTAGAGTTGCAGTAGTAGAAAATGAGGGCTTGGAGGATGGTTTCTGAAGTGTTTGGCGTGGAAGAGTGGTCTTATCCTTTTTTAAACTTGCAGTTTATAGAAGCAGTCTTTGGTGGTTTTATTGGGGGGCCACTACCGGCCTAACACCGTCCGCCGGCTGATCCTCCATCAGAAGGACTTGGGCCCCCGAGCGGCGCTGGGGAGCCGTCTTCTGTATGCCACATTTCCCGCGCCCGCCGGACAGGCGGGGGATTCGGCGCTGGGCTCTTCCCCTCTTCACTCACCGTTACTGAGGGAATCCTGGTTAGTTTATTTTCCTCCACAGCTTGTGTCCCTAGGTGGTCCCCTGCGGGTCGGTACTGCAAGAGCGGTATTCAACAGCAAGCACTGGGGTATGAAAATACAGACCCCTGTGTACTTCCTTGGTAGAGGTTTTGCTAGGAGTAAGAATTTGTTGAGGATAATGTCAGTTTCTTAATAAGATCTCATGCTTTGACTGTTGAGGAGATTAGGGATGGCTTGTAAGCTGTTTGTTCCAAAGTGCGATGGCTTTGTTAATAGATTCTGTTATGGGAATAAGAATCTGAACATCGTCAGCATAGATGTAGTGAATGAGGTTAAGACTAGTTAACAGTTGGCAAAGGGGAAGGAGGAAACGGCCGGGGAAACGGCGAAGCTGCTGCCGGGGGGGGGGGGGGCAAAAACCCGCGCCGGAGCCGGTATTTACCCTTAGATGGAGTTTACCACCCCACTTTGGCCTGCATTCCCAAACAAACAGACTACGAGAAAACCCGGTCCCGGCGCGCTTGGGGGCCGCTACCGGCCTAACACCGTCCGCGGGCTGAGGCTTGATGAGAAGGACTTGGGCCCCCGAGCGGCGCCAGAGAGGCGATCTTCCGTACGCCACATTTCCCGCGCCCGCCGGACGAGCGGGGATTCGGCGCTGGGCTCTTCCCTCTTCACTCGCCGTTACGGAGGGAATCCTGGTTAGTTTCTTTTCCTCCGCGGCTTGTGTCCATAGGTGGGATTGACCTCTGTCCTAGAATGATGTGCCTCTTCATCCAGGCCTAGTGTTCCTACTGGTGTTTTAAGTCCATTGCTGTGCCTGCCTGTTCATCCAGACCTTGTGTTCCCACACGTATTATTATTTCTGAGAGATCTTCCCGATTCCTTTGTCATTTTCTGAAGTGCATAAGTAGGGTAGCTAAATGAGGAGAATATTGGAGGGGCGAAGTTCCATATTCAAAGCTGAGTAGCTGTACTTATCTAGTGAAAGTTTGAAGGATCAGGGAAGGCTTGTAAGAATAGCCAAGTTTGTTAATAGATTCTGTTATGGGAATAAGAATCTGAACATCGTCTGCATAGATGTAGTGAATGAGGTTAAGATAAGTTAACAGTTGCCAAAGGGAAGGAGGAAAACGCCGGGAGGGGGGGCTATAACACGCGCCGCCAGAGCAGCGGGCCACCTGCCCCCCCTGGGCCTTCCCAGCCGACCCGTTGCCGGTCGCGGCGCACCGCCGCGGAGGAAATGCGCCCTGCGGGGCCCGGGGCCGTCCGGGAGGCGTTCCCCGCCCCTCCCCACCCCCCCGCGAAAGGGGTGGGGGTGGGGGATCCGCCGAAACCCCGGTCCGACCGAACCCGCCGGGTTGAATCCTGCGGGCGGACTGCACGGACCCCACCCATTTACCTCTTTACAATTTCACGCCCTCTTGAACTCCCTCTTCAAAGTTGTTTTCAACTTCCCTTGCGGTACTTACTTATTTATTTTATTTAAGGTTTTTTATACCGGCATTCATGAAATCGTTCACATGATGTCGCTTTACAGAAAACAGGGGTGCAAAGAAAACAACCTATAACATAAATACACGTGGTGAAGAGATGCAGTTACAATTAACTGGGGCTATGAACTGGGAGTGTAAGAAATAAGAGGGATAGAGGAGGTTAATTATATACATGTGTAGAATATAAAAATATACAAGAGTACATTACAAATATGGCGTCCAATATATACAGCTTCTGAGCTGAGAATTTATTGATGGTGTGTGTTAGGTGCAGTTCGGGAAGGCTTGCCTGAAAAGCCATGTCTTGAGTCTTTTCCGAAAGGTTAGGAGGCAAGGTTCATTTCTGAGATCTGGGGGATGGAGTTTCCATAACGGTGGACCTGCTGTGGAAAGGGCTCAATCTCTAAAGGTGCTGTGATAAGTGGTTTTGGGAGGGTGGAACAAGGAGGCATCCTCTGTAGGCTTCCCTGGTCGGTCTTGTGCATTTGTATAAACGGAGAGGAATTTGTAGGTCGATTATGGTGTGTTGGTGAAAGATTTTGTATATCAAGGTGATGGATTTGTAAATGACTCTGAACTGAATTGGTAACCAGTGGAGGTCTTTTAGGACTGGGGAAATGTGGTCTCTTTTCCTAGTGTTTGTTAGTAGACGGGCTGCTGCGTTTTCAACCATTTGGAGTGGTTTTGTGTATGAGGAAGGGAGTCCAAGAAATGTAGAGTTGCAGTAGTCTAATTTGGAGAAAATGAGGGCTTGGAGGATCCTGGTTAGTGTCTTTTCCTCCGCGGCTTGTGTCCCTAGCTGTGATTGAACTCTGTCCTCGAATGATGTGCCTCTTCATCCAGGCCTTGTGTCCCCTAGCTGGGATCGACCTCTGTGCTCGACTGCTGCGCCTCTTCATCCCGGCCTTGTGTTCCCACAAGTGTTTTAACTCCGTTGCTGTGGCCCGTTCCTGCAGGCCTTGTGTTCCTCTGGGGATAGGGAAATACATACAGTAACTGAGTGTAAGCAAGTATGATTTGCATTGAATACAAGAATGTCAGTATATAAAAATGACAAATAAATATAAAAATAAATGAAGTGCTATAAACTTTTTAAAAAAAGAATATAAATCCATAAAAAAAAATTGTACTATCCGAGTATCAGTGTTCATCCATGTTCCTACTGGTGTTTTAACTCCATTGCTGTGCCTGCCTGTTCATCCAGGCCTTGTGTTCCCACAGGTGTTTTAACTCAGTGGCGGTGCCTGTTCATCCAGGCCTTGTGTTCCTCTGGGGATAGGGAAATACCTACAGTACCTGAGTGTAATCAAGTCTGACGTGCTAGAAACGTTTTCGAATAAGAATATAAATACATTAAAAAAACACATAATTACTATCCGAGTATCCGTGTTTCATCCAGGCCTTGTGTTCCCACAGGTGTTTTAACTCAGTGGCGGTGCCTGTTCATCCAGGCCTTGTGTTCCTCTGGGGATAGGGAAATACCTACAGTACCTGAGTGTAATCAAGTATGACGTGCTAGAAACGTTTTCGAATAAGAATATAAATACATTAAAAAAACACATAATTACTATCCGAGTATCCGTGTTCATCCAGGCCTTGTGTTCCCACAGGTGTTTTAACTCAGTTGCTGTGCCCATTCTTCCGGGCCTTGTGTTCCCACAGGTGTTTTAACTCAGTGGCTGTGCCTGTTCATCCAGGCCTTGTGTTCCCACAAGTGTTTTAACCTGGTTGCTGTGCCTGTTCATGCAGGCCTTGTGTCCCTAGCTGGAATTGACCTCTGTCCTCGAATGATGTACCTGTTCATCCAGGCCTTGTGTTCCCACACGTATTCTTATTTGTGAGAGATCCTAGGCTCCAATTCCTTTGTCATCAGCTGAAGTGCGTAAGTACAGTCTGAATTCACTAGACGCCAACGGAATTCACTAGACGCCAACGATATTCACTGGACGCCAATGTAAACACCGGGTACACACAACTCTAGGGGTGGACCCGTTCCAGGGAGTCCTTCCCTGAACAAGCATGAGGGTGGAGGTGGGCTTTACTGCACACCCACCTGACGGACCATGCCCATACCGCTGCCAATATTCTAGCATGCATCAGAAAGATGCTGGCGAGCTACCAGTGTTTTAACCTAGTTCCTGTGCCTGTTCATGCAGGCCTTGTGTCCCTAGCTGGGATTGACCTCTGTCCTCGAATGAAGTGCCTGTTCAATCCAGGCCTTGTGTTCCTACTGCTGTTTTAACTCCATTGCTGTGCCTGCCTGTTCATCCAGACCTTGTATTCCCACACGTATTCTTATTTCTGAGAGATCCTCCAATTCCTTTGTCATCTGCTGAAGTGCGTAAGTACCGTCTGAATTCACTAGACGCCAACGGAATTCACTAGACGCCAACGATATTCACTGGATGCCAATGTAACACCGGGTACACACAACTCTAGGGGTGGACCCTTTCCAGGGAGTACTTCCCTGCACAAAGGAAAGGGAACTCTCTCCTGGGCCAATTGATAAGAAAACCACAATTCTGCAGCCAAAAATAGGCTGGAAATCCTTCCCCATTGACTTTAATGGGCGACATATGTACATATACCCAACTCATTAGATTTTTTTTATGTCCATATTGGCCGCAAGTGGGACCCACTTTCGGACATAAGAAATATGAACATAAAATTTTGCTCTGCACATCCCTACTAACTATACGTTTACTCTCAAAACTGGTAATTTTAAGAAAATTATTCTTTTATCGCCCCTTTATTCTTTACAGGTTCTCTGTATACAGCATCCCTGTAAGTAAGTACCTTTATTAGCTTTTGTTATCTTTTTGTGTAGTAGACTGGCCAGATCTAATGTGTGTGTCCTGCGGGTGTGCAAATGTATCTCTTCTCTTTTATTCAGGTAGATGCTTGGGTGCAGTGGTCTCTGTAATAGCTGGCATTTCTGGGTGACTGGGCCAATGGCAGTAAGTGTCAGTCTCTCTGTCAGGATTACCTGCTCCTGACTATACCAAATTGATAAGAGAAATTAACTGCCTAGCACAGAAAATCTTCTGCAAGCTAATTAAGGGGGTCATTTTGTAAAGCTTATCGCGTGCGATAGCTTGCTAGGGGCGGAGTCGGGGCGGACTCAGCGATGTCTTCACCGGCGGCGATAAGGTACGCCACGTTATCGTCGCCAGTAGCATGTCCAATAGTGCCACCTTTCACTGTGGCACTATTGGGTGCGAAAGCCAGCAGCGATAACACCGTGGTGGTGCGATGGCTGCCGGCTTTCGCAGGCTCCCCCATTTTCGCTGGATTCACCATTCTGCGATGGAATAGTGAATCCAGGCCCAAATTGGTTTGCTAGCTAGGCAAAATAAAAGGATAAACAAATATTCCCATTTTTGGATATTAAAGGGCACTGCACATTTTCACTTTCACAAATCTCCACCCGTCCCTCTAATTAGGACAGGTAAAATATCACTGCATTCTTGCCTAGGACTTTGCCATTACCTGTCTTGTCCCATTACCCTTGGCACAAGGAACAAGGATTAACTTCCAGTTCAAAAAAAAAAACAAAAAAACAAAACAACCAAAACAACTCTTGGGCCTCTCTCAGTTTCGTGCTGAGATCATAATCTCCCTATCTGTCCCCTTTTAAATTGGTGGCTGGATGCTTTAAAATCTCCCTTTTCTTTTCCTTGTAGTATGGTAGAACTATTATGGCTAGTTCAGCCACACCTATCTTCCCTTATCAATCCTTTTTTTTTTTTACTTTTTATTTATGCATTTAAATACAAATCAAATATACATCATATTTAAAAAAAAATTAGGATAAACACCAAGCAAATACAAAAAAAGGAACAAGGTATATTCAGAAAAATTCACCTTAGCATATCCCCTGCTTAAACTCCAATAGAAAAGGGGGGGGGGGGGGGGACAGAAATGGCCATGGGGAAGACCATTGCAAACAGGAAATTAGTACAATGAAAAAAGGGACAAGCCTTCCGAGCAGAATCATTACCCATGAAACACAAATTTCCACATATCAGAAAAGAACTGTTATACAATGCTGCGTCTAGCATCTATAAACTCTCTCAATTGAGATGGATCAAAAAAGGGAAACTTAGGTTCATCTAAGGTTACTACATACTTGCACGGATGACAATTAATGCAGATGGCCCCTAGAGACAGAACTTCAGATTTTATAACTAGGAACTTCCTCCTATGTTCCTGTGTCACTCTGGAGAGGTCAGGGAACATCCAGATTTTTTGTCCTTATGATGAAAAAATAAATGAAAAACATTATTACGATCCTGCTTAAGAAAAAAGTTACCAACAAGTAGCTCATTTCTTCATTAGAGTTCTCCAGGAGATTAGATAGATCAGTGGGAACTTCCATCATACCAGGAAGTACAGCTCTCTTAGAGGATGTGAAATAATAAACTTTGTCAATTGGAGGCAAAGTAGCCTCAGGAATTAATAGAATTTCTTTTAAATAGGAGATGAAAAGCTCAGATGGAGAAATCAAGGAAATCTGAATTATTAGGAAGGGAATGGTTAATAAAACAGAAAATGTCATAATGCCTCTATATCGCTCCATGGTGAGACCGCACCTTGAATACTGTATACAATTCTGGTCGCCGCATCTCAAAAAAAGATATAGTTGCGATGAAGAAGGTACAGAGAAGGGCAACTAAAATGATAAAGGGGATGGAACAGCTCCCCTATGAGGAAAGACTGAAGAGGTTAGGGCTGTTCAGCTTGGAGAAGAGACTGCTGAAGGGGGATATGATAGAGGTCTTTAAGATCATGAGAGGTCTTGAATGAGTAGATGTGAATCGGTTATTTACACTTTCGAATAATAGAAGGACTAGGGGGCATTCCATGAAGTTAGCAAGTAGCACATTTAAGACTAACCGGAGAAAATTCTTTTTCACTCAACGCACAATAAGCTCTGAGAGTTTATTGCCAGAGGATGTGGTTAGTGCAGTTAATGTAGCTGGGTTAAAAAATGGTTTGGATGGGTTCTTGGAGAAGTCCATTAATGGCTATTAATCAAGTTTACTTAGGGAATAGCCACTGCTATTAATTGCATCAGTAGTGTGGGATCTTCTTAGTGTTTGGGTAATTGCCAGGTTCTTATGGCCTGGATTGGCCTCTGTTGGAAACAGGATGCTGGGCTTGATGGACCCTTGGTCTGTCCCAGCATGGCAATTTCTTTTGTTCTTATGAGGAAAATTAGGTACTCTCAGGTTCAAAGACCCAAGAGAGAATTCTCAATATTTTGAATCCTACAAGAAGATGAAGAGAGACCCTCAATCATATTAGTTTGCACATCACAAAATTTCTCCATAGAAGTTTCAACCTCAGATAACTTCTTTTCACATGTTGAAATACGCTGGTCATAAATTTGAAAATTAGAGTGTAAATCCGCAGTCAACACAAGTGAAGAAACTGACTTTTCAATAAACATCATAACAGGCCACAAACTTCCCAAAGTTATTATAGTGGGCTTTCAAAAGGGAGTCTTAGAGCGAAGTTCAGAAACAGGAGCCAAAGAGTGGGGTAAAGGAGCCATAGGACTTACATCTGATGCCCCCGCAGGCACAGCAGAGAAAGCAGAAGCTGCCTCAGCATTTTCCAGCGGTCCTTGGTGATCGAAACCAGCTCCCGCGGAGCTAATCCGCAAGGCCTCCACTGGCTGAAGAGTAAAGGCGCTGCCTGATGTCGCTGTGGGAACCGCGGGGCTTCCGAAACTCCCCAAAGAAAACATCCACAGAAAAAAGCAGCACTACCAGGAGGACGCAGTGTGGAGCAGAATTTGGGGCTAAGAGAGACTTCCGTCGCTGGACAGGCATGGCTCCCCAGTTCCTGCCAAGCCAGACTCTCTGCTGTGGAACAAGCAATGGTTTGTTCAAGCATGGTGGACTGATGGGGAGAGGCCAGCATCTTAGGAGGCATCTCCTTCTTTTACAGCTCCCTTCCTTTTCCCCCATGAAGAAATTGAGAACGCTGAAGCAAAGAGACAAGTAAGGTGAAGAAAATCATGGGAGCTGCTGTGAACGCGTCTGCTCAGGAGCGGCTGTCTTCGGTTCCCACCAATCCTTTTTTCATAAAGTCTTTTTTCCTCAGAGAGTAGATCCCTGCTGCGGTGACATTACAAAAGTAGTGCCCTTACAAACTTTATTTCTGTATTCACCTGCATCCTCCCATTTCATGGCACAAGTGCCAAACTCTTCTAGTAAATCTAACATTTTTTTTTTTTTTAATTAGCTGGGATATCTCAAAAATCCTCAGGGGAATGTTACCTTACTCCTCTGGTGTGCTTACACTGGGCATTTCACTTCAATAGGGCCACAAGGCTATTTCCTGAAGCTACTGTGATTGATAGGATTACATCCTTCCCCCCCCCCCCCCTCCATTTGAAGAACAGAGGGGGAAGAACAATTAGCTGAAAGCCAAAACCTGGACTGGATTCCTAAGCAGAACTGGAGCTATGGCACAGGGCATTCCTGGCCATAAAGAATGTACCAAAACACTTCTGTATAGGTGATGGGAGCATGTAGTGGGCACCCCATCACCAAGCCTGCTCCAACTATGGGCCTCATTTTCTAGAGTATCGCAGACCTGCGGTACTTTAGAAAAATATGGTAATGAGGAGCGGGGGGCCGAAACCAGGGGGCGGTCCTGCGCTAGCTGGCAGTGATCGCACCTCCACAGTGCGATCGATGCCGGCATCGCGCCCAATAACTACACCATAGAAGGTGTAGTTATTGGGCGCGAAATAGGCAGCGAAAAGGCCCTTACCTTTCCGCTGTCCGCGCCGTCCTCGCAGAGTCGGCCCCGGTGATGCCCCGACTCCTTCTCTTCCGGGGCTGACTCTGCCCCGATGTAGGTAGCGCAGGCGTGCGATAGCCTTAGAAAAATAAGGCCCTATGTGTTTTAAATTATTTCCCCCCAGGGACTGCTTTCTGGATTTTCATCTCAACTAAGCACACTAGTGCAGGGCTCTCCTATGGCCCTTTTTAAACTCAGGCCGGGCATGACTACAAAAGAAAAAGAAAACTTTGGTATTTTTTTTCATTTTAAAAGAAGTCAGGCTTTCTCAGCCCTTTTCCTGACTATGTTGCACTGGTGTTTGGACAGCCTCTTCTCCAGCCAGCATCAAACCATGCCAGCAAGTGTGTGCCAGAAATCCTGTGCCCATGCCAGAGGGCACTTCCAGGGGGATATGGATGCCCCTCCAGCAGGTAGAAACATTTAATATTTCTTTCTCTTGTCCACACTTGGAAATAATTCTAATACAGAGAGAGTAGTGGATGCATGGAACAGCTTCCCAGTGGAGCTGTTAGAGGTGGTGGTATCTGAATTCAAGAAATGTAAAGCTCAATTAATTCAGTGTATGGGCAGACTAGATAGGCCATTTGATCTTCTTCTGCCATTATGTTTCTATGTAAAATCCCTTTCAGCTAAATGGCAGAAGTCCATAGCAACACAGCACCAGTTAGAGACATTGCATAGACATGCCATGTATTATTGCTATTCCCTAAGAACACCAGCAGTCAGAATTTAAATATCAACAGCCCAAACCAAGAAAAGTGAAAAATTCAAGAGTTACAATGGGGCCAAGAATGCCTACATACCTTCTAAAGTAGGAGTGGGGATCTCTGGTTTTTGAGAGCCACCAACTCGTTGGGTTTTCAATATAATCTTAAGGGTCAATTTTAAAAGCGTTGCTCATGCAAAAATGCCCATATACACGAGTACGTGGGCCACGCGTGAGCAATGTGGATTTTAAAAGCTGCAATTTATGTGCATATATGAGTGTGCACGAGCAAAAAAACAAGAGGGCCAATAGTATGCATAACTCTGTATTTTAAAACTGGAGACCGCAGCGCCTGACAGCTTGTTAGCCACATACATTTATTGCTGATCCTGATGAGGAACAAGTATGCCGAGATTGCATTTTAGGGCTTATTTGACAAGGTGAAGGTACAGAGTCAACTGGAGTCAAGCAGGATGAAGAACCAGAGGGGTCTGTATGACCTCGAGATTGACTGGGCAAATTGATGGACTAATTGGAAAAACTGGGGAATGTCCCTCGAGTTAGTATGTTTTAAAATCCACATATATATACATATGTTAAAGCTGGCAAAGTCCTATGGAAGGTACCTGAAGTAGGTTTACTCCAAGGACCTCTAAAAATTAGTAACATACTTACACATGGTAGGCATATTTTAAATCATATGCGTGGAAGTGTGCGCATGATTTAAAATTCCAGCCTATCTCCGCTCGCATGCCAATAGGTGCATATATTGGGAGGTGGATGTGCGCTCATTTTAAAATTTGCCTGTCTATGAATATGCATTAAATAGATTTGCATACAATTGACATTTGTGATATCCCAAAAACCTGACCAGTTGGTGGCCCTTGGGTACTAGAATGGCTCACCCCTGTCTCAGAGATTGAAAATCTAAACAGCAAAGACCACTATGTATATCCTCATAAAAACTATGTCCACCAAATACAGGATAGTGAACCCAGACTAGAAAAAGAAGCTTAAAGGTAAGAACTGAAATGGAAATCCCTGAGAGGCCAGATCAAATATTAGGGGAGAAACAAACAAAAGTATATTTCATTCTATATTGTACAAAAAAACCTCATAAAATAAGTTCTCAAGTTAGCTAGCTGAGAATATCAAAGATCAAGGATCCTCAACTCATCCAAGATATGGAAAGCTATTTTTTACAAATACACCATTCACCTACAAAGATGTAGAGGCAAATGGTGATTCCTGGAAACTTAAAACCAGTAGCTTCAGGCAGATAGGGCTTGCTAGACTTAAATGGCATCTCATCTAAAAAGGAGTAAACTGATTTCAAACTCCCACTACTAGTGGATAACCTCTGGAGAGGAAGAAGGCTAAAGGAAATAACTCCAGACATGCAGCTCCAATGGACGTTCAAAGTAAATTTTGACATTGTCCTGGCAACTCCTGCTATGGAGCTGATAATAAATTGCATTGGCTCTTGCCTCTCCTTTGCATGGCCAAGAAGGGTATCCTGTTGCTTGGGCAACACACGGCCTCTGTATCAACCCACTCAGGTTTGTGATCTGCAGAGGAAACTCCAGCTTTGCTTCATGGCAATGACCGAACACAGGAGGCAGCAGTCTCCAGTTATAAATCCTCAGACAACTGGCAAAGAAAAGGAGTACCAGAGGTTGCTTATGATGGTGGTGAAGTTATTTGATCCCATTGGACAGCTACCGCTTGCTTTAAGCTAAGTGATAAGAGCTGTCTTACCATAGTCCATCTGCTTGCCTGGGTATGTAAAGTTTAAGGCATTGGCTGTCAAGTAGAATCTAATTACTTCACCAAATAAACTAAGGTCAATCCTCAGGTTTGGGTACAGGAATATCAGAAGTATGACAACTGGATTGCCTGAAAACCTTTAGCAAATCAGCGATGTCCATAAGATAGCTAAGCTGTCATCAATGAAGTATTGGAGAGACTCCAAGTCAAATGGTTATTCTTCAGGAAACATGGTTAGTATCAACTGGTTCCCCTAAGGTAGGGTTTCTCAAACCTTTCCTTAGGACCCTCCAGCTGGTCAGACTTTCAGGCTATCCACAATGAATATGCATGCAATAAATTTGCATATGCAGGTTCTCCAATGTATATAAATTTATCTCATACATATTCATTGTGTATAAACCTGATAATGCAACTGACTGCAGGAGTCTCAAGGACAGGTTTCAGAAGCCCTACATCTTCTTTAGCAGGAAAAGGGTCCTGAAGAACCTAAAAAAATGTGTAATGGGTTTTACCATCAAAAAACACAATACTGGGGATAATCAAACTATCCACAAGCAGATTAGAGTGAATCCTGGTACTTTACCTGTAGACTATCAATGCTCCATTTAACATTATAAGTATGTATACACCAAATTTAGTTCTCCTGAAACAAAAGATCAGTATATAATGAATTCAATCCTATGGTCACCTAGGGATGTACAGCTCAAAAGTTTTGTTTTGTTTTGTGTATGTTTGTGTGTGTGTGTATGGGGGGGGGGGAGGGTTAGTTTCTTTTGTATTGTTTTTAATTTTGTTTCATTTTTATACACACTATTTTCCAATAGCATGCAGTAAAAACTATCCATCAGCATTTCCCCCTCCTCCCCACCACTGAGTAAACACACCATAAAACTTAACAAAAGAAAGCCCTTGATCTTGCCTCTATCCCTGTGACCATCTTGGAATTCCCCCTGCAGCATCTGACCCCATCATTGAGGTCCAAAGGGGTTAGGCGTGAGCCCCCAGTTGCTCCTTGTGTACTTTAAGAGGGCTCGGTCAGTCTGAGGCTGGCACCATTTTGGAGAAGAACGTGCCATACTTCAAAATGGTGCCAGTCCGAGAAATCCAGTGGGTTAGGAGCAGCTGAATATTGACCCTGCTCCATAGACACTCAAGGATGGGATAAGAGCAGGATGGAGGAGGTTCAGTGGGCTTTGGCAATGGCACCAAGCCCAAAATTTTATATTTTGGCAGTGCAAGATTTCTCAGCAGTGAAGGGGGGAGGGTGCTGGGCCTGGCTGCCTGCTAGTGCTTTTCTTAATGAAACAAAACAAAAAATGAGTAACATTTCATTCATTTTTCTTTCATTTTATTTTCAAAATGAAAAAAACGAAATTGGAAATTTGTTGAGATTTCCTTTCATATTAAACCACATCCTTGCTAAGTATCAACAGGATCCCCAAAAGTGAATATCTTTAGCTGCTTGATGACTCTACTGTGAGAGTGCCATGATCATGACCCTTGGCATGGGAAAATGAATGAAAATGTGCATTCTCTTGGAAATTTGCTGTTATCATAACTGTCACCAGTAAAGTTTTCAAAACCACATTTCAACATATGCCTTTTTGGAGAAACTCTTGATCAGTTTATTAGAATCAATTGAATCTGATTATTATTAGGCGCCCTAACCTTTAAAGCAGTGGTTCTCAACCCTGTCCTGGGGACCCTCCAGCCAGTCGGGTTTTCAGGATATCCACAATGAATATGCATGAGAGAAAATTTGCATGTTATGGAGGCAGTGTATGCAAATTTTCTCTCATGCATATTCATTGTGGATATCCTGAAAACCCAACTGGCTGGGGGGGTCCCCAGGACAGGGTTGAGAACCACTGCTTTAAAGCATCTTCCTTGCTCACAGTTTGTAACATGGTCCACCGGAAAGCAAAGGTCTAAAGAAGGCTAGGCTATATGCTGAGACTCTAGAGAAAACATATTTATCGGCCCCTTCCCCTACAGACAGGAGACATGGGAACAACTAAAAGGTACTGTTCACAATACCACCCTGACAGTCTTTGATGAAAAGCATGGCGAGACTACTGACTGGTTTCAAGCACAACCGAAACGAGTGATGATCTCAGTCATTGAAGCAAAGCGCATTTTGTTTATGCAACTATAAGCATGCCCCAAGCCAAAAGCCTATGCAAGAGTTAAGAGCCGTCCAAAATAATTGTGAACAGATGGCCCTATACAGTATGCCAATGACTACTGGTTGCAGCTGTGCAAATATATTCAGTTTTCTACTGTTCACATGTATTTTATTGTTTCATTGCTCCAATTCCGTGCATAAAATATAGAAAAGAAAAAAACAAAAGAAAATTGCAAGAATGTAGCAATATTGAACAGTCACTAGGTAATATGATGGTTGTCTGATGTAAATACAAGTACAGAAAGTTTCATAGCATCTTAGCAGAAAACTGTCTATTGGTCCTTTCTTCCTTAACCATCGTATATTTATAGGTTGAAATTACCACATTCCACCATGATAGCAAAAGTAATTTTGGAGCTACGTTTCCAGCTACTTACAATAACCTTCAATGACCAAGCTAGTAAAAATCCAATAGCATTTTCCTTCACTGCAGACACACTGAGAAAATGGAAGATCTTCATATTATAATTGCAAATTCCAAACAGGCATCTGATACAAGTGACTATCAAAAAAACCCTTATATAACATATAGGAAATAGTTCCTAGTTCATGCTTGCAAACCTAAGAGGCTTCACTGTGTGCCTTACCTACTTTAGATACTTTAAAATCGGCATTCAGATCTCAATGTGCTATGAAATATAAGCATTGGGTTTATGGAAGCTGTCAGAGAAATGTGCATGGATTTGCCCCAAAACACTTTCCACTGTTTCTCTATAAGTTGTTACCCTCAATCATTTTGCTAAATGCTTTCTAACACTGTAAATATTTTCATTCTGGCATAGGAGTTTACAAATCCTGACACAATTTTAGGTAAATCCATGATTGCTAAGCACAATTCCCAAACATCAAGAGAATCATTCAGTTTAGATGGTAGAACATCACTTTTTATTAAGCAGCTTAACTGTACCCATTTAAAATATTATATGTGGGGGAGATAACATGATTTATCCTTCTTATCATCAACTGACCAGATTTCCTTTAAATGCCATTCACTATAATTTTGCCAAAGCCAACTGACATTTGTCTTATTAATCTTAAACAAAGGATTACACCATAATGATGGCAGAAGTCAATCATTTTATTTTACCTCTGCTAAGAACTTAAGCTTCTGAAAAGCTGTTATGGTGAATTCTTTCACTGGGTGATTTCTGATTTATTGAGATGACTGAAGATTTGGGAAACCTGTTAATATAGGGCCGGATTTTTAAATCTACGCAAGCAGGGTACTTTTGTGCACACTACGCGGCGCGCACAAATGGACGCCCGGTTTTATAACATGCGTGTGCAGCTGCACGCATGTTATAAAATCAGGGGTCGGAGCGCGCAAGGGGGTGCACACTAGTGCAACTTGCACACGCCGAGCCCTCGGGGCGACCAGCTGGCTTTCCCCATTCCCTTTCCCCCCCACCTTCCCCTCCCTTCCCCTACCTGTCGTGCCCCCAGCCCGAACCCCCCCCCCCCCCAAACATTTGTTTCACAGGCAGGCATAACTTGCCCGCGTGCAATCCCCTGGCCTAACGGCCTTGCAGAGGCCTCTGGTCACGCCCCGCCCTGCCCATTTTTTCAAGCTCCGGGACTTACACACGTCCCAGGGCTTTACACGCGCCGCCGGGCCTTTTGAAAATAGGCCCAGCAAGCTTAACCCCCCCTCCCCCCATGCACGTAAGCTTTTAAAATCTGCCCCATAATGGGCAAGGCTATTTCTTTACCTACTTTTAACCATTTATGAATATGACTGTAACCCTCTCTGTCTTAAAATATAAACCTGATGATATTCATAAAATTTGGGATAATGGTATTCCCCCACCTTATTCCTAGCAAATTTTAGGGGTTTTTTTCCCCCTTCCTTAAGAATCTTGTGCATGTATTATCTAAGGATTTGTAAAATGGTGCTGGAAAAAGAATCGGCAGCATGCTAAATGTTTAAATTACGATCAGTGCAATATATATGATTTGTTTCTACTTTCCCCCACCAGATCTGTAATGGAGATGATTTTAATAGTCAATACTAAATCTTTGTTCAAGATTCCTGGCATTGGTTGAAATTCTCCTCTCCAAGTCATTAGAAAAGGAAACACCAGTGTATTATAAGTCTTTCCGAAATTCACTGAATTGGAAACAGGGAAATGCTACTCCTGATGTGATGAACATTTATGGGGTAATTTTGTAATATTGCACAAAGGCTAGTTGAGAAATATTCATATAAGTTACACCAATTTTCAAAATGGATTTACATGCACAAGCTCACTTTGAAAATTATCTCACCAATCTATCTGCACACAATTATATCTGCTAACAATGTACCCAGAAATTTTTAAAATAAATGTTAAAAAAGTATGATGCAAAACCCCTCCATTCAGTCTGGATAAACTTGTGTGGGAACAGGACATATATGGGTGGGTTTACCTGCATATCAGGAGGGTAATTTTAAAAGCCCATTTCTGTGGGTAAAACACTGTTTTAACCAAGGAAATGCTTTTGAAACGTGTCCTGTCTAGGAAAGAAAAGTAGATTTACTCTAATTGATTTTATATCCTCATAGGTTTGTAAATTGTTCTATAATCTTAAGTAAATATGGGAGAGAGATGCCAAGAT
Source organism: Rhinatrema bivittatum (assembly GCF_901001135.1). NCBI lineage: Eukaryota > Metazoa > Chordata > Amphibia > Gymnophiona > Rhinatrematidae > Rhinatrema > Rhinatrema bivittatum. The sequence goes on from NC_042615.1 coordinate 337,867,293, forward strand.
CCATAATAGATCTTATTTATAAACTATCTTTTCAATTCTGTCTTTTCCTTAGGCACAAGGCAGTAGAAGTGGAAGTCCTAAAAGCACCAGCAGCGCAATCTTCATTAGTTAGCGCTGAAGAGGCAGTAAAAGCAGTACTGGCAGAAACCTCATCAGAATATGAAGCTGAATCTCCTTTTAAAGGATTCCCAGAAGAAGAAGAGATGGTAAAGCTGTTAGCTGAGCAATTGAGTTTTGGAGCATTAGAGCATTACTTAGCAGTGTCTTAGCCTCTACGTCAGTGATGAAAGAGAGAGAGAGGCAGGAGTTGATGTTGGTGAGGGAGAGCAGGTGACAGTGCAGGAACAGAGGATAAGAACCTAAGAAATTGCCATACTGGATCAGACCAAGGGTCCATCAAGCCCAGCATCCTGTTTCCAATGTGGCCAAACCAGGCTAGAAGAACCTGGCAGGTACCCAAACACCAAGAAGATCACATGAGTGCCAGTGTTTCTCAGAGTCCACCCACCTCCACCTCTACTTCAGTGCCAGCATCATCCACCCCCAAAAATGAAAACACAGGCAAGGGATCATGAAAGAAATCAGTGAACTGGAGGCATTTTCAAGTGAGGGAGGACCCACGCTTGGCTCACTGTAATTATTGTGCCAGGGACATCAGCTGAGGCAAGCAAGTGGGCCATTTAACAAATGCTGGGATGTTGCATCACCTGTAGAAGCAGCATCCCCATTCAACAGTCAGCTGGGGATGGTTGCAGTAGAATTAGTCAGGGCATCCCTTCTTCCATCCAGAGGACACTGTTTGAAAAGATGACAAGTGCTACTCAAGCTGCTCCCATGTCCTCAGCTCCTTCCACTAATCAGGTGCAGGCCAGCAGTCCCACAGTGGAGGAAATGGAATGGGCGTTAAGCGGCATTATCCTGGGGAAAGAGGCAGGCAGCATCTAACGTGCTGACAAAGAGCACTGATGCAATGACTGCCCTCGATGACCAGCCCCTGCAGGTAATGGAGAATGGCACTAACACTTGTAGCCCCTGCAAGTGTTAGTGCCAAACCACAAAGTGCCCTCCAGAACCCCCTTTATTAGAAAGGTCCTTCACCAACCTGTACAAGTAGTGCCGTAGTCGCATCCAGGTGCTGTTGGCCAACACAGAGAGGAGTGTCATCTAGACAGCTACAAACAAGTCACACTTTCTTTCTCTGATGGCACACTAATTGAACCTGGCTGAGGTTGGGCAAACAACAGTTCCATAGGGGAAAGAGTATCAGGGGTGCAGGTGGGATTTGCTGCATACTCACTTGATGGATGAGGCCCATACCTCCTTAAACAGATGCTGGAGGACTGGCAGCTGGACGAGAGAGCCAGAAGTCATAACACAGGTTTTTTTTATCATGACAGACAATGCCTCAAACATGATAAAGGAAATATCCAACTGGGGATATCAGGGTGTACGGTGTCTTGCTCACACTCTGCACCTAGTAGTGAAGAAGGCCCTGGAGCTGGGGGGCAGGGACCTAGAGAATATCTAATTGCAGGAGCTAATAGAAGAAAATAGCTGGGCACTTCCACAGACGTGTGAAGGCAGGACAGCTTCTCCTTGAAAAACAGGATGATTTTGAGATGTCAAACAAGCGACTCATTCAAGAAGTGGGCACCTGCTAGAATTCCACCTGCCTGATGCTGCAGAGGCTAGTGGAGCAGGAGACACCCCTTCATGATTTGTCTCGGGAAATGGAGATAGGTATGCAGGGTCTCCTAGGGTACCATGACTGGGCAGTCATGAGACAGTTGGTGAAATTCCTGAAGCCCTTTAAGGATGTCATGGAGGAGCTGAGTAGCAGAAGTGCCACCTTAGATGATGCTATCCCCATAGCAAACATCCTGGAGGAAAAGTTGGAGGGCTTTAAAGAGGAAGAGGGATTGACAGATGAGGTGCTGCGCAAAAGCAGGTGGCAGAGAGACTAGGACCTCTCATCAAAAAACAGCACATACATGCTCGCTACATTATGTGATCCCATTGTGAAAGGGAGACTTACCCACCAGGCCAGCATATGAAGAGCATGCTGACAGAGCTTTGTGAGTAAGAGTACCAGAGAGTGAGGCACAGGAGGGATGTAGCAGAAGAGGAAACACTAACAGTGGGCACATCAGACAACAGTGCAACTAGGAGCAGCAAACTGTCACTGACACCTAGTTTCTCCTCCTCCTCCAATTCAACACTCCAAAGCCATGCTGCCCATAAAGAATCTTCATTTCTGGCACAGGTGGTTGTTAAAGCAGTTGGGAAGAAAGATACATACCCTACCTGAGCAAAGAACAGCAGGACAAATCTCTGTGACATGCTATCTCACAGAGACTATTGAGGACATGGACACAGATGTGCTGGTATATTGGGCCCATAAATGCACCAGAACTAGCTAGAGTGGATCAGCGCTATCTGTCTTCCCCACCAACTAGTATGCCCAGTGAATGAGTCTCTTCAGTGATCTTCAGACCTCATCGCTTAAGTATGTTACCACACTTGATGGAAAAGCTAATGCTCCTCATAATCAATCTGCCTTTTTTGGGGGTTCCAGATTTGCCATGTGTGTGGCAAGATGAATGAAAGCAATTTGAAGGCCTTGCTGCTCTGCCTGTCTGCCTACTTTGCTCTGAACACCACCACTAGGGCCTACCAGTACATCCACTGACTGCATCTGCCTGTCGTGCACCAAACTCAACTGCTGGGGCCTACAAGTACATCCAGTCATCCACTGACATCCACTAACAGCATCTGCCTGCCTTGCCCCAAATACCAGCACTGGCCCTACATCCAGTTATCCCTGACATCCACTGAGTAATTCTGCCTGCTGTGCTGCGAATACCACCGCTAGAGTGTACATCCAGTCATCCAGAGACATTCACTGATTTCATCTGCCTGCCTTTCTCTGAATACCAGCACTGGGAACTATATCTAGTCATCCATTGACATCCATTGACTGCATCTGCCTGGGGCCTACAAGCACATCCAGTGACATCCCACTGACTGCTTTGCCACAATAGAACCACTGGGGCATATATCTAATCATCCAATGATATTCACTGACTGCATCTGCCTGCCATGTCCCAGACACTACCTTAGGTAACACCAACCTCTGTACAAACACTGCTACTTATGTGGACCCTTGGGCTGCGACAAGATGGGGAGGCCAACAGAGGTGCCCCAAAGATTCTTGGGGTCAGCAGGCGGATACTCTTTCAAAGACCAGGGGCTTGGTACGAGGCCTGATAGACACAGTCCGAATCAGGTCAACAGTAAGCAAAGTAGGGTCCAAGTCCAAATACAAATCAGGGCAGGAAGCAGGCAGAGAAGAGTCCAAGGCACGGTCCAAATCCAGGGTAGGCGGCAAGCAAGAGAAGAATCCAGGCACAATCCAAATCAGGGCAAACAGGCAACCAGCAGGAAAACACGTCAGACAGGAGACCTGTAGCTGAGGCATAGACAGCAGGTCAGGCTGCCCTTAAGTAAGGGCAGCTTGATGACGTCCTTCACCCGTGCCACAGAGAATTCCTGCCGGGGCCCTTTAAAGAAAAGGCTATAGTGTAGCTCATCTCTGCCGCGGCATGGCAACGTTCGGCCGCATCTTTGAAGTCCGTGGAGGGTAACACGCACATTCTGCTTTTGCCTCCTAAGCCTGAAAAGTCAGCATAAGGGCCTAAACAAATAGAATCCTGATACCTGCCATGTCCCCAGTAACTGTTACCTGTTGGAGTTTGTCCCAAATTGTTTGGCTGGTCCTTTTTAAAATTATGAACAGTATGAACTGAGAAATCATAACTGTCCCTAAAGTAAATGTGAAACACACAATGTGTCGGGCAGAGGAACTGAACACAAAAAAACCCTCTTAAAATTAAGATAAGTAAAGTATTTTTTAGAAGGATTTGGGAGCGACACACGTGTTTATCATTTTAATTTGCAATTTAAAACTTTTTAGAAAACAATTGAAACATGGTGGGCAATGAGACCCATGGTTCAATGTATGGAGTGAAAGCTAAATGCCTTGGTGTTCCCATTTCTTGTAAAACGTGGCACATACTTGAGCGATCCCTTTTTCACTCTACCATCTTAAGGTCTCTAAATATATCCTTCCATAGTTTGAATTGATATTTGCCCGATCTTTCAGTTTCATGTATATATTTTTCATTGGGATTGTTATGGTTATTTGTAAGTGTCCCCAATATCAGCACATGGGCCACATTCCTCCATAATATATGCTGCTTCTACTTCCTAGGACCGAAATGCCATATAGGAGCCCAGACACACAGAATCTTGATACCTGCCATGGCACCAACACCAGCACTTGGGCGCCATTCCTTTAAATGTTCTGCATCTGCCTCCTAGGCCTGAAATGCCAGCACAAGGGACGATATTAGAGATGTGAATCGGAACCAGAATCGGTTCTGATTCCGGTTCTGATTCATATTGTGATTTTTTTTTTTGTCTGGCCCGATTGGGTTTTTTTTTTTATCGGCTGCGCCCGAGCCGATGAACAAAAAACCCACCCCGACCCTTTAAAACTAATCCCTTAGCTTCCCCCACACTCCCGACCCCCCAAAAAACTTTTTACAGGTACCTGGTGGTCCAGTGGGGGTCTCTGGAGCGATCTTCCGCTCTTGGGCCATCGGCTGCCACTAATAAAAATGGCGCTGATGGCTTTTGCCCTTTCCTTGTGACAGGGTATCCGTGCCATTGGCCGGCCCCTGTCACATGGTAGGCGCACTCGATGGCCCGCGCCATTTTTAAAGATAAGAGAACCCCACGAACAATTTTAGTGGGGTTTTCCTATCAGTTTCAGGGAGCCCCAGATTTCTGACGATTTTGAAAATATCGTACGATATTTTCAATCGTCAGAAGCACGATTCACATCCCTAGACGATATACACAGAATATTGATACATTCTATGTCCCCAGTACAACCACATCCTGCTTCAGCCCAGATGATGAGCCCTTACTCCTGGGTCTCAGCTCAAGCCCAGGCCTGATGCCAGGGCTTAACCAGGAGGCTGGGTACCGAAGTGTGAGCCCTGGCCTAGGTTAGGGCCAAGGCCCAGGCCTAATGCTTGGCCCAGCCCTTAGGCCAAGTCCCAATACCTTGGTTTCGGCACAAACCCAGGCCTGATGCTGGGACCCAGGCCATATACCAAAATGGCACCCTCCACTGAGTGGGAAGTGCTAGAGTTGATTTACCCCAGCGCATCCCCAGTGAACACAGTTATTTGAATAAGAAAGAAGTCAGAAGATGAAAATGTGGCATGGGCTCCAGCTTCTGGGAATGGGCCTGATCCTGAGCTGAGTCCCCGGCATCTAAACCTGGCCTGGCCCAATTCCCAGTCATTAGGACCTGGCCTCTGGACTGGGTCCTGGTGTTGAGCCGGGGCCTGGGCTGAGGCAAGGCATCAGAACCCTACCTCTATACCAGGCCTCAGAGTTGAGCTTGGGCCCGGGACTTGGTCTAGACTATTGCCAAGATTTTGGGACCCAGCCTGGGCTGAGGCTCAGGCTTCAAAACCTATTCTCTAGACCAGACCCTGGCGTCAGGCATTGGGACCTGGCCTCCAGGCCAGGTCAGTTATTGGGCCTAGGACTGGCTGTGGTATCAGATCTCTAACAGATAAACTAAATGGGGGTCAAGAAATTTACTGACTCTGTCAACATTTTCCAGCCTAGGCCTTTGCTCGGGTCTCAGTCAAGGCTCTGGCATCAGGCTCAGGTCTTTGCTGAGGCCCTGGCATTGGGCTCGGACATAGGCCAAGACCCCGGCATTGCACTCAGACATAGACCATGGCCCCCTGCTTTGGGCCTCAGCCTATTCCCTCGGCAAGGCCCCAGAATTGGATCTAGGCGTAGGCCCAAAGTGTGACTTTTTTTTTTACTTTCAAAACTAAACCAAATCCTAACAGAATTTAAATTGTTTCATTTTGAAAACAAACCGAAACAATATAGGAAATTTTGTTGCCATTTCCTATTTAGTTTCTCCCAAATGCGCGTCTCTAATAACTAGCAGGGCCTGGCACATCCTGCTTCAGCCTGCCATGTTCCAACCACAACCACTGGGGCTTGACATATCCTGCTTCAGCCTGCTATTTCCCCAACACCACCACTGGTCCCTTTATCTGCTCCTCGGGATTTTTTCTGCCACCTGTTTCCTCTTCATGGTGCCTTAGGGTGCTGATGCCACTTTGTCCCTCATGATGCCATCAGGGGTTCATGTTGCTATTACTGGTGTCCTCTTTTGGCATTTTGGGGTGTTCTTCCTCCTCTTAATGCTTCAGTTGCTGCTCTCATTGTCTTTTGGAGAACTCCTGCCAATGCTGGTACTCCTTTGCAAAGCCTTAGGCCACTTATGCCACTTTTGGTTCCACTTTCCCACAGTGTAAGTCCCTTGGAGCAACCTCTGATGATATCTTCCCTCAAGTTTCATGAGAACTGATAAGAAAACCACTATTCTGGAGCCCAAAATAAATTGCAATGCTTCCCACATTGACTTGAAAGGAAAACGAATGAACTAATAAAACAAATAAACAAATAATTTTTTTTTCATTTTGCATCTAATGAAATGAATCTGAGTCTCCACAAAATGAATGAATGATCCGAAATGAATTTTTTTCTTCTGCACATACCTAATAAATTTTCTTTTTCTTCATGGGGCAGGAACAATTCCCAATCACTCCTGCCCCTCCAGAGGTATTCTTACAAATGGCACAATTGTTGATTTTTTCCATAAAAAATGGTATCAGTCTGGGCCTGGCCAGCACTATTTTGTATGGAAGAAATTAATAATGATGCCATTACTAAACATCCCTCTGGTAGAGCAGAAGTGACCAGGAATCGCTCTTACCCCGTGAAGAGTAAGAAAATTATGCTAAGAGGGTTTGAATGGGAGGCCCAGGAGACTGAGGAGAGTCTTTTTTCTCCAGTGGGGCTTGACATTTTTTTCTTTGGTTTGGTCTGTATTTCATTTAGGGTTTTTTTTTTTTTCAACATTTTAAAATTTCATTTGTTGTCCGTTTCATTTTCTTTCATTTTGAATAAGCAACAAATGGAAAACTAATGGGGACCCCCCCCCAAAAAAAAAAAAAAATTAAACCAAAATAATGTTTATGCACATGCCTAATAAAACCATTATTTCTGAATGGCCACATTCTGGAGTTTATGGTGTAGATTGTTTAATCTCATTTTCAGCATCTAAAGGACCAGGGATATGGTTGTGGTGCCAGTGCCCTCAAGGTTCACATTTATGTTAGGACACACAAATGAGCAGGGTTAATGAACAAACAAAGTGGCAAGGACACCCACTGAGCTTGTAAAGAGCATAAAGACTAATGTCTTTTTGTCGTTGATTACTCCATTTCACTCTTCATCTCATTAAAGAATAAAGCCCTCTAGTCTTTTGTCAAGTTCTCATTTCTTAAGGTGTCCTGTAAAAGGACTATTAAAAATTCTGTAGGTTTAAAGATCCTGTCTTCTCTGCACCGATGAAACAACATCAATACGACTATACCAATACCAAAATATTGCTACATAAAGAAAAAGCATACCAGAGGAAGAATGGCAAGGGGCCACCATGGGGAGACATAAACATCCCAGTGTGCTCTAATAGCATCTCTGTGGAGCAGATAAAGTTTATTTTGACAGGTCATAAATATACAACATACTCCAAACCTTCATGGTGCCATTATCAATTATATTCTATTTCCAAAGGCTACAGTCCTACGGGAGCCTTAAAAGAGTTTGGAATAGACAGAATGATTTTGGAGCTGAGAGCCTCTGTTAACATAGCTAGTTTCTTTTACATCGGAGTCTCGGTTGGGGATCATGAATCATTCAGAAAAGCAGCTGTGGCTTCACATCAAGCATATGCAAGCTAAACATAAATAACATTGGCGCACTGGAGAAACCTGTATAGTGTTCAGCGATGCACGATAAGAAACTCATGAAAATTGCAATTTCTCACATGAAGAGGCGAAATAGATTCCACACGTGCTGCCTGGTTCGCATCCTTATTATCTTCTGAAAAAATAAAATCCCAAACTCCAAAGATCTGAAGCAGGCTCAGATTCCAACTATCTTCAACCAGCTCAGAGGTGCCTTCAATAGCTTGGGCATATCTATCTTATGAACAACAGCAGAAGTCCTAAAGACATTTTTTGGGCCTGTGCAATCAATTTTTAACGTGCACATTAAGATGTGAATTTTGAAAGGGGTTCTGCACATAAAAATAACATATACAGTATGTGTGCGTATATGCTATTTTATAAACATTGAGAACGCGCATGTATTTTGGTTTTGCAGGGAGATTTCACCAAGGGAAAAAAAGGGTAGTGTAGGGGCATTCCAGGTACGCGTTCAGAAGTACGGGTGGTAGTTGCTATTTTGTAAAAGATATACATATGAGTATTGTGAAGGAGTGAGCCTTCACCACCAGTATAGCAGCCCACTAGAGCGAAGGAGGAGAGGCTGTCAACTCAGGGTAGTAACAGGCATCACTAGTTGCAGTGCTAACCCAAAGGGACTGTGGAACGGAGGAAAAAGGGGTGTCTTTGCAGAGGGGGGGGGGGTCAACTCACTGGATAGGCCCTCCCCAACCAAGTGAGACAACTTGGAATGTCCAGTGGCAGGAAAGGGGCGGGTTCCCCACCCCCCGGAGGAATCAGGGAAAGAGCCAGAAGGATCCGCCCTGATGGAGGGGAGGAGCTAATAGGGGCCCTGGGAGATGAAGAGGAGGAGTTGGAATTCATTCAAGCAGGAGAAAGGAATAAACTACCCCTCAGAAAGGGAAGTCAGCGATGTGGACATGGAAACTGAGTGAGCCGAGGGATTTATAAGCTGGAGAAGAAAGGAAACTGCAAGCAGGTACAGCACACTTTTAGAAGGGAAAGATATTTGTGGGAAGTTGTGGCAGGGCTGACCCCAACCAAAGTATTGGTTAGGAATCGTCATGCCTTACCACAGGTGGGAGGTGTTTAAATCTGCTCAGCTTGTTTTTGTGTGTTTGTGGCCTTGCAAAGTTGTGCTGAGCGGTGCTACAATTCAAAAGAGAGAAACTGTTTCTTTCCCTAGAAAAAGATTGTATCTAATCACAAGGGTGGGGTTTTTTTTTTTTTTTGGTGTGTGGTTGTGGCCTTGCAAAGCTGTGATGAGCAGTGCTATTCCAAAAAAAAAAAAAACCCACCTATTTCTTTCCCGAGGAAAAGAATGTGATTAACCACAAGGTTTGTTTTTTTTTTGGTGTGTATGTTTTTGTTACTTGGCAAACCTGTGGGCTGAGCAATACTATAAGCCCAGGAAAGGAAAGTGCCATTTCAAATGTTGGGGAGGAAGGCCTACCAGGAGGCAGGCCCTGAAAGAAGAAAGAAAAAGACTTGCCCATTTACTGGAAGGGAGACGTCCGGACAACTGCTCTGAGGAAGAGGATTTGGACATTCCCTATCTTTCCTGGGCATCCTGTGAACCAAGATTTTTAAATTTATTTATTCTGCCTCGTACAGAGGCGCACCTTTCCCTTCAAGTTGCGTCAAATAAATTCTGGGAGTTCTGCAGCGGGGAAACAGAGGTGGGAATTCCAGTGGTGTTCCAGCGGACCGGAGGTGTCGGATGACCGTGGACCTTCACAGTATACATTATCAAACATATTTGTATACTTTTACACCTCCTAGTTGACTGATGCAAATTAAATCAGACCAGTCTGTCTGCTGCTTGTTGGAGTCAGGATGAAGTGCTAGAGAGTCTAGGTGAACTGGAAAAGGACTCAGTGAACTGGCAGAGATATCGGTGAACTGGAGATTCACAAGTACTTTTCAAAATGGTATATACACAAACTTTATAAAATACCTGCCTCCGTGTTTAATTTTGGGTGCTTATTTGTGCAGTGTCACAATTTAATGTTTCCTCTAATTTTTGACAGGCTGCCTGTGCAAACATTTCCTTTTGCGCAACTTATTATAAGCTGACCTCAAATTTGTGCACTAGGAGGAAAGTGTGCTGAAGCAAGTATAAAGGAAATAATATCTGGATTTTGAACGTGCTAAATTATTATTTTAATGAAAATAAAATTCTACATTTCAACATATTTGATTTCTTTTTTTTAGTTAAGCATAATTATATAGTAAAGATATGCAGTATACGCTATTTATGCCATTTTATACACATGCTATGTTTTGCTGCATGCTCAGTATTCATGACCTGTGTGCACACACAAATACATTCAGCATAGATGGAACAGTGGTCACGTTTATTTTGCACATAAAATATACATGTATATGTTTATAAAGTGAGCACAGAAAGTATGGTTTCTTGAATTGGAACTGTATGTGTGGATTGAAACATATGTGTATTTTCAGACAGAAAGACAAGATACAGCAACCAACCTCAATCAGGCCAATACAGAACGGTGCGCTCGGCTGAGTACACCGTTAGCTCCCATTTGGCTGTGCGTTTTCGACGTGCTATTTTTACCCCTTATACAGTAAGGGGTAATAGTACATGGAAAATGCACGGCCAAACCCCCCCCGAAACTAATAGTGCTCATCACATACAAATGCCTGTTGATGAGCCTATTAGGTATTCACCCGCAATACAGAAAGCAAAATGTGCAGCCAAGCCGCACATTTTAATTTCAGACAGCATCGGGCAAGTATACAGGAAAGCAGAAAAAACTGCTTTTCTGTACACCCTCTGATTTAATATCATAGCGATATTAAGTTGGAGCCCCAAAAATAAAAAAAATTAAAATTAAAAAAGAAACAAAAACCTGCCTGCGGGTTGGAAAATGAACGCTCAATTTTGCCGGCGTCTGTTTTCCGAACCCATGGCTGTCAGCGGGTTCGACAACTGACGCGGTAAAATTAAGCGTCGGCTGTCAGACCCGCTGACAGCCGCCGCTTCTGCCAATAAGGAGTTGCTAGGGATGTGCTAGTGTCCCTAAGCGCCTCCTTATTAGCACGGACCCTAATTTAAATAGTGAATCGTGTACCCAGGAGAGGTGCCTGGGTGCGCGTTGGGAGAGCAGGCGCTCGCCTCTGAGCGCCAACTCTCCCGCGCACTTTACTGTATGGGCCTGAATATGAGCAGGAAAGCTCTGATGTCCTTCCTGCCCCTGAACAGCACAGCCCTTTGAAATGGTAAATCTACATTCTGGCGAGGCACCAGAAAGATTTGGGGTTTCAGAGGGGACTTAATGAGTGGGGCAGGTGTTTTCACTTTAGGGGATTTTCTGAGGCAGCAAGCCAAATATAAAGTTAACACTTGGTGCAAGACAGGTATTTAGTTTTCTAGCTTTACTAAGCCCACAAGAAACAGTGCGCATAGAGCTCATACCATGCTATTTCCCATAGGTCGTGCAAAAACCTTATTTGCTTATGATGCTTTCTCATTACATAAGGATAAGTGCTAATTTTTTTTTTTATTTCATTTATACTTTATTAACTTTTCAAAATGAACATCAACGTATTTCACTTTGTACAGAAACATGGCATCATAATCGCAATAATTGTACAAAGAAATATTTAAATCTGCAAATCTCCCTTATGTTACCCTTTAGACCACTATCACGTTGGGGGGTGGAGGGAACAGTAGGAATATATAGGTAATTCTTTCAAATTCTAAAACAAATAACAGGCTACCCTATAATACCCCAAATAACAAATAATGAGCATTCCTTAATTCTGTAGCATCAACTGGACTCTTTTTGATTGTATAAAGTCCTTCAACTGTTCTGGTTGGAAAAAAATATAACTATCTCGGTTATACTTCACTGCACACTTGCAGGGGAATCTCAGGAAAAATGACGCTCCCAACGCCAATGTTTCCTGCTTCAATGCCAAAAAACGTTTTCTTTTCATCTGTGTAATTTTTGTTAAGTCCGGATATATTCTCAATTTTGCACCCATAAACAATGATTCCATCTTTTTGAAATATGCTCTCATTACATCTGTAAGATCTTTCTCATTGTAGAATGTAATCAATAAAGTACTTCTTTCAGTTATTTCAAATCCCGAAGATTCTAGAAACTCCGTCAAATTGGCAAAGTCTCTTGGGATTTCTTGTACATTCTGTCTATTCTTGCTTGGCAAAAAGTATACTTTGTCTAGGGGTGGGGTTACTTGAGAAGGAAATTCCAAAATTTAAGTGAAATATCTTTTAATTGTACCACGAGGAAATTCCCCCACTATCCTAGGAAAATTCAGTATATGTAAATTTAGATATCTTAACGCATTTTCAATCATTTCTATTTTTCTATTGATGTTACCACAATCTTGAATTATCACATTTTGCACAGATTTCACTTGCTTGATCTCATTTTCTACTTTTTCAAATTTCCCAGTTACCTCCTGCTTTTGTGTTCCAAAATTTTTATTCAACAAATCCATTTGTTGAGACAAGTTATTGATTTTGTCAGAACAGTCTCCACATGATTTTACTATGGCAGAAGTTAGGTGCCAGAGAGCGTCTAAAGTCACCACCTCAGGCTTTTCCAAGCCTATCAGTACTCCGGTGGAAGGAACGGGAGTTATTGCAGGCCTACCTTCACAACTTCCTGCCTGCACTTCTCCACTGTCCCGATTACGCTCACCGGGCTGAATCGCCTCTGTCTCTTGGAGGCTAGTGGCTAGAGGGTCCTGCGACACAGCTCCCTCCTCCTGCGAGCGAATGATCTCCCCTTCGGAGTCCGTCCTCGAGCTCGGGGTCGAAGTCCCTCTGTGCTCCGGTGGTGACCTCTCATCAGGTGGGGATAGTGATATTTCGTCCGTAGTTAGCTCCGCTCCTCCTACTGCGGGTCCAACAGCCGGAACACTATTCCCCTGTGGTGTGGGTATTTGGGCGCACTGTGTGATGGTTCTTTGCCCGGGAGGTAGGGTGGTCACGGAGGGGTAGTTCCTCACCCTACCCTTTCTTTTTGGCGGCATTTCGAAGCAGGAAAAACAAGATTTACTAAGAAATTCTCAGGGGACAAACAAGCAGTGCTGCCGATCAGGGCGCCATCTTGACTCCACCCCCAGGATAAGTGCTAATTTTAAAATTACAACTTAACGTAATTCCTTGCTGCAGAGCACATTGGGGTTCCTGGCACGCATACATGGATGCGCCAATTTTATAACATGCCGGCGTGGTGATGCAATCAGGTCTCCCCCGTTCCTCTCCCCCCCCCCCCAGTCCGCTCTAATTAAGGAGCGGACTGGGAAGAAACTTTCCTATCCCTAACCCTACACTTCCTACCTCTACTCCTCTCCTGCCCGACCCCCTATCTTAACCCTAACTATCCCCAATTTTTTTTGTTTTTTTTATTTACTGCTCCGATGGAGTAGAAGTAACTTCTGCGCGCCCGCCAGCTACCAGCACACGATTCCCCGGGACAGGAACTGATGGTGCTATCCCGGCCCATCCCTTCTGACAGGTCTGGCTCTTGGGCACATATCAGTTTACGTGCATGGCTGGGCCTGTTCGAAAATGTGCGAGCAAGGCCCGGCCACGCACGTAAACCCTAAAATTTACGTGTGTGGGCCTTTGAAAATTTACCTGATATTTATTTATTTTTTGCTAGGGTGACCATGTGTTCTCTCTTCCCTGCCTGAGAGTAGGCCCCATCTTGCTCTCCTGCCCTGCAAAAAAAAAAAAAAAAGTCTCACCTCATGGCAGACAGCCAGGAGTCAGAAGGGCTGTGTAGGGCATGGCCAACCAATGGGAAAGCACTGTGGTCATGAAGGCGAAAGCAAGCTTTGTAGAGATGTGAATCGGAACCGGTATCTGTTCTGATTCCGGTTCCGATTCACATCGTGAAATTTTTTTCTTGCAGTCCGATCGTTTTTTTTTTTATCAGCTGCGCCCGAGCCAATAACCAAAATATACAGCCGACTCTTTAAAATAAGTTTGTTAGTATCCCCCCCACCCTCCAGCCCCCCCCCAAATTTTTTAAATACCTGGTGGTCCAGCAGGGGTCCCGGGAGCGATCTCCCGCGCTCGGGCTTTCGGCTGCCACTAATCAAAATGGCGCCGATGGCCCTTTGCCCTTAGCAAGTGACAGGGTATCCGTGCCATTGGCCGGTCCCTGTCACATGGTAGGAGCAATGGACGGCCGGCGCCATCTTTAAAAATGGCGTGGGCCATCCAGTGCACCTACCATGTGACAGGGGCCGACCAATGGCACCGATAGCCCCTGTCACATGGTAAGAGCAAAGGGCCATCAGCACCATTTTGATTAGTGGCAGCCGAAAGCCCGAGCGCGGGAGAATACTCCCGGGACCCCCGCTGGACCACCAGGTATTTAAAAATTTTTTGGGGGGATACTAACAAACTCATTTTAAAGGGTCAGGTTGTGTCCTTTCTTCCCGCCCCTCCCCCCCCCCCCTTCATAACGATAAGAAAACCCACTAAATTAATCATGGGGTTTCCTATCGCTATCGGGGACCTCCCGATATCTGACGATATTGAAAATATCGGAAGATATTTTCAATCGTCAGATAAATGATTCATATCCCTAAAGCTTTGTTTCAGGAATGGAGGGGGAGTCTGGGGAAGCTCTTGGACTGGTGGCACCTGTAATGGAGAGGGAAAGGTGGTCACTATCCCCAAGACAACTTAGAATCAGCAGTGTTCACTTCCTGTTTTGTTGTGCAAAATAAAGGGAGATCAGAGCTGCACATTTCCCAAAGCTGATAAAGAAAATCCAAGACTTCCCCCAAAAGAATGAGCAAGAAAACCTCTGTATAATTATGGGGGAAAGAGGAGAAGTAGCAGTTACAACAGCAAAAAATATGTGGTATGCTGGCATCAGGCCAAAAATGAAACCTGAAATGGACAATATGGACCGGCACCAAAACCTGAGCCATGTTCCTGAGGCTGTACTTTCCATAACCTGTACCTTTATTTTACTTATTGCTAATTGTAATTTTCTCCTTCTTTTCCTACTCTTTATTTGAATCATTTGCAACCCCCTCTTGGTTTTGGGCTACCTAATTGAAGGGTTACAGCAGAGTCCCAGGATCATAGCTTCTCTCCTGGATCTCAAATAGTTCTCAGACATCAGATTAATAATTCCGGGGGGACTGGTTCAGCGATGGGGAGAGGGAGGAATCCCCAGGGCCTTTATGCTGTGGTGGGGACTTAGTCTCTTGTGCACACAGTCACTGAATGCTTGCTACTCACAGAGATAGAGAATCCCTCTCAATAAGGCAGAAATGGTATTCAACAAAAATAAGCTTTACTGAAGTTTGAAAAATAGGATACCTGCCAATAGTCCTGGGGGAATTCTGCACTACTGTGGAGTGCAGAATTTGTGCAGAATTCTCCCCCTGCACAGAATTGCCAAATTCTGCGCAGAAAATGTCAGAGGGGACCCCGGCACGCTGCGACTGGAGTGCATCGTTTGTGGTGAAGACGAAGGCCCCGGCATCCCGCAAATGGAGCACACACACCATTCACGGAGAGCATGAAGGCCCCTGCGTGCCTCGGGGCGCACTCCACTCGCGGCAAAGATGAAGGCCCCGGTGAGCATTACTGTATGTAGAGAGGTGTATGTGTGTGGGTGTGAGAGGAGGGGGAGGAGGTGAGAGAGAGAGAGCAAGGGGGTGAGCAGGAGGGTGTGAGACAGAGAGTTAAGGGAGTGTGAGAGAGACCAGGGAGGGTAAGCAGGGGGAATTGAGAGAGCAGGGGGTTGTTTGATTATGGGTGCCAGAGAGGGAGCCTACTATATGAGGAGATTGTGAAGGAGTGTGTATGTGTGTGAGAGATTGGGAGCTGGTATGTATGAAAAAGGGATACTGGTATGCTGGTGTGTATGAAAAAGGTATCCTGTGTCTGTGAAGAGATTGTGTATGTGTGAGAGAGAGCCTGTGTGAAGGAGTGTGTGAGAGAGAGACATAGGAAGCCTGTGTGAGAGAGAAAGGGAGCTTGTGAGAGTGTGCATGCAAGAGAGAGGGACCTTTTATGAGGGGATGTGTATGTGTGCAAGAAAGTGAGGGAACCTGTATGAGGGTGTGTGTATGTGCACTAGAGAAAGGGAGCATGTGTGTGTGTGAGAGGGAGGGACAGAGGGAGCCTGTGTGAAGGGCAGTACTGAGAACAGGGTCAAACTCTGGGACTGGCGACAGAGTGGAAGGGGTTGCGCCTAGAGGTGGAGGGGAGAGATACTGGCAGGTGGAGGAGTTGGGGCCTGAGAGGGCAAAGTGGCCAGGGGAGTAGGGAGAGCGAGTGGAAGGGACACTCTTACAGTGAATTTCTAGGGAAATTCTGCTCAAAATATTTAAAATTCTGCATCATTAAGTAATAACTGTTTTCTGTATTAATTTAAAATGTATTTACTTAGGACTGTTATGTAAATTGTGTTATTTTGACCAATATAAAGTTTGCAGAATTTTAAGTTTTTATGCACAGAATTTATTTTTTTTTGTGCAGAATTCCCCCAAGAGTATATAGCAAAAATCAGAGAGAGTACTACAAAATCAACAGTGTCTTTATGTATTCTGCACTTCCTTTTCCTTCTAGATTAGTACCATAAAACTCTCTCCAAAAGGGGTAAGGAAATTGTCCTGTCCCTACAGCATCAGGCAGAGGGGAAAAGTTCAAAAATCCCCCACTCTCTTTCTCCTCTGAAGAACAAAAATTCAAAACGCTGTACAATCAAAAAGCAGACCTCAGAGTAATTGCCACCCACCGTCAACTGGTCTTGGATAGCAACCCTGAACCAGATACAGCCCACTATTAACTGCATGGGGAAAGTGACTGTTCCATAAAAATCTCAAAATCTTCTTTAACTCTAAACTCCAAAAACTGTCTCCTTTGGCCTTGTCCACTGTGACGCAGACACACCTCACAGCATCTGGTCAGCCTTCCTGGGGGTTGGCAAAGACCTTTTGCACATGTTCCCGTATCCTTATATGTGAGCCTAAAGCCCATCCCATAAGTGGAAAGGGAAGAACAAGGAAGGGGGCTATACCAGGCTAAGATATAGGAAACCCTGACACGCCTGGTTACATCCTCCTCCAGATTTAAAAAAAAAACAAAAACAAAACCAAAAAACTTCAGCAGGACACTGATTCAGATTCTTTTTTTCTAGCAGCAGCATCTAAACATTGAACATTAACACCAATGGTGTAATATTTGTCATTGGGCACTCGGTGCAGCACTCACCCAAAAAACTATGGCCAGCATCCATAATATATCGGGCTTGGTAGTGTGTCCGTCAGTGCTCGCGCATGTTCCCCAGCCCGCCGATAGATGGCGCAGGTGGCTCCTTGGCTGCCTTGGAGGCTTAAACACAGCACAGGTACGAAGGACAGCGGCCATCGCGGGACAGGCAGAATGTAGCAGAGGAGACCCTGGCATGCAGCGAACAGAGCACGTCCCGCGGCACACTCTCTGTTCGCGGTGAGGAGAAAGGCCTGGTGCGCCGTTCGCGGCAAAAAGGGAAGGCCCCCGTGTGCTGCGATGGCGCACCCGGGCCATCGCCTTTGCTGAGAATGGAGCGTGTGCCATGGGAAGCGTCCGTTCACAGCATGCCGGGGTCTCCGCTGCTATTTTCTGCTCAAGGCGAAAATGGAAGGCCCCCCCGTGTGCTGCGAATGGCGCGCCAGGCTTTCATCTTCGCCGCGAACGGCATGGGTCCTGCGGCATGCCGGTGAGAGAGAATGGAGGGGAGGATGAGAGAGAGCAGGAGGGTGTGAGGGAGCATGGGGGGGGGGGGATGCCGGTGAGAGAGAATGTGTGTGTGTGTGTGTGTGTGTGTGTGTGGGGGGGGGGGTGACAGAAAGCATGGTTGGTGAGAGGGGGTGGGGGAGGGTTTGAGAGAGAGCATGGGAGGTAAGAGAGGGTGGGTGGGGGGATGCCGGTGAGAGAGAATGTGTGTTTGAGAGAGGACAGGGGGTGTGCAGGAGTGCGAGAGACAGCTTGGTTGGTAAGAGGGGGAGTGCACGGGATGCTTTGAGTGTGGGTTTCAGAGAGGGAGCCTATATGAGGGGATGTGTGTGACAGAGAGTGAGGGAGCCTGTATGAGGGTGTGTGTATGTGGAAGGGACACTCTTACAGTGAATTTCTAGGGAAATTCTGCTCAAAACAAGAGCAGATGTACCAATAAAAAGGCTCACCGCCCGGGCGTAGAACAGGTACAGTTGCTAATAGTCATATAGTGGGTAAGCATTATACACAATACGTCATGTAAGTGTAACCCCCCCATCCCTGTGTGCAGACTGCACTCTAATGGGGCCATAAAATAATTTATAAGTTCTTTGGGGCAGGAACCCAGGCTAGCTCTCCATCCTCCCATTCTTCCCAGGGTATAGGTTATTTTGGGGGATGAAAGGAGTCCTCGGTTCCCAGTGCAGGGTGACTAACTCTCTCCATCTGGAATTCCCGGGCTAGAGAAATTCTGATACTCAGTGTGCTGTGCATAGTGTGCCAAAGAAATCAAAGGAGTCACTGTGTTAGTGTCCAAATCAACTTTACTGTTGCACATAGTTAAAAAATGCCACAATACTGGTCCACAGAACCACAAATATGTTCTTTACAGGTTTTTCCTCAATCTGAACAGGAATGTCTGATGCCAGAGCCAGGGTACCTTCTACCCTCCAGGTTGTTGGAAAATAGAGTCCCAGGTGGGCAGGGTGTCCTTTGGATGGGCAGAACACCTGCTTCCACATGGCCAGAAAACTAAGCCGCTGTTCAGAAAGTTAAAGTCTCTATTTCCCCAGGGTTTGAAGAATCACCGGATGGGTGTCCTGCTCCCAGCAGGAAGGAAGGGCGGTCAGAACTTCCGACCTGGATCTTGAAATTAGGCTGACAAAACTGAGGATAACTCTGGAATGGCTCACAACAGACCACTGGCACCCCCTTTCTCACCGAGGCAATGGGAGGCAGGTCTTCCTTGACTCCAGGAGCTGAAGAGGCTCCAACGAGGCCCCTATGCTCAAAAGGTAAAAGTCCAACAAATGTAAGAGGGATCTCCCACCAGACAGGTTGGGTATTGGCTGGGCAGAAACCCTCCCGACCCTAACCAGAGCAACCAAACAGGATTTGCCTGGCTAAAACTGGCTGGGCCTATAAAGCAACAACATCTAAACTCCTCTCTGCTTCCTGTATTTATTTCTAACTCAAAGGACTGCCTGCCAAGCTGTAGCAAGGGTGCAGTTATATACTGTTACAAATGGACTGGCCATTCCAGACCCTGCAGAAGGAAGGGCTGTATTTGAATGGATCCTCCCTTCATTCATCCTACTCTAGCTAACTGACGCTGCACTCACCCAGGGCTTATTGGCAAACCGAGAAGTGCCCGAGTTACATAAGGCAATCACATTAAACATAGACTAGCACCATGGGTTTTCTTATACAACACCTGTAAGTCATTACAAGCTCTCAAGGAGGAGCTCCCAACCTTTCCATACTTCAACACCTCTTAACACCATTGGCTCCACAAACCAGAGGACCATTACCTATGGACAGCAGTAACCTAACCATCCCTCCATATCTGAGGGAACGATCCTCAATCTAGGCACAATTGGCCCTCTTCCAAGAAAAAGCGAGGGTAACAGACTGGCACACACGGGCCATTCCGCTAACCTACACAGAGATGCCTTCACAATAAAGAGGTCTCAGTCCCATCCATGGCAAGCCCGAATGCGGAGTTAGCAGGAAACACTACAGAAAAAAGACAATATCCACTTAAGTCCGCATCCCAATGAAAATATGGCAACCACATACATGTATACCATTCCACGTCAGTAGGAACCACTGCAGCTTAAATTAACCTTCAGTGTAATCCCTGGGGGAGATCACACGTAGGAAAACCCCTAAAAGGAGGACACTGATTGCTTGATAGACTTTTTGGTATTAAACAAATATTTCCATAGCCAAATAATATATCACAAAATAAAGTTAGTCGAGAATAGTAGCATAAGGAATTAAATATATATACTGAACATCAGGATTTTTAAAGTTTTGTGAATATTTTTCTATTTTTATGATGATTTTTTTCTTAAATAAACAGTAACATAACATATCTTCATCTTACTCTGGCAGTATTTCAACACATCTGTTATTTGCTCAGGGCACCAGCACAACTAGCAACCTACAAGCAAATCAAAACATTCCTATACCATTTTCAGTTGGAACATAAATAATACTCCCACATACTCACAGTAAGGAATAAGTGCCTCCTAATTAATTCTTAATTCAGCAGCCGGTCTCCTGGCAACTCTAACAACTTTTCGTTGGCTTTTGATATGCCAGGTGCCACTTGCTTGAAGCTGAGGTAGATGGGTGTAGAAATCTGTAAAAAAAAAAAAAAAAAAAAAAAAGCAGAGGGACAAACATACCCTCCCACAAAAGGCAAATCACAGAAACACTACATTTCTTTTAAATTCCCAACATGATAAGGAAAAAAAAAAAATCAGCAATATTAAACTCAGTTCAAAGATATCTCAGTCAGCTTACTATGTGTTAACCGGGCAAGCCAGTTTATCCAGCACACTCAAGCGACAAGTACTCACAGCAAGATGACTAAGACTATAACTTCTGCCTACCAGATCACCCTAGCAGGTATCTGGGGCCTCTCCTCAATCCAGCGTTTGATCCAGTTCCTCTGAGTTCACTGAATCTGGGCAGTCCCTTTGCTGCTCCATTCCAGCTGCATTGAGGCTCCTCCAGGGGCAGCGGGGCACTGCTTTCTGTCTCCTGGCTGGCCCCAGAGTGAACACGCTCTTTTTGTGAGCTGGGAAGAAAAGGAGACACCTCCCTTTTAAAGCAGCTCCCTCTTCCCCTCGTCACTGCAACACTGAACGCAACACTGGGCTCTGCCTTCTTCCGCTGAGATGCTGTGGCAGTTCTCCCAAGCCACCGGGCCTGCCTCTCCCAGTGGCAGCGGTGATCCTTCATCTGGCCAAGCTCCTCCAAAACTGGCCACAATGCAGGGGTAAGTCTCTGCAGACTGAGGATTCTTTTATTTTGGAAACCTCTCTGCTCCAGCACCGCTCCCGTTCTTCCTTTGCCGCAGTAAGAACCACGGGGCAAACAGCCTGCAGTGGAGGCAGCCCCAGCTGCTTCCACTCTCTTCATCGAGCCCTCACCACCTGGGCCTTCTCAGCCACCATGGCTCTCCCCTCTACAGGCCCCGCTTTTTCCTCACAGATGCCTTCAGTCCCATAGCCATTAGAAAAGCAACAGGCAAGCAGATTGCAAAACATGCAACTCATCTCTGCTTTCTTCACAATCAGGCCTGCATGAGGTAGGTCTCTCTCTGCCCCTCCTACAGTGGCATGCAGGCTCTTCCCCTCCCTCCAGGGCTGTAAAGGGGATGGCCACTTGGCAGTAGAACCTACCTCCTTCTCTGCAAGCCATGCCACCTCTGATGATTCAGGCAGATTCCTTTCCACCCCACTGCTTACATCACTGAGCTCTACAGAGTATATTTGTAGATCCTCCTGGCCCCATGTAACATGCACAGCCTCCCAGCAAGGGGTAAGATGATTTTTCTTGCCATCCTCGTCCCCACAGGCGAGGCTGGTAGCCATCTTAGCTCTATTATAGTCAATGGGGACATTTTTCACAAATTCCCTATTGATTTTAACATCTGTCTTCACATAAAAATGGTCCATAGCCACCACAAGTGCACCTACGAGTCCCTGTTCAGGCACTGTCTGTAAACCCCTCTTGGTTTTGAGCCAACTAATTGAAGGGTTACAGCAGAGTCTCAAAGTCATAGCTTCTCTCCTGGATCTCAAAGAGCTGTCACACATTAGATTAATAACCCCCGGGGGGGGGGGGGGGGGGGCACGAGGTCAGGTTCACTGGCAGGGTGAGGGAAGATCATCAGGGCACTTTGTGCTGTGGTGGGGAACTCAGTCTCTTGTGCACGCTCTCTCTCCTAAACACAGCCACTGATTGGGTTGTGCAGGAGAAAAAAAATTCATTTTTGTTTTCAGTTCTTTTTTTGGGAGTTTTTTTTTGCCAAAAATTGTGGTTTATGGATTGTATGATTCATTTTCATTCCTGAGAAAAAACAAAACAAACAATTAAAAAAATTCCCCCCAAAACAGCCAAAATATGAAAATGAGACCTCCCGCCCATCCACCCGAAAAAATGCTGGGGTCGGGATTCCTCCCGTCCCCCACTTTCCTGGTTTGGTGGGGATCCATCGACTTTGGCCTACGCCAAAGCCTCAGCCTTACATAGGCCGAGGGCACAATAGGTTGCCACGAACTCTGCCTGACCTGGAGGCTGGGTCCCGAGACCTAGGCCGGGGCCCAGACCCAGGCCTGATGCCACTACCTGGTATGGAGGCCAGGTCCTGATGTCAGGGCCTTGGCCCAGACCCAGGCCCAATGCTGCCACTGGATCCAGAGCCTCAGCCAAGGCTGGGGCCTGTTTCCTGGTCTGACACTATGACCTGACATGGAGGCTGGGTCTCGACTCCGGGGCCTCAACCCATACCCAGGCCCGATGCTGCGACCCAACCTGGAGGCTGGGTCCCGACAGCAGGGTCTAGGCCCAGACAAAGGCCCGATGCCGGGGCCTAGGGTTATCCAGATTGCCTAGTCAGATATATCTCATATTCAGGTAGGTTAGCCAGATAATTCAACCCCCTCCTCTATATACTCCTGGAAAGCCCCTTTGTTATCCAGCTAAATTATAGCTGGATTCATTTAGCGTGCACAAAAAGCCTTCTAAAGAACAACAGGCATGAGAGATTTTTTTTATTATATTTGGAGAGATTTGCAAGATGACCTAGATGTAATCTACTTCCTCATCCAACTTTCATGACAAAACTTGAGAAGACATAGAACTTCATGATCATTGCCTCTTCTTTCTTACTTTGTGTCAATAAACTGTAAGGCACAACTACTTGATCAGCATATATAGTCATATGGGGAAGGGTTAAGGGAAGGCTACAAGAAGAGAGAAAGGGTTTGCATCTATATTGGATACCATAAATGTATACATGAAATATTGATGTTTGTCACAAACATTGGTTATTTATTCCCTCTCATGTAGAAAACAGAACTAATTAATGTATTAGCTGAATGTAGGCAAATATGACCTTCGCATATCAGTGTACACATTGACACATACAGGATACAGTAAAAGACATCAGGATGTTAAAGAAAAAGCATATTGATAGATTTAGAGGCTTAGAGGTGAATTTTAACAGCCCGGCGCACACATCAGTCGGGGAATACACGAATAAATCGGGCTTGCGTTCACCGACTGTATTTTAAAAAGTTTCAAGATACGCACACAAATGCCACAGCAGGCACATCTCAAAAATCAGGGCATGGGCATGGTCTGGGCTTTTAGGGCATGAACCTGTGATGAGCGAGTAAATACTTAGGCAACCTGGTGCGCACTGAGGTCTCCTGCTACCTAACTTTGCTCTTGCTATGGATACAGTGTAAGTTAACATTTAAATATCTGCAGGGTTTTAAGGGTCAGGGCTAACTGGGGAGAGTGAAGGCTATCAAACCATGGGGGGTTGGAGGACCTATCTCTTAGCTAGCAAACTGGGAACGAACTGGTAAAATTGAGAAGTGCGTCAGCACATGCCCCTTTTAATGTCCCCTGATTTAAGCGAGAGAAGCAGAATTTGCACGCACAGGAGCGTGCCCACTTAAAATTTGGTGCATATATGCACACAGCCAGGCTATTTTGTAAAATGAGCCCATATGTGTGCACATGTTATTAAATGGCTGCGTTCCTAGACGTGGGCCAACATATGTGCACACGCACACCAGTTGGAAAGTTACTATCAATGTGTACATATTGACACATAGAGGGTATACTAAAAGAAATCAGGATGGTAAAGAAAAATCACTTTGATGGATTTAGAGGCAATGTGGCATGGTGATAGCTGAAGCCAGAAGAATGCAGGGCTGCATAGAGAGAGAAGAATAACCAATAAGAAAAAAGAGGTGACAATGCCCTTGAAGAGGTCCATGGTGAGGCTTTACCTGGAGTACTGTGTTCAGTTCTGGACCCTGTATCTCAAAAAGGATAGAGACAGGATGGAGGCGGTCCAGAGAAGGGCGACCAAAATGGAGTGGGGTCTGTATCGGAAGACTTATGAGAAGAGACCGATGGATCTAAATATATGTACCCTGGAGGAAAGGAGGAGCAAGGTAGATATGATACACACCTTTAGGTACCAGAAAGATTTTAATGATGCATGAACATTGAACCTTTTCTATTGGAAAAACAGATAGTAGAACTAGGGGTCACGAAATGAAATTCTAGGGGGAACGACTCAGAACCAACATCAGGAAATATTTCCTCACAGAGAGTATGGTGGATGCCTGGAATGCCCTTCTGAAAGAGGTGCTAAGGGCAAAAACAGTATATTAATTCAAAAAGGCATGGGATACACACCTCGGATCCTTAAAGGCTAGAACATGGAAATGAAGAAAAGGATGCATGGGGCAGCTGTTACTACCTTTAACCAATTAGCTTTCATGATTTTGACGCAATTGCAACGTTATTCTCCATTTCAATGGTAGGGTTGAAACAGGAATTGGATTCCGATGACAGCCAACTCTGGGCCTTGACTTTAAAGGTCCAGGGTGTACTAGTAAATAGATATTAGGGATAAAGCATAGGGTTGCTTCTATGGCCAAGTCCAAAGCAAAGCATTTTCAAGCAGCATTGTCTGAATTATCAAGGCTGCTCACCTTGTAAAAATGTTGCTAATAGTATTATTACCCTTAACAAAAAGCTTGGGGGTTTCCTGCACAGAGTGGCTATTATCACCCTTAAAAGAAACATGGGGTAACTTGTACAGAGCGGCAGTTACTACCATAAGAAACTTGCTGGGCAGACTGGATGGACCATTTGGTCTTTTTCTGCCGTCATTTCTATGTTACTATGTTTTATATAAAGGAGTCTATGTACTAAAATGCATGCTAAAAATGTTGTAGTATGTATGTCACTAACATTTTAATGTGTATGCTAACATTCTACATAACAAGGTATGCACTGAATGTTATCATAAACATGTAAAATATATGACAATAAAATGCAAGGAACTAGTATGCACATTAACTGTAATAAATATAATGTTTGAACTCTGTCCAAATCCTTCATGCTACCCAACCCAAAGTGAAAAGGCCAGTTAGCACAGAGGATCTCTTCTTCCCAGCCCCTTCAGCAAGACTGAAGCAGCCCGCCCGCTCCCCCCCCCCCCCCCCCACCACAGCATCATCAGGAACACCCACACCATAAGCAACCTTCCTGCAATATCAAGCCATCCATACCATCAAACCCCCTCACACAAGATTAAGTCCACTGAATCTACAACAGTTTTTCACACAAAATCAACCCCCTTCACACCACTGCCCCCGCCTCCAGAACCACAGAGCACCCAGATCGCCACAAAAGAACCTGGATCTCCTTCAAAGCACCCTTTAACCCCTCTCATCCCTCTTCCCCCCCCCCCCCCCCCCCCCCCCCCAGTAATTGTAGTGATCTCTCTTCTACCTCTCCAGGATTAAGCCTTATCATTCTGGAGAGATCCCCGTCTCCACTGACAGGTGGGGTCCAAGAGCCTTTCTCCCTGCATTGCTGCAGACGCTGAACAATACTTCATACCCAAGTATCCAGAGTCCATATTAATGGAAGACCCAACCCTGTTCACAGGTCACACACCCTTCATGCCCGCCCTGTTCACTATACACTCAAAATTGGTCTTTGGTCCTTCACAGCTGTGTTGCATAGCTCAGTGCATGACTCTGCCCTCTTTTAATGGTTTGAAGTTGGCAGGTATGGGCAGGGATTGCTGCTAAGTCAGTAGCTCCCAGCATTCTTTCATCTAGCCCTATGCTCACTGCCAGTCACACAGATGGCAGGTAGAAATGCCTCTGCAAAGCTGATGCACAATCATCATGCTTGTCGTTGTACCCTTACAGATCCTCATCCTGTAAAGCTCCATCTAATAGCTCATCTGTCTTCCTTGCACATAGCTTCAGCAACTACCTCCATGGACCATAATGCCAATGATTTATTTTCCTCATTGACACAGAGGGCATGGTTGTAGCTCACATTTCCCAAAAGCTTGGCTAGATCTGCATCCATGCAATGGGATATAAGCTGGCCTGAATCAGCCACTCCTGAAAATAAACAAGCTCCCTGGGCACTTAAGAAATTGCCCCATACTGATGGGAAAGATGATAACTTTACAATATCAAGAACATCTTATTTTCTTTTCTATCAAATGTAAAGAAAATAGCAAGGAAACATTTTCTTTCTGTAATTACTGCAGAAAATAAGAATATAACTACTATGACATCTGCATTTTCTATGTGCTTGGTGCAGAAAAATGTTCAATACAGTGTTGGCAAATGGATGTGCACTATATTTTCTGTATGCCCTGAGACAGAACTTGAGATGTATTTAGACCTGTCAGAAGTAATTATGCTCTTTCTTTGTGCAAACTCTAACATGCTGTCTATGCTTACTACTCAATATTGCATACCCGATATTTTGTGGGTGATGGCTGAAGCATAAATTATACATCCTTGCATCATCAAAGATCAAAGTTATCTAGCCCAGTGTTAGCACCATGTGAATCTATATTTAGTAATGCTAGACCTCTTTACATAAGTAGAGACAAGATCACAAGGGATGCACTCAATGGCAGAATTCTGGTAGCAGGAACTCCATTTCTGACCTGGTTCCCTCCTCTGATCCCCTTATGAGCTATCTTCTTTCTGTCCAGGAGCACTTTTGCTCATTCTCTCTCTCCTTTGTGGTCTATTTTGTTCTCATCCCCTGGAATTTTCTAGTACAGTTCCATACATCTTTCTATTCCAGTGCTGAAAATTGTTTTGCTATTTACTTGAAAACAGAGGGAGAAGGAAAAGCCCTTTCACTGAGCCATGTTGTTAAGGGCTGAACGCTTCTTCTATAGAATAATGTATATTGAGACAGAGAAGATTTTGATCTTCAAGGTCTTATAATTGATTGCGTCTTGCTCTCTGATCTCTTGAGTCCTTTTTGTCCTGAAATTCTTGACACCACCCTTGGTGTTAGTTACTCTTGTTCCTCAGAACTCAGTAGACATGCCTGAAGATCAATATGATCTTCAGGTATGTCTTCAGTTCCCGTGATGGATTTGTATTTCCTTTGGACAATTTTCTGGGCATCATCATTCTGCTACAACAAAGATTCAATTATTTGTTCTTCTCTGTCTAATTCTTTTTTATATCACTCTGACCTTTCCCAGGGTGTGTGTGTGTGAGTGTGTGTGTGTGTGTGATGTTCTATACTGTGTTATTTTCTGAATATTGTAACTAATGGAGGGGATAAATAAAAAAAAAGCATACTTTGCATACATAGTAGAGAAATGAGCCAATGTGTCCAACTGCTATGCTGGGTTCAGGGCCATTGCAAGCGATAGGCAAGACAGATGCCCACTTGGAGCACCAGGCTGGGGGGGGGGGGGGGGGTAGGATGGGGGAAGAACTAGGCCACTGCCATTGCAGCCAACATCAGAAGAAGTATGTCCCATGTATCAACCATTCTTAGCAAAAGGTTGGCCATGTCTTTGGAGGGGGATCTTATCCCACAAGCAAATTCAACAATGTCCAGGTTGCTGTTAGATCTGAAAGCAGTTTCGCCTATGTTCATTTCATTTTCAGCTATTTCATTCCTCCTTTCATATTCACAGCTGCTTGAGAAATACAACTCTGAATAATTTAAATTCCTTGATCATTGTTAGGATGCTAGATTTTGTGACAGGTTTAGCTGAATCAGACTCCATATTATCCTCATCACTGCAGGACTGCATTTCCACCAACTTAGAATAATATGCCAGGAGCATATTATTCTAAGTTGGTGGAAATGCAGTCCTGAGTTGACCAGGTTATTTAAGATAACTGGTAGCATATTTGAAGGAGGGCTAGAATACAAAATGTTACAATAATTCTACAGATTTGGGTAGATGTGTCTGGATATGTAATACTTAATTGGAAATGTGATTGTTATATTACAAAAAATACAATAAATTCATAAATTTTGCAAATAAATATCTGCTTTTTATTTTCAGGAGCTCTTCAGATCTTCAGGCAGAACAGAAAAGAGGTAACTAACAATATTATTGAAATTGAGAATTCTCATTCCCTCCATTGAATCTTTTATAATTCCTTTGTTTTCTTTTATAGGTTATTTTATTCCCCTTAGAGATTAGGTAAATATACACAACCCCTTCTAGATTTTTTTTTTTTTTTATTTTCATTCTCTGTGTGTGTGATCAGTTTTTAAAGGTATCTAGCTGGCTAAGGGCCTGATTTATTAAGGCTTTTCTCCCATTCTGTGTCTATGGGAAAAATGCTTAGTGAACGAGGGCCTAAGTAAGGACTTTAGCCTATTGGATTTAAAGCCTTCAGAAAATTGACCATGCTTAGTGGCTAAATTTAGGCAACCAAATTCAGGACTGGCCCAGGGGCAGGGGTAGGTTGGGGGAGAAAGTTAGGCATCTGGCTCTGATTATCAGCGCTGGCTTCCTAACTCGGCTAGCCAAATCTAGGAGCTTCAATAACAGGCCTACATCTGGCCATTCACACTCCCTGCCTCCTGACTGTAATTAAAAACACCCAAAAACCCCTATTGGCCTCTCTCTCCTTTTTCCCTCCCAACCAACTGTAATTTTACTTTTATGGGAAAAAAAAATGCCCACTGCTCTCCCTCCTGGCCCTCTCTCTAAACTGACTGTCAAAATATGATTTTTAAAAATATCCCCACAGTCTTTTTCCCTTCTCTCTCAACTGTCTAAAACATATTTAAAAAATATGTTCCCGGAATCCCCGCTGCCATTTGTCCTCCTCCTAGTCTCCCGTGAAAACTTAGAAAATGACAGTTGAGACATTTTCTCCCTCCCAGTCTTCTGTCAAAGCTTTATGATACAACATTTTTATTAATTTTCTAATAAACATACTTCATACAAACAGCTTAAGAGGTGCGTGTTTCTGTTACACTTCCCAACTTATACATCAAGATAACGAATATCCAAACTATCTCTTTTATTGTTCTATGCCAATCTCCCCTCCCTCCAGGGCACTCCCCTCTGTTAAAAAAAAAATGTGTCCCGCAAAAAAACTCCCTGCCCCCGCCATTGCTAACCCAAAAAGGACAGAGTGTGAGCTGGTGATCTCCCCTCCCTTCCTGCTGTCCAAAGCAAGAGTTTAATGTGGGTGCCGCTTCTGGGAAGCCCCTTTGTTTGGGAGTCAGTTTGCAACCTACAGTAGAGGTTTCCATTTCAGGGAGAAAAGAGATAAGTACAGCTTTTTTTTTTTTTTTTTTCAGGAGAACATCGTTTTAATTGGGTGAGAAATCCAGGAAAATGAGATGCAGACTGTTTCTATGTCAGTTGGACAGTTAGAAAAGAAAATGGGAGAATCAGAGTCTTTGAAATTATTGGTTATCAAGTAAAATGTATTCACTGCCAGCAGGACTGAATAATTTCAAAACTATACTTGGCTGAAAAATGTCAGGGTTTAATTTTCCTTATTTGGAATCTACCTCTGGGATAGATCTGTTTTAAAAGATATATAGTTGAACGTCTACAGTTAACATGGTAGACTTTGCCTCCTATGTCTAATGCAAATTAACCTTTTTTGGGGGGTTATCTATTTGCTCTGAAGATTCTAAGATGAGAGCAACCTTTTCTTTGAGATATCCTCCAAAATGTTACCTTTTGTATAAAAATGATAATTAAGAGCAATATTTGGCCACTGGCTGGATTACAAAGTTAGCCAGATAAACTTATCTGACTAACTTTGGAGGGATATTCAGTAGTGCAGCCACACTACTGAATATAACAGGCTGTATTAAAGATAGCCGGATAACTTAATCCACTAACGTTAGGACTTCTCTTTGATACAACCAAAGTTAGCCAGATAAATTATCTGGCTAACTCTGAATATCGGAGTTAGCTCATTAACATAGGCCTAGATTTAACAAAATGCGGTATCACAAAAGGGGCATGGTTTATCGCAATTTGCGCTAATTACCTATGCGAAGAGCTAAGTTAGTGCAAATTGCGCTCACATTATCAGACTTTGTGATAGGAGCCAGACCTTTGTATTTCCTGCATACAACCACTGGGGGGAGGGGGGGAGAGAGAGAGAGGTGAGGTTTAGGTATTAGTGTAGGGGGTTAGGGGCCCCTTTGACATTCAATGTTAGACGTACGAACAGAACAGTGGTCTCTTGTAAACATTTGATGACCCTCGGAGTGAGGAAACTCACCCAAATATGAGATTTGTACAATGTTCTCTCCACCTAGCTTGATGTTACCCAGGTAGAGAGTCCATCAAGCTAGGTGGAGAGAACATTGCCCAAATCTCATCTTGGAGTGAGTTTTCTCACTCCGAGGGTCATCAAATGTTCAGTCTAACATTGAATGTCAAAGGGGCCCCTAATCCCCTACACTAATACCTAAACCTCACCTCGAGTTACTAGGTGGGCCTACCATAGGGATACAAATACCTCTCTCTCTCTCTCTCTCTCTCTCTGATGCTCTGGGAGCTTCAATTCACCTAAAATAGGCCTTGCAGGAGACCGTGCAAGGCGATAAAACCTTACATCAGAGCAGCTATCACACAACTTAACGCTATCCAAAAAGGTGTTGTTAAAATTAGCGTTATGTCTGTGCGATAGCTCTTCACAGACAGGCAAACCCAGCCCACTCCCTGCCCCTAACTCTTCCAAATTTGCATCGAACCATACAATATGGTGCTTTGCATGCATTAACAGGGCTTTTTGCATGCGATAAGCCCTTAACGCATGCGAAAATGCCTTAGCGCATTTTGATAAATGACCCTATTAGCCGGCTAACTTAACTCCTTCCTGAAATGCCCTACTTGTATCCAGCTATGTTTTAGCAGGATGATGAGATATCTGGTAAAGCTTAGCCAGATAAGTGCCCAAAATATTCTAAAGTCAGCATTTAGCCAGATACTTGTGGTACCCAGGGATAGCATCCCAGCTAAAAAGCACAAACAGTATAGCAAGCATTAGATATTGTCACTTTCTCTGCCTCAATCTCCATCCTCTTACTGTGTACATTTCAAAGTGTGTATAATTCTCTTTAGGCTTTTAGACTATGCGGTTTAATTTAATTAAAAGTACTCCTGATGCACTCACAGCCAAGTGATGATCTCATTCACACAAGGGATTCATTTTCTTCAGGCTATAAAGACAGTATCCTTGCAAAATGCAAAATCCACCTAAGCTGTAATTGTACAAGTAAGTGCTGTAGATTCACATATATTGGAAACAGGTAGAAAAGGGGGGCTGAATTAACACAAGTTAGAAACTTGTCAGCAGCGGCATTAATCATCAGCGCGTCAACCTTGGCGACTGTCCTTTCGCTCATCTTTCATAAAAATTCATATGAAAGTTTTATGAGAGCAATTGTGAGCGAGCGGGCTAAACAGCTTTCTTCTTTGAGTTATTAGTACCCCTACCTCCTCTTCCCCTAGTTATTCCTTTAAAAAAAACAAACCAAAAAAATTCTACTTCATCCTTAAGTCTGCTGTGCAACTGAGGACAGATGGGGTAACCATTAAGTCTCTCAAGGTTTGCCTGAAACCTACAGACACTAATCCCCTCATCCTTCACTTACTGTATGTCTGCTGTACCAGAAACATCAGTGACTGTTTGGCCTAAATGAGAAGGCCTCGCCGCCCCCCACCATAGAAGAGGAGGGTGGGCAAATGGTGGGGTGGGAGGGAGGGCTGAATACTTATTATAGCATATTAGCTGCAGGTCTCCAGCAGACAAAGACAGTTGACTCTTCAAACCTGGGAGCTACTGCTTATAAAGCAGACACATTACCCTCATTCTAGGACATTTGTCCTCAAAGCTGAGCAGAAACTGGAGTCCAAGCCTCTTTCCAGAGTGCATGAGAGAACGGAACACGAGCACCGCTTTATGGAAATGGAAAATGTTGCAGGAAGGCCTGTCCTCATCATTTAGGGCATGGAACATAAGAGAATTTGAAAGTGGAGTGGGCGAAATATAAACTATATAAGGTCAGGCAGGTCCCATATCTGCCTGGCCGCTGTAATATGGTGTCAGGCACGCCTGGCAAGCCTACAGGACAGGTGGGTGGGTGAGGGAGGGGAGCCGCTGCTGCCAAAGACCGTTGGCCTCGTGCAGCGAGTAGGTCAGGGGGATGGGGGGGGGGGGGGGGAAGGAGGGTGAGACACAGGTTTGATTTAAACCTCCTGCTTCTGGGGATCTGATTGGTTCCCATCCTCCAGGGGTAGATGGGAGTGGGAGGAGTCGGGGGGGGGGGGGGGTCATTCTGTGGAAGCAGCAGACAAGCCCCACGTGCCTGATGCTGCAAGTCCTGCTCCTGCTCCTCAACTTACTGCCTGATTCCACTGTTGTGAGGAATGGCGTCTGAGGAAGCAGCCATGCCAGGAGAGGAAGTTTCTGTGATGGCTCAGAGTGAGAATCACAGCGATTGGGAGGTCGGGACCGGCTCGACCGCACCACGTTCCGATGCGGTTGGCTCGGGGGGTGGGCATCAAGGTGTCCTGATACTGTGGGTGGTAAAGGGCGGGCCTCTTGGATCAGGACCTGCAGAGTTAAGGCTGCTGCGCTGTCTAGCTGCGGCTCTCCCCCTCCTGCTCGTGCAATTGCCAGGAGTTCCTGCCTTCCCCTGCTGCTGTGCCGGCTACAGCATCGCACTAGGAGCTGTCCGGTGCTGAAGCTGGGGGAAGTGCAGCACAGGAGAATTTTCTTTTATCTATGCAAAGTGGGTTGGAGACTGGGGGGAATGCTGTGCCCAGGGAGTCCGGGGTGTGTTGGGGAGGGATCCCTGGGACCATGGGGACTCCAATGCTCGGGTGAGTTTTGGTGGGCCACCCAGTTGGGCACCTTCTTGCCAAAGGGGGGAGAGTTTTTCCTGGGATGTGTGATCCCAGTTCCGCTTCAGGTCTGGATTTTGGCAGTGCCTGGCCAGGCATGGGGAGGGCACCAGAATATTTCTGGGGCTGTGGGGACAACCGGGGTCCCTTTCTTCAGCCATGGGGTGAGGAACTTCCTCCCGCTTGGTATGGGTGTCCCCAGGGGAGGTTTGGGGGATGCAGCCTGCATTATTGTCCCCCTGGGGTGGTGTTCCTGGCGGGAGGGGGGGGCCCAGCATCTCCCTCTTTTGCTATGGGTCCTCCTCGAGAAGGTCCGGAGGTCGCAACATCTTCCAGGGCTTCGGTTGTTGCTGCTCCTTTTTCACAGGTTTCTCCTGCTGGAGAGTCGATCGATTACCCTGGACCTTCGTGGCAGGAGGGTTGGCGAAATGATCCAGTCTCAGCGGCGGTGAACACATCCAGCTCCTGGGACCCTGCCCCCAATGATACGGGTCCCACCAACAGCCTCTGAGCTCCAAACCCCAGTGAGATGGGTCCTGCCAGTGGCTCCCAGTTTTCAACCTCCAGTACTACCATCTGTTCTCGAGCTTCGAACACCATTGAGATGAGTTCGGACAGAGGACAACCTTGTGAGTCTGATGCCATCACTGGGGGTTCATCCATCGCAGATCAGGGCTCAGGTTTCACCAGGGACTGGGGTTCCTAGTTTGACAGAACAGGCTGTGGTTTCTCGGGGAGGGGTTGCAGAGTCTTTGGCTCCTGGTTCCTCGGTTTCCAAGAAACATGAGAAATCATGGCATAAAAAGAAGTGCTCCAAGCCCAGTTCTTCGGATTCTTCTTTTTCTTCGTCTTCTTCCTCTTCTACCTTTTCTAGCCCTTCCTTCATAGCTTCTGGTGAGAAAAGCTAGGCAGGTGAAAAGGGTCAGGTGAGGGGTGCACCTGCATTAGTTAGCCTGTCCGAGCTATGGGTGGATGTGCATAAATCACTTCGCAAGAAGATCAGGCAGCGTAAGTACATCAATATTTTCCAGCTGCTGGAGGGTCGCAGGGAGAAGAGAAAAAAGGGGGTGCGGATAGATTTCAGGGTATGCCATGCAGGGTGGCTTGCAATGTACTTAACTAGACTCACTCATTCCTCTGTTTGGCTAGTGTGGTGGGTCATCGTGACCTGGCTCAGTATGGCCCCATGCTGGCATATGCCGATGCTATTCTGGCAGCCATCCGGGTGTACAAGGGTTGGTCATGGCTCAATTATGATGAGCATTTCAGGGACCAGATGGAGGAGAACAAATTTATGACTTGGGGTAGTAGGGATGTCGGGTTGTGGTTGACACAGATGTGTGCCAAGGTAGGGTCTTCTGGCAGAGGGGACATTAGTGGAATGTCTGGCATGCCTGCGGGCAGCTCTTTCAGACCAGAATGGCCCCAGCAAGTGGCAGTCAAGCCGGGGCCAGTTTCCCAGATGTGTGTTGGAATTTCAACCATTTGGCCTGTAACTTCCCTGACTGTAAGTTCAAACATGCATGCTCCAATTGTGGGATGGGTCAACCTGCCCCCAAGTGTCCGAAATGATCCAGTGTCGGGGGTGGTGGCAGGTTTGCTGCAAAAAGCACTCCAAAATGAGGTAGCGGGGTTGGCGCCTACCCCCATCCATTTAGCAGCTATGTCAGTATAGTTGGGTAGGTATCACAAAGCAGAAGCTGCATTGCTCTTGTTTCAGGGTATTGTGCATGGTTTTCATATCCCCTTTGCGGGTCCTGTGGGTGTGTGTGTGTGGGGGGGACGGGGACAGAATTGCCCATCGGTTCAAAAATTGGCTCATGTGGTATCCTCTAAAATGCAACATGAGACTGACTTGGGGAGGATTGCGGGTCATTTCCAGGTTCCTTCCTTATCCCCTTTGTCGGTGGTGCCCAAAAATGAACTGGGTAAGTTTAATTTGATCCATAATCTATCATTCCCGGAAGGTAATTTGGTCAATGATTACATTCCTAGGGATCTCTGCACCATGTGGTATGCTTCTTTTGAGTCGGTGGTGTCGATGGTTTCATCGTTGTGGTGCGGGGGCCCTGATAGCGAAAGTGGATATTGAGTTTGCCTTCCGGTTGCTTCCAATTCACCCTGAGTTGTTCCCATTGTTGGGTTTCCATTTTCAGGAGGCATTCGATTTTGACAAATGCCTGCCTATGGGTGTTCCATCGCCTGTGCTTATTTTGAAACATTTAGTTCATTTGTTCATTGGATGGTTGCCGAGCGAGCTGGTGTAGCGAACATCGTGCATTATTTGGATGATTTTTTTTTCATTGGTGACTAATCTTCATCGACTTATTTGCACCTGTTGAGCTGTTTCCTGAGCACTGCTTCTGACTTTGGAATCCCGTTAGCAGAGAACAAGACTGAAGGTCCTTGTACTCATCTAGTTTTCTTGAGTATTGAGTTGGATTCAATCAAGATAATCTCAAGTTTGCTGGCAGACAAAGTGATGGTCATGAGGGATCTTGTGTCCAGGGCATTGCTGGCCAAAAAGCTAACTCTGCGCCAGATGCAATCCCTGGTGGGCAGTCTGAATTTTGCTTGCCGCATACTTCCTATGGCCAGAGTTTTTCTGAGAAGGTTGAGTTCCAGTATGGCGGGTTTGTGGAAGAGTGACCATCACATTCACTTAACAGAGTGGCTGTGGGAGGATTTACAGATTTGGGATCATTTCTTGTTGGATTTTAATGGCTCTTTATTGTGGCAAGATGATTCTGTCTCGAATCACGACTTAGAATTATTTATCGATGCTGCCGGATTGGTTGGTTTTGGTGCCTACTTCCACGGTGCCTGGTGTGTGGCACCTTGGCCAGAGGACTGGAAGGAGGCCGGGGTTACCAAGAACATTACGTTCCTTGAATTATTCCCCATTGTCATATCTGTATTCCTTTGAGGATCGCAATTCCAAGACAGGAGAGTAGTGTTTTGGTGTGATAACCGGAGTGTGGTGGATGTCATTAATAGGCAGTCTGTGAAGTGCATATTGGTGTCCAATCTGCTGCATGAGTTCACGCTGCACTGTATGGGATGGAATATCACTGTATGGGCTAGGCACACCCCTACTAGGCATGTTCCCGGGGTTTCTAACGCTGTGGCTAATTCTCTTTCTTGTTATAAGTGGTTCTTGTTTCGGGAGCTCGCACCGGAAGTGGTTCAGCAGGGAGCGTCAGTGCCGCATTTTTTCTTCAGGAACTTATCTAATCCTCTTTTGAACCCCATTGTTTTAGTTGCCATCACCATTTCCTCTGGCAACAGATTCCATAGCTTGATTGTATACTGAGTGAAAAAATACTTCCTATGATTTGTATTAAATCTGCAGGGTGCTAGTTTCATGAGGCGTCCTCTAGTCCTAGTGTTGTTTAAAAGAGTAAATAATCATTCCCTATTTATCTTTTCCACCCTACTCATGATGTAATATGTCTCTAGCATTTTCCCTCTCAGTCTTCTCTTTTCTAAGCTAATTTGTTCAGCCTTTCTCCATAAAGGAGCTATTCCATTACATTTATCATTTTTGTCACCCTTCTCTGTACTTTTTCAATGTTTGCTATGTCTTTTTTGAGATGGGGCTATCAAAACTACACACAACACTCAAGGTGTAGTTAGAACATGGCTCTATACAAACACTTTATGACATTCTCAGTTTTGTTCTTTATTGCTTTCCAAACAAGTCTAAACATTCTATTTGCCTTTTTGACCACCACCACCACCACCACCACACACTGAGCTGAAGATTTCAAGGTATTGTCCACAAGGATGATGAGGTTAACTTTTCTTGGTTATACTGGAGTGTGTTGTCCTTAAAATCCCTCATTTAGAAGGAAGACATGCAGGCACATCAAAAAAGATGCACAGGAGAGACCTTTGTACATGTTCTGAATGGTTTAAATGTTTCACTGGTAAGAGAGAACTAATGCAACACCATAAAATCAATAAAGGGAAGAGACTGTGTTCAGCTACAGAATATTTGAACAGCTTTCTTAATAAAGCAAACTTCACAAATTACCAGGAAAGCCACATTGATGAGAGACCATTGTCATATTCTGATTGTGACAAGAGTTTTTACATTTTACAAGTAATCCAAAATTCTACCCAGCAGTAAGATTAATTTCAAGTAGGGAATATAACATAAGCTTGTCATAAAACTGACACTGATGACAGATCATTCATACAAAATCTGACTATTGGCAAATCCTTCAACAGGAAGATTTGCAACTCTGCCTTACTACTATACCCCTCATGCTAAACAATAGAGGCCTTTCTGCCACTTAGCCTTGCTACCATACGGGCCGATACTCTCCTGTGCACGCAATACAGTAAATTAATTTATTAAAATTAGGGTCCGTGGCAAAAAGAGGCGCTAGGGACACTAGCGTGTCCCTAGTGCCTCTTTTTGGAGAGGAGCGGCGGCCGTCAGCGGCGATGCTCAATTTTGACGGCGTCTATTCTCAAACCCGCTGACAGCCACGGGTTCGGAAACCGGACGCTGGCAAAATTGAGCGTCCGGTTTTCAAGCCGTGGGCCCATTTAAAATTTTTTATTTTTTATTTTATTTTATTTTTTTAACTTTTGGGGCCTCCGACTTAATATCACCATGAAATTAAGTCGGAGGGTGCACAGAAAAGCAGTTTTTACTGCTTTTCTGTGCACTTCCCCGGCGCTGGCAGAAATTAACGCCTACCTTTGGATAGACGCTAATTTCTTAATGTAAAATGTGCGGCTTGGCTGCACATTTTACTTACTGTTTTGCGCGGGAATATCTAATAGGGCCATCAACATGCATTTGCATGTTGCGGGCGATATTAGGTTTCAGGGGGGTTGGATGCGTGTTTTTGACACGCTATTACCCCTTACTGAATAAGTCTGTATTGGCCTGTCAATCCTGTATCGGCCTGTCAACCTGGTGCTACACCTTAGGGTACTTTCTGCCAGTCTGCCTTGCTGCTGTACCCCAGATTCTACACCTTTGGGTGTTTTTGCCACTGTGAGGAAGCTGCTGTTTTGGTGCCTTTGTGTTACTTTGTTCCTTTAATTGTTTCTTGGAATTTTTTTTATGTCACCTTTTCTGCTTTGTTTCCTCTTCACAGTGCCTTGGGATGTTGATGCCATTCTTAGAGCCACATTGCTTCTCGTGCTACCTTTAATGAATCATGACACTGGTGTTTGTGCCCTCTTTTGAAGCCTAGGGGTGTTCTTTCCACTCGTGCTGCTTTTTTCTTCCTCTGACTATGCCTTGAAAAATTCCTGTCACTTTACGGTGCCTTTGGCTGTTCATGCCACGTTTGGTACCACTTTGCTTCAGTCTAAGCACCTTGGAGTTGTTTACTTCTTCTGATGATGTCTTCCTATACATTTCATTAGAATTAATAAGAGAACCCCAATTTTGGTGTAAAAAATAGGCTGCAGTGCTTCCGCTATTGACTTTAATGGTAAATGAATGAACAAATGAAACAAACAAAAGACATTTTTTGTTTGTTTGAAATAAATGAACTGAATGGAGGTGCCCTGAGAAACAAATGGTTGAATCAAAACAAAACGTTTTCCCCTGCACATACCTAGAAAGCATGGGATAAACACAGGGAGTGGTAGAGATTATAAAGCTGAATTAGTTGGAGTAGATGGGCAGACTAGATAGGTCATAATGGTATTTTTCTACCATCATGTTTCCATGGTAATTCTTCTTCCATGCTTCATTATCTGCTCATTATCATCCACCTGGCTGCTATCTGGCCTCTTCCATAGCCTCTGCTCCATGATGAATAGCAGGTTAAAATCACTATCCTGAAGTTATTTAACATTTCTGGGCTTAAATTGGGTGACTTAGATCCCTCAGTGACTTCTTATGTTTATATTCTTGTTTATTTTTATATTTTCAATTCGTTTTTTTTTCCACAGCATAATTTGAGAAAAAAAAAAGTTTACTGTAGATTGAAAGGCCTAGGAAAGCCAACAAACTGTGCAAGGAAAACAATAAATGTCATGCTGAAGTCTCTTCAATCATAATACAAAACATTAAATCACAGCTGGAAAACAAGAATGTAGACAGCACATACAGCTCCACATCCAAAAAGACCCTTGGGTATACATGCGCTGGCATGCAACTGAGCCTGATGCGGTCAGATTGAGCCGCATAGTCATGCTACATTGAACAAAAGACATAAAAAGGGGGTGGGGAAGTGCTGAGAAAAGGGCTGCAAATACTAACACACAAGAAAAAGGAAAAATGATGAAATAAAACACAGCAGAGCTAGTAGCAAGAGAACAGGCACTGCTCCCTGTGCACACCCAGGTGCATTTCTTTTACATGATAAAGATGTGCTGCCTTTTGTTTTGCATCGTTTCATTTAGTGCACGTTTAATTCTTTAGCACAGGTTAAAAAAATTCATGCACACTGAAGTGCCTGAACACATGTGACTTTCATGTGTAATGCTTGCTAAATGGATTATAACAGGTGCTGAAATTGTGAATGTTAAAATGAAACAACACAATAGCAACAAAAAAAAAAATAAGGAAAAAAAATGAAGATGCAACAAAATGACAGAAATGTACATTTTTTTTTGGCTGCAGTAAGCTAAGCCATGCTCAAAGGACCAGATTTTCAAAAGTATTTACATGCATAAAACCTCCCTGATGGTACGCGTAGAAGTACAAGTGGAAGCAGTTTTGTGCATACTTTAACGTGCCCTAGAAAGAGGCATTCCCAGGGCTGGAGCTGAGGTGGGGAAAACCATTTACCCTTCATACTTTTGATTTTCCATAGGATGCTCGTATATATATGCAAATGCTTTTATTTACACTTGCTGTCAAGCAGGAGTAAGTGTGTGCACGTCTGTCGCAGTGGGTTCTGCCTAACACCTGCTAATTTTATTTATTTATTTAAAACTATTTCTATATCGTTGTTCTGAAAAGACTATGAGAGTGGTTCACAATGGGGTAGATTTTCAGACCGCGCAAATAGGCGTACTTTTGCTGGCGCATCAGGCGCAAGCAAAAGTACGCGGGATTTTAGTAGATACGCGCGGAGCCGCTAAAATCCGGGATTGGCGCGCGCAAGGCTATGGATTCTGTATAGCCGGCGCGCTCCGAGCCGCGCAGCCTACCCCCGTTCCCTCCGAGGCCGCTCCGAAATCGGAGCGGCCTCGGAGGGAACTTTCTTTTGCCCTCCCCTCACCTTCCCCTCCCTTCCCCTACCTAACCCACCCGCCCGGCCCTGTCTAAACCCCATCCTTACCTTTGTCGGGGGATTTATGTCTCCCGGAGGGAGGCGTAAATCCCCGCGCGCCAGCGGGCCACTAGCACGCCGGGACGCGACCTGGGGGTGGGTCCGGAGGACGCGGCCACGCCCCCGGACCGCCCCGGGCCGTAACCACGCCCCCGGACCCGCCCCTGAAACGCTCCCGACACGCCCCCAAAACAGCGCTGCGCTCGGTCCTGCCCCCGACATGCCCCCCTCCGAAAACCCCGGGACTTACGCGAGTCCCGGGGCTCTGCGCGCGCCGGTAGGCCTATGTAAAATAGGCTCACCGGCGCGCAGGGCCCTGCTCGCCTAAATCCGCCCAGATTTGGGCGGATTTAGGCGAGCAGGGCTCTTAAAATCCGCCGCAATGTGTACAATAGTGGATAGTCAAACAATAGATAAAAAACATAAAAT
Organism: Rhinatrema bivittatum; assembly: GCF_901001135.1. Taxonomy (NCBI): domain Eukaryota; kingdom Metazoa; phylum Chordata; class Amphibia; order Gymnophiona; family Rhinatrematidae; genus Rhinatrema; species Rhinatrema bivittatum. The sequence continues at coordinate 337,907,856 of NC_042615.1, forward strand.
GAGAAATACAAGATAAAATATATCGGACTGAATCATATAAAATAATAAAACACATAATTTAAATCAATTAACACATACAGTGTAAAAAATGAAATAATTTTCAAAGCAGCTTATGTGATTAAGTCTGCTTTCAAAATATAGGCTGAAGTCTGTATATGCTTTCTATATATATAGACTTCCGCCCTACAAGGGCAGTGATAAAATGACCCTCAAATACAGCATCACAATTAACTAAAAGTAGCATATTAACACAAAGAGCAGGGTCCTTTTGTATGCAGAAGGCAGAACTTTGCTGCATTCACATTGGACTACATAGTTTATAAGAATCAACCTTCAGAATACATTTTGTAGCCTTTAGCTGGGCTAATCCTTTTGAAAAGAGATTGCAATTCAAATAGCCACATAGATGGAACACAGAACAATAATTCGTTTGAGTCTTCCTGAATGCCAAGTGCAATATTCTCACATTTTTGATCTATAGTTTTTTTTTTTACATTGCCAGTTTGATCATCCTATTTCCTGTTTAACTGCTTTGATATTGACCTCTTTTATTCATGAACGAACTTACATATGCTGATTCCAGTTTGCTAAAAGTAGTTAACTAAATACGGGCTTGTACTTTTTCCATATAGGATTTACATGCATAAACTAAAGAAGGTATGGGTTAGATTTTCAAAAAATATGCGCATGAGCAGACTGGGAGGGATCTTCCCTAGCCCCCCCTCCCATTTCTTTAACTCACGTTTTGCACCCTGCTGGTGTGCGATCCCCCAGCACAGAGGCAAATGGCTGCTGTACCGGGCGCCTCTAGCCCCACCTTACTCCCCGGACCACCCCCTTTTAAAGCCCCGGCACTTACACGCATCCCAGGGTTTACGCACGTGGTTGGGCCTGTTTGAAAATTGGCCCAGCATGCATAAGGCCCGGCCATGCACATAAACTCTGGGGTTTTAAAATCTAACCCTATGGGCCGGACTTTAATATCTACACTCGATTTTATAACATGCATGTGCAGCCGCGTGCATGTTATAAAATCCGGGGTCAGTGCATGCAAGGGGGTGCACACTTGTGCACCTCGCTCGCACCGCCCTAGGGGAGCCCTGATTGCTTTCCCCGTTCCCTCCGAGGCCCCCCCTGCCCATTTTTTTCAAGCCCCGGGACTTACACGCGTCCTGGGGCTTGTACGCGTCACCGGGCCTATGCAAAATAGGCTCGGAACGCGGAACCCCCTGCGCGCGTAAATGTAGCTGGATTTACGCGCGCAGGGCTTTTAAAATCTGCCCCATGTGCGTAAGTAAGTTGTATATTCTAATAGATGAATTTTAAAAGCCTTACGTGAACTGAAACTAGGGGATGTGCGAATATGTCAGGCTGGTGTGCGCCGAGCAGATTTTAAAAGACGCCAGGATATGTGCGTACATGCTGCTGCATGCACAAGTGCAAAGTTTCCAAAAAGGGGCGGGGAGTGGGCGTGGTCTGTTCCTGGATTTTAACTTGAAATTAGCGTGTAAATACTTTCTGTGCACTGGTGTGCTCCAGGGTCCCTTGCCATGTACTTTTACTTCTGCTATAGATGACATGGAAGTAATAAAACAAAAAAATCTATTCAGATCAGCGGGGTTTTAAGGGTCGGATCTAAGGCGGGGAAGAAGGGCTATTAAACTAGGGGGGTGTGGAAGTCCTATGCCTTAACTGGGCAAACTGGGAACACACTGGGAAAACTGGCAATGGCATTAGAGCGCTTACCTTTTAAAATATCCCCACTTACATGGTAGAAGTGGCATTTGTGTGCATAGGCGTGCATTCAGTTAAAACTGAGTGCATATGTGTATGCGGAGTGCATATTTTATGTGGTCAGGCTATTTGATAACGTGTACAAATACATGTGTATGTTACATGTGCGCACAGCGGGGGTCCGGAACCCCCGCTGAACGACCTCCTGCAGTCGATCTCCTGCCGGCGCCATTTTCCGTACGGAAAATGATTCGCGGCAGGAGATCGCTCCCGGACCCCTGCTGGACCCCCAGGGACTTTTGGCCAGCTTGGGGGGCCTCCTGACCCCCACAAGACTTGCCAAAAGTCCAGCGGGGGTCCGGAACGACCTCCTGCAGTCGAATCGTGTTGGTCTATGGCCGCCGCCATTTTGCGCCGCCATTTTGCAAAATGGTGGCGCAGAATGGCGCCGGCTGAAGACAACACGATTCAATTGCAGGAGACCGTTCTGGACCGCCGCTGGACCCCCAGGTAATTTAAGGCATTTGGGGGGGGGGTTCGGGAGGGTGGGGGATTTAATTTAAAGGGTCGGGGTGGGTTTTAGGGTGTTTTAGTGTGCCGGTTTTCCTGCCCTCCCCCTTCCCCCGATTTAGCTACGGACCGCCGCTGGACCCCCAGGTAATTTAAGGCATTTGGGGGGGGTTCGGGAGGGTGGGGCATTTAATTTAAAGGGTCGGGGGTGGGTTTTAGGGTGTTTTAGTGTGCCGGTTTTCCTGCCCTCCCCCTTCCCCCGATTTAGCTACGGACCGCCGCTGGACCCCCAGGTAATTTAAGGCATTTGGGGGGGGTTCGGGAGGGTGGGGGATTTAATTTAAAGGGTCGGGGGTGGGTTTTAAGGGGTTTTAGTGTGCCGGTTCACAATTTTAACGATTTTCACGATACTCTAAACACCCAAACGGCGACGATACGATTCCCTCCCCCTCCCAGCCGAAATCGATCGTTAAGACGATCGAGGACACGATTCACATCTCTAATATCTTGGCACTTTCTTCTTCAGATAAAAAAAGTAATGCTTTGAAATGTGTCACAGCTTTTTACAGTATTATATGTTACTAAATTCCAGGTATTTTGGTGAAAATGGGGCATCGGGCCCTGGTACTAGAACCAATCCCTCAATTAGAACATTGTTCTTATGGGACAATCAGTTTTAATTTAAAATGTTTGAACTTAAGATATGGTTTTCAGGAACCAATTGCATCTTAAGTCTGAGGACTTCTGTGCATGTAAGTTCTAGAGGTGTGCATGAAAAAATTAATATTTTCTTTTGTTTTCATTTTTTGTTTAGTAAATGGAAAACAAACAAAAAAAATGATTTTTTTTTCCATGCACATGCCTGGAACTCGCATATATATTTTAGGTATCTGCGAATCCACTGATGCACATACAGAACACAGCTGATTTACACACATACCTCCTTTATTTTATGCATGCAAGTCCCAAATGGAAAAAGTACAAGCCCTTACTTAGTTGGCTACTACTAACAAATTGGTGTCAGCCTAGGCATGTTTGTTCTTGAATGAAAGACAGGGTTCAATTTCATTATGTTTAAAAGTCTATAATTTTATTAATTAATTTTTAGTGCATGCTATATTTTTTTTTTATGATCCACCCTAAATTTTACAGCATATAATATTTTTTGAATATTATGCTGAAACTTTATAGCATGTATTCAAATGACATGAAGGACATTAACAATATTCATCTGTTTTTTGTGGCATTTCAGATGGGAAACAGCACACAACTATAAAACAAATATTGTTTATATGTTCATGTCATTTTAATATGAAAGTAGATCCTTGGTAAGTTCATAATGAGCATAAACTGTGCTGCATAAAAAAGTGACTTTCTGGGGCATGTGTTATGATCAGGCTTGTGAACCCTTGGACCGACGGGAGGATGGTGTACCTCAGGAGGTGGGTCCTTAGGTTCCCCCGTTGGGTGGCGAGGCAGAACAAAAGATGTGACCGGCTGACCCTCGGCACTGAAGACTGAGGCGACTGTGGAGACAAACGGAGTCGTGACGTCGGAGAATCCGACTGGTTCATCGCCACTGGAAGCCCGCGGTCCCCCCGGGAGGAGCCCATAGGGACCCGGGCCGCTGGGACTTAGGTGGACCTTTGAGAGGTCAAGGAGTCATGAGATCAGTGCAAGGGCCAACTGGAGCTTCGCCACTGGAAGCCCGCGGTCCCCCCAGGAGGAGCCCATAGGGACTAGGGCCTCTGGGACTTAGGTGGGCCCTTGGAGACGATTGTCCAGAAGAAGTCCAAGGTCAAGTGCCAGAGGGTCGTCGCTTACCAGTCCGAGGTCACACACCGAGGGATCGCCACTTGCCAGTCCAAAGTCACACACCAAGAATCACCGCTTGCCAATCCGAAGTCAGATACCAAGGAATCACTGAGACGAGACAGGAACCAGGAAACAAGGATCCAAAGTACAAGAAGACTCACCGAAGCAAGCAGACTCGAACAGCGATGAAGAAGTTGCCAAGTCAATGAGTGAGCAGGGGAAGTCTCCTTATATACTTCCCCTGGTCTGGTTCATTGGAAACAGGTGCAGGCAATTAAAGGGATGAGGTCCTTTTAACTTCAGTAAGGATGCGCGGCCTCGCGCCTAAGATGGCGGCGGCCATCTTGGATTCACGTCCGTGGAGGAAAGCTGCCCGATGCTGCGAGGGAGGAGCAGGGACGGCTCCCAACCTGGCGACCACCGTGGAGGCCCACGCCGGTGCGACTGGCACCAGAATCCCGGAGCTCTGCTGGCACTGCCATGGCGACCTGCCACCACGGGTCAGGTAGGGGGCCGTGGCCACGGAACACAACAGCATGTTATGGATTTTGTTCATTTAACAAAATTGTAAACTTCATGCTCGCATTAATTTTATGCCTGGTTCTCAAATAAGTAAAATCATGATCTTGTATTGAGCCTCATAACAACCCAAGTTTCATGCTCACTTTATACACATAACTTGGGTTTGGAAATTGGGGTTATAGTTACAATTAAAGCCTGATTACAAATTAAGGGAGTCATTTTCTATCACTGTCACACGCGAAAAGGGACTTTTCACTTGCAATAGCTAGATAGGGGTGGGGCGGAGTCGGCACCAGAAGAGGAGGAGTCAGGGCAGCATCGGGGTGGACATGGCGGTAACTTCGCTGGCGGCGATAAGATAAGACCCGTTATCGCCGCCAGAAGCGCGCCCAATAGCACCACTTTTCACGGTGGCGCTATTGGGTGCGAAAGCCAGCAGTGATAACACCGCGGTGGTGCTATCGCTACCGGCTTTCACAGGCCTGTCCCCCTGCCCGCTACCGCGCGATTCACAAACCGGTGCGATATTAGAAAATCCAGGCCTAAGAGAGAAACTTTCAAAGTCATTTCTATTGTAAAACAGTGGATTATCCATGGCAGCTTTTTCAAGCCTTCCCACCTGATGCATTTTTAAAGATGGCGCTGGCCGTCCATTACTCCTACCATGTGACAGGGGCCGGCCAATGGCACAGATATCCTGTCACATGGTAAGGGCAAAGGGCCATCGGCACTGTTTTTATTAGTGGCAGCCGACGGCCTGAGAGCGGGAGATCGCTCCCAGGACCACCACTGGACCACCAGGTAATTTAAAATGTTTTTGGGGGGGGGGGTCGGGAGGGTGGGGGAAGCTAAGGGAGATGTTTTAAAGGGTCAGGGTCGGGGTGGGTTTAGGGATTGTTTTTGTGTGCCGTTTTTCCCGCCCTCCCCCAAAATGATAAGAGAACCCCCACGAACAATTTCATGGGGTTTTCCTATCGGTTTCGGGGAGCCCCCGATTTCTGACGAATTTGAAAATATTGTACAATATTTTCAATCGTCAGAAATACGATTCACATCCCTAATTTGCAGTAATACCTATGCAAAGCGCTAAGATAGCACACTTTGCAATAACAGCCTATTACCATAAACACACCTCTTTTCCTATCGCATGCGATATTTAGTGCATTTTGATAAATACAGGCCTTAGCCGGCTAATTTCTTGCTGGTTACCTTATTAACCAGCTAGAATTTATCCAGATATGTGCTCAAATATTCATTTAGCTGACTAACTTACATGGTATTTTCAGCAGCACACTTATCCCTGTATTCAATGCTGCTTGGCAAGTCTAACTTATCCGGTAAACTTAACTGGATAAGTTCGAATATCAGCACATATCAAGCTAAATTAACCAGATAAGTAGTGCTGCCCTGTTACACATATTGCTTGACTTATCTGGTTATCTACTTAGCTAGATTAAGTGGCTTATCCAGCTAAGTGGCGACTGCTGAACGTTACTGGAAATTCGGTGGCCACCACTTAGCTGGAAAATTTGCTAGTTATCTGGCTAAGTAGCCTTGAATCTTGGGCTCATGGAATCTAAGTCTAAGATTACATGACCTAACATGTTTTGTATTATATATGTTGTCAATTAGTATGCTTATTTTTGTTAGTCTTTTAATTTTGTTGTGAACCGCCGCAATTGAATACAGAGTGACAGTATACAAATAAATAAAAAAAATAAATACATAAATAAATAATTGTTTTAAGTATTCAAACACAAGAAATCTAACAATTCAGCCTATAATCTCTCTCCCCACTCAAGCTTTAATTCACAATCACCCAAATAGCAATACTGTTATTTACAATTTATGTTTGCCCAACAGCAGAGGCAGCATCTTCTTTCAGTAATCCCGTGCGATTAAGGCAACTGAGCTTCTACCTTATTATATATATCTGTGCTTCAAAATACAAATCACTTTTAACAGTCCTTTGAAGTTTCACACACTGCAATTGGTTTGACAGTGACCCTCTGAGCTATTGCTCCTTTCTAACCATACTTTAGTTAATACCAGTTCAAGAGAATATCACAGCAGTATTTCATTCAGCAAACACACAGGGAAAAGGTGTTTAAGGCTTTGCCTGGTCTGGCTCATCAGAGCTTGGTACAGGGGTAGGCAACGTTGGTCCTGACGTGCTACAAACAGGCCTGGTTTTCAGGACATCCACAATGAATATGCATGAGGTATATTTACGAGCCTTGCCTCCATTGTATGCAAATATATCTCATGCATATTCATTGTGGATGTCCTGAAAACCAGACCTGTTTTTGGCATACCAGGACCAACGGTACCTAACCCTGAGTCACTCAATTACTTGATATTTATTTGTATCTTAGAGCCCTCAACCACAAATACTCCTGCTCAGAATCAAGAGTAACTTTTGAAATTTCACTTTTTCCTTTTATCTCCCTGTATCTTCCATTTTTATTTATATTTCCTCCCATAGAAAATCATGGGAGCTGGGCTGTATCACTTTGTAATTTCATTGAAATAGAATGTAGAAAAAGCAAAATATTCAAAGTTTTAAAATGTCCTATATTGGTAGATGTTTTATCTTCTTTAAAAGAGAGGATATTGGTCTTTTAAAAGCAGCTTGCCAGATATTTTCTAATTTGCATGTATGCTTAAAAGGCTTAGAAACAACATATGCCACCTCTTAGATGGTTTGAACCTAAACTTTAAAATATATGCAGATGACATACAATTCATAATTCCTTTCTCAGATTCTTGGGTCAAAACTTCTTCACTACTCCAAATTTATTTAACGACAATAAAAATCTGGTTATCACATAACAGATTAAAATTAAACGCAGCCAAAACTGAATTAATTTATCTATCTTCAGTACCAGATTTGATTCATCAACCTCCGCAAACATTCACATTTGAAGGACAACATATACCCATAAAACGCCATGCAAAAAATCTAGACATGATTATAGATTCAAGACTATCAATGGCTAACTACATCTCTGAAACAGTTAAAAAATCATTTTTTAAGATACACATGCTCAAAAAACTCAAACCTATATTATTATCATCTGATTTCCGTACAGTCACACAAACACTGATTCTAACAAATTTAGATTACTGCAATGCACAATATTTAGGAATACCATTATCCATAATACACCCTCTACAACTCATCCAGAACGCAACAACAAGAATGCTCTTCAACCTACCAAGAAAAGAACACATAACTCCCATCTTACAACATCTGCACTGGCTCCCTATTACCCATCGCATCACATACAAAATTCTGCCCATCATTCATAATCTTCTCTACAACCCTGATTCAGTATGGCTCTGCTCTCTGTTAATGTACATATAAGCTGTCAAGACAGCTCCGTTCTATGGACAAATGTTTGTTAGAAATTCCATCAGTTAGAATTGTCAGTTTAGCTCTAATAACGAAAAAGGGCCTTCTCGGTAGCAGGATAATCTCCCAGAACATAATCTCCCAGGAATAATCTCCCAGAACAAATCCAATTGATACCAAACCATAAAGACAGTGAAAACATATCTATTTAACAATGCTTATAGAGTACAATAATATGCGCTATACATTTCTATGAAAATAAGTTTACCAGTGTTAGATTTTAATGTATGTATATCATTTTTTATCTTTTACTTCAGTTATTAATCTTGTGGTAACCTCGTTTTGTTTCAAAATTTATCTTTGTATCTTTGTAAACCGCCTAGACGGACATATAATTGCCTTATTGTGCGGTATATAAAAACTTTTAAATAAATAAATAAAATAAATATAGCCTCCCTTATCATGTATACCTTATCTTCAAATGTTGCCTTGCATACATAAATTAGTTGTTCCTCTGTGCACGTGCACCCATTTGCCTGCAATTATGCACATCAATCATGCTTGCATATCTATCAGAAAAGATACAGTAAACCAATTATGCAAACTAAAAGGAACATATTTGAAAATTTTTAATTTTTTTTAAATTTTCTATTACTTTTCCATGACAGAGAAGGATGTGCATGTAATTGGTACCTCTTACAGGATGTAGAGACCAAAAGTTTTCATTAGGTTCATTTTTTTTTATTTTGGCCTAACAGGACCATTCTGACCCTCCATTCCCCCACCAATATGCCAGGGCTTTCCCGGCTGGGCTGAGCCAAACCCATCTGGGGCCTCCCTGGGCCCTTCCATCTCCCTTCCAAGGGCTGGGACCTCCCCATCCCCTATGTACCCTTTCCATGTGGGTCTTGCCAGAAAATAGGGGCAGGAGCAATTCCGTCTTGGTCCTGCCCCACTGTATCCAATTAAAACAAATGCTTATTTACCAAATGGAGACCAAAAACCAGGGTGGCTTGAGCTCCATGAATCTCATTAGTAACATTAGAAAAGAAGGCCTTAAAGATTGTACATCATGTCAGATAAAACTAATTTATTGTGACTTGAAGTTTTCAGACTTGACCATACTTATTTACAACTGAATTGAGAAAGTCTACATTCTGCATAAAAATGAGCAGGATACATGTTCATTAAGGAGTCTATTAAAAAAAAAATATAGAGCAACACTGAATGAATCAGTTAGATTTCCAGATTTAGGTGATTTTTAGCTGAATATAGGTACTCAAAATTTCAACTGAAAACTTGCTAAAACATTAGCTTGTAGACATTTAAATTTATTTATTTAAAATTCTTATATACCACACGAATAAAGCAGGTGTCTGCCCGTCTAGGCAGTTTACAATATTACATTCCTAAAAAATCAAGACAAACAAGCATTTAAATACACTTGGGTACTTCAGGTGCAGTATGTATGTTTGAATTAATACCTGAAAGGTATTAATTCATAAGAAGCAAAGCTTTTGAAGTGGAAAATAACTAAGGTCATAATATGAAGCTCCAAGGGGAGTTGACTCAGGACTAGCATCAAGAAATATTTTTTTTTTCAAGGAGAAGGTGATGGATGCCTGGAGTGCCCTAATGGAGGAGGCGGTGGAGACAAAAATGATAGCGGAATTAAATTTAAAAAAAGCATGAGCTAAATACAGAGGATTTCCAGTGGCAAGAGAACGGTAATGAAGCATAGGAGTAACCTGCAGCAGCGGTTGCAGCTCGAACCTGTATAATACGACTGCATTGTGCTTCCTATAAGACAGTGGTTCTCAAACCCAGCCAGTCGGGGTTTTCAAAATATCCACAATGAATTTGCATGAGATTGATTTGCATGGAGTGCCTCCACAGCATGCATGCAAAATGTCTCTCATTTATTTATTTGTTTGTTTATTTATTTAGACATTTTATATACCATCATTCCATGTATAGATCATAACGGTTTACAAAGTGACATTCATAGTTATAACTCAACAAACAAACAATGATTGGTTACAGGGGTGGTGCTCATAGACCGTCATTCATATTTATCAAATTAAATTATCTAGTACGTATCAATAATTAATCTAGTACATAGGGCAATGAGTATGGAAAATCAGAGTGAAATGATAGTTTTCACATCTTAGCTAGAGGGTTGTTTTGAAAAACATACGTTTTGTTATGATGCTGCTTGCGGAGCCCATCCCGCGAGCAGCCTTTCACCTGCACGGTTTGGCCCGACGCTGCCACTGCTCCTGCAGGACATCCTCTTTCCGCGGCCTGGACTGCCATGCCACTGCCACCTAGGCCGCTCCAGACCATCACTGCTGTTCCACTTAGTGGCAGGAGCTGCCGCCTGATGTCGCAGGACTTCTTAGTGCGGCTAAGCCGCCCTGGACCGCCGCTGCTCCTCTTCCTTGTGGCAGGAGCTGCTGCCAAGACATCTTTTTGCAGCCCTAGTGCCGCTGCTGACTGCCTCCTTCATGTGGCAGGGACGCTGCCAACTTTGACGCCTCCACCTTCTCAGTCCTGCATAGGTGGACGTGCAGGTCTCACTTCAATATTTAAAGGGCCAGCAGCAGGAGAAACCCGCAGCCCCACCGGATGACATCATCAGTCTGCTCCTCATCCAGGCCTATAAAAGGCTCTCTTCCACTTCCTTGGGGTCTTTGAATCGGATCCATAGTCATGCATGCTTCTTTCTCCGGTCAAGGTCCTCCGTGGTCTTCTCGTGTCTTATTTGATGTTCCTGATGTTCCTGGTCTCCTTCATCCTGATGATTCTGGTCCTGTTCCTTGTTGGATCTCCTTCATTGTCTATTCGGTGTCCTAATGTTCCTTGTCCTGAAGTCCCATGTTCCATGTCCTGAAGTTCCTGATGTTCTGTGTTCCAGTCCTGGTCCTGATGTCCTTGTCTCTGGCTCTTTGTCCTGCTTCCAGGTTCCCTGCTTATCCACCTTTCCTGGTGTGCCACCGTAGTGGTCCATGACCAGCCCATGGGAGTCTGTGTAGGGCGCTTCGTGGCACAAGGCCTGTCTTCACGACTGCAGCACAAGTCTCCGGAAGGCCCTTGTTTTTAAAGCCGAGGTCTATTCCTGAATCCGAGTTCAGAGTGTTGATTCCTGAGTCTTGAATCCTGAGTTTTGAATCCAGTTCCTAGTCTTCAGAGTACCTTGGACCTGCTTCCATCCATGCCCAAGTCTCAAGCCAGAACCTGCTCAGCTTCAGCGTGGTCCACGACCAGCCATGGGCAGCTGTGTAGGGCATGCCTCAGTGCAGGCCTCTCCTGAACTTTCAACATGTTTCCTGTTCCAAGCCTTCACTTTCTTGCCTGGAGCCTACTTCACTTTTGGCGTGGTCCACGACCAGCCATGGGCAGCTGTGTAGAGTGCTGTGGTGCAGTACTCACTCTGTACTAGTGCCTGAACACTGAATCCTCGCCTGAGTCTTCCAAGTTCCTTGAGACCTTGTCCAAGTCTTCGAAGTATCCTGAAACCTCATCTGAGTCTTCCAAGTTCCATGTATCCTCGTCTGAGTTTCTGAGTTCCATGTCTTGTCTTGTTCCTGCACTCAGCCTCCGTCTGGCCTCACACACTCATTGTTCCCAAGCGGCAGGTCCGGAAGGGCTACCGAGTGGCCGGAGGGCTACTCTTAATGGTTTAATGGTTTATTAAATTTTATATACCGACACATCGGACAAGCCTTCACATCGGTTTACACAGCATAAACAAAATCAGAAATACAATATTCATAAAATAGTAACAGCTAAAAACTATATAGACTAAAAGAATAAATTAGCTGTTAAGAAAGATAAAAACTCATAAAAATTAATCAAATAAACATAGTCATAAAACATTAATATAAAACATATTAAACTAAATGATGTACCAATAGAATAAAAAAGGGTAACTCCTCAAGATGGTTTACAGATAAAGCATGCTTATACTCTTGAGACCAGCATTGCATTGCCTGGTCTCACCGGTGTGTGCAGGTCCAGTGGAGGGCTGAGCTTGCTTTATTCCAGTTCCTGATGTTCCACACCTTGATCGTGGTCCAGTCTTGCTCCAGCCAGTGCCTGAACACTCTCACCTCCCACAGTATGTGTCTTGGGGCTCCTCCCTGAGCCGCGCTGTGGTCCAAGGGCTCACAATCTCTCGTGAGCAAGCAACCGAACCTCCACGCTCGCAACATGTTCTCTCGTTTGGTTTATTCTACATGATTCAAATGTAATCTTTTGTCCTTTTTTGTCTTTGTTGCTCTGTATATTCTGATGGTTTTAAGTTAGATTATATGTGTTTTTGAATAGCCATGTTTTTAGCTCACATTTAAATTTCTTTCTATCTGGTAGAATACGTAGCGTCTCAGGCAGAAAATTCTAGAATTTTGGATCCGCTATGGATGTCTTATTTGCGTTAGATGTGTGCTTCATATTGTGGGGATAGTTAATAGTCCTTTGTTTTGCAATCTTAGTATTCACTGCGGATTGTATGATTGTAGTGTTACTCCTAACAAATATTCATTGTGGATATCCTGAAAATGTGACTGGCTGGGGGTTCCCTGGGACAGATTTGGGAACCTCTGCTGTAAGACATGGGGTAACTTGCATGGAGTGGTAGTTACAACGCATGGGAGAAGGGGAGTAGGTGGCAGATTCCGTGTGAGAATTTGTGTATATTTACCCAGAGCGAACTGGCCACTCCTGGACAAACTGGAGCGGCCGTTTTGAGCTTTATCTGCCATTATTTACCATGTTGCTAAGAGGTAAGTAGTCAGAGAGTCAGTGAACAAATAGGTTACCCTGGGTAATTCTACATAAATATTCAGCAGCTCTTATCAGGATAAATTTGCTGCTAAATATAGCTGGGTACCATTACCTGGTTATCCTGAGGACAGACCTGACCTGACTTACCCATCTAAATTTAGTTGGAGAATCTTCCAGCTAAAGTGTAATCACATTCCCAAAAAGCCTCCAATTTTGCCTCTTGCTATATGGGCAGAGTTTCTGCAGACGATGGTTTATTTTTAACCTTGTAGGTTTGTCCAGCTAACTTCCAAACGGGCCGATGCAGTAATCTGCGCGTTAAAACACTCTGCTCTGGATTCTAGTGCACATTTTTAATGCTCAGATTGACATTTTTCTAACTCTCGTTAGAGTATGTTAAAGCGTGTTGAGTGTAAAATGTGTGTTTTGCGCAAACCGAACCCACATTTTAACTAAAAAATGCAGAGGAGCTGTCCCTGATAGACTGATGCAGTCCTGTTTGCCACTGCTGCCACTACTTATCCAGATATGTATAAACAGTAATCCGTCTAATCAGCAGTGAATGCTACGAATCTAGATAAGTCCATGCTTATCCTGTTAAGTGGCTATTGTAAGCCTGATAAGTCCAGACTACTTTTTTTTCCTATTTTCCCTTTTTGATAGGGTTTTTAAGTGCCAGTGCATTAGCGCTGGAAACTTAACTCCGTCTCTGACCCAGGAGTTAAGCTTCCAGCACTAAGAAAGCCCATGTTTGACCAGGGGAAACTATTTGCATTGGAGAGTACTGCTTAATGATCTCATTTGCATGGAATTTCCATGTGAGGGTGTTAAACAGAACTCCCATTTAGGAACGCACATTTTCTGTGTGTAAAATGTTTTGCTGCATCTTGACTAAGTTTTGTGCAAAGAAAATGCACGCTGAAGTGCAGGAGAAAGGTGTGTTCAGCTCAACACACTGTCTACATTGGTCTGTCAGCTAGCCAAACAAATCTTTTGCATATCAACCTCTATGTTAGTTATATGTTTAAATTTAGATTTGCAATTAATTTACTTAGATTTATACACCTAAGTTAAGAGCCTAGATCTGAAAATTAAAGCTAAGCACATGATTTTTTCCCCCTCCCTAACTCTATCCCTGTAGCAGCCCTTGATAGGGGCCTAAATTTAAGACCATAGGCCTATTCATAGAAATTTTGGCAGAAAAGTTCCAAATGGTCCATCCAGTCCTCCCAGGAAGCCCATGGCAATATCTGCTGCACCCCACAGGCCACCTCATGCCCATCAGCTTCCCACACCGCAAAAGAAAGGGTCCTCGTTGGTTGGTGTCTGAATCCAGCTCCCCATTATATCCTGCCGCCGAAGCAGAAAGCAACTCTAGAATTGCACCAACAGTATCAAGGCTCACTGGGCCAGGGCAGTAACCACCGCATCAGCAAATTACCCCCATACCTGTTTCCCCAGACCACACAAGTCGGGGCCCCCGATGGTTACCACACGGCTCCAACTCCCCCCTCTCCTCAATGTCAAAGCAGAGAGCAACGATGGAGTTGCATCAAGCAATGATGGAGTAGCGTCAACAGCAGGGGTGGGCAATTCCAGTCCTCGAGGGCCGAGAACCAGTCGGGTTTTCAGGATATCCCTAATGAATATGCATGAGCGAGATTTGCATGCACTCTACCTCAGGTGTATGCAGATCTATTTCATGCATATTCTGTTGCAGCCCCGGTCGCCGTCTTAGCGACCGGGTCCTTACCTCCGACAGGGTCCCCTCCGCGTTGCCGCGAGCCGCAGGATCCGGGGCCGGCCTGGCCGCATGGCAGCGGCGTCTCCACGAGGGAGACACCGCCGACGCTGCCAATGCCCGATATCGACTCCTCCCCCTGCAAGGAACGCGCGCGCGGGCTGTCCTTTTACAGGTCCAGCACCCGGAAGTGCTGAACCGCCCTCTTTCCTGACGTCAGCGCCGGCGGGGGATTTAAGTCGGCAGTGCTTCTTCCTGCTTTGCCTTGCAACGTGGTCACTCCTGAGTGTTAGTTGCTGTTCCTGATCCTGCCTGCCGGTTTCCACGCTCCTGTTCCTGTTTTCCTGACTTCTGCTGCCTGCCTTGACCCCGGTACGTCTCCACGCTTCAGACTTCTGCTGCCTGCCTTGACCTCGGTATGTCTCCACGCTTCTGTCTTCTGCCTGCCCTGACCTCGGCTCGTATTCTCGCCTAAGTCCCAGCGGTCCGGGTCCCTACGGGCTCCTCCTGGGGGGACCTCGGACTTCCAGGGTGAAGCCACCTAAGCCCTAGTGACCCGGGCGTCGACAGCTCCTCTGGGGGCGTCTCGGGCCTCCAGGTGAAGATCCATCTTCGGCTGAGCGTGTTCTGCCTCCCGACCGTCTCTCTTCGCCGGTCGGCCTAAGGATCCACTTCCGGGACATAACATATTCATTAGGGATATCCTGAAAACCTGACTGGTTCTCGGCCCTCGAGGACTGGAATTGCCCACCCCTGGTCAACAGTATCAAGGCTTATTGGTTGAAGGGTAATAACTGCCAAACCAGCAAGTTACTCCATGCATTCTTTTCTTCTTTTCCATTCTTCAGCCTTTAGGGATCCACAATATTTATCCCATGCAGTTCTGAATTCTTTCACTGTTTTGGTTTTCACCACCTCATCTGGGAGGACATTCCAGGCATCCACTACCCTCTCCATGAAGAAATATTTTCTATTGTTGGTTCTGAGACATCCCCCCTGGAATTTTACTTTGTGATCCCTAGTTCTACTGATTTCTTTCCAACCGAAAAGGTTTGACATGTTTACATCATTAAAACCTTTCAGATGTCTGTATCATATCACCCTTGCACCTCCTCTCCTCCAGGGTGTACATATTCATATCCTTCAGTCTCTCCCTATAGGTCTTCTGATACTGATCCCACACCATTTTTGGTCGTCCTTCTCTGGACCACCTCCATCCTGTCTCCATGCCTTTTTTGCGATAAGGGCTCCAGAGCTGAACACAGTACTCCAGGTGAGGCCTCACCAAGGACCTGTAAAAGGGCAAGATCAACTCCATTTTCTTACTGGTTATTCCTCTCTCTCTATGCAGCCCAGCATGCTTCTGGCTTTAGCTATCGCCTTGTCACATTGCTTTGCCATCTTCAGATCACCAGACACTATCACCCCTAGGACCCTTTCAGAGTCCGTGCTCATTAGGCTTTTGTCACCCACATTGTAAAGCTCTTTTGGATTGCAGCACCCCGGATGCATTTCTTGGTGCTGAATCCCAAGACACCATTTTAGGAGCCCAAGTCCCAAAGTTAAGTGCTTACAGCCTTTGAAAATTGACACCCCCCCACCCCCCCCTAAGCAGAAGCTCTGGCCTAATAAGATTAAGATGAATAAAAATTGCAGTTATGTAGTTTGACCTTTCAAGTGTTTCTGGGAGGTGCAGAAAGCTTACACTGATTTAGTTCTCTTTTGAAAGAGAAAAATGGAGAGGGAGAGAGAGTGAAAGTGAACGTCACAGGAAAGCATGCGGATCTATCTTCTGTAAACTTACTGCTACGGAGGGCTAAGCAGCAGATATTAGCACTGTCTATAGCTAACACACAGTGCATTTGTATACCTAAAACTCAACTTCAATTGTATGCTGAAGCTTTTTGGTGTAAAAAACAGGGAAGAGTTAAGATGGAAAAAGAAAATAAGATCTGGAACCACCGTCAGTGCACAAGTTACATGTAGAACACAAGTTCAAAGCACCATCCGTTTTGAGGTGGCTGTTCTTTTTTTATAGTTTATTTATTTCTCCAGTTTTGATGAATTTGTCAAGGAGGGTTATTTTATACAGAGTGTTGGTGAGTCAGATGGCAGACTAGCACAAGCCGCTCGTTATCATTGTTTATCTTCAACAGTAAAAAGATATTATTCTCTCTGGCACTGCAGTATTGTTGTTTCTTCTTTCTTGGTATGTAAAAAAAGAAGCAGGAGTTCATAGTTAACAAGCAATGAAAATGCCAGTTGCTGACAATGGATTGTTGCCTCAAATGTTATTTTAAGTAAAAGAAAAAAAAATATTAGCACTTAGTGGTGTATTGAAAAGAATGCTTAGATATAACTATTTTTTATCAGGCTGTTATGAATGTGGACCGGCTAGAGTGCTGAAAGGATTCGCTGGAGGAAGGCCTACAACGGGACTCGTAACCAGCAAGCGGTGCAGGACCTTCACCTATACCAGCCCTTGTTTCCCGCAGGTTGAGCCCTTGGGTGCTGGGGCCAGCAGGACTTAGGCGAGGGTCTCCTGGCTATGAAGAATCCAAAGAACAGTCCGGGTTGAGTCAGGCAAAAGTGTGGAAGAGACGGAGACAGTCCAGAGATCATGGCAGGCAGCAGTGGTGCGAGACAGAGATCCAGGCCAGATGTTGGGGCAGGCTGAAGATTAGCAAAGTTGAAGGATAAGCCAAGGGTCAGGACGGGCAGCAGACACAGAGAGAACCAGAAGCCAAGCCGAAGTCAAACCAGGGAAGCAAACCAAAGAGGGAACAGGAGCAGGATCAGGAACTTGAGAGCAGAGCAAGGCAGGAACATGGAGGCAGGAGCAGAGCTGGAACAGGAACACGGAGGACGCAGGAACAGGAACACAGGAACTGGAGAATGCAGGAACAGGAACTCAGGAACTGAAGAACGCAGCAACTAGACACTCAGCGAGTCGACCTGTTCCCAAGGCAGGAAACAGAGATCCAAGCTGGGGGGCTGGGACAAGGTTTCCCACTACGGCCCCTTTAAATCCTGGCCCGTTGTGCATGCGCCTAAGGGGCGGGGTTTGGAAGAGGAGGTTGGCGGCGTCTCCATCGTGGGGAGAATGCCGCGAGAAGGCCCAGCCAAGGCCTGGAGCCACACAGAGAACACCGCCAAGGACCGGAGAGGTGCAGCAGGTAAGGAGGGAACCCGGCTGTGGGGCCCACGGACGGGGTTCACAACAGTCGTCCCCCCTTTACACCCCCTCCCTGGGGTCTTGGTTTACCCAGATGGTCATGATGGAATTGACGGAGAAGTGATGTGTCCAAGATGTTGGAGGCAGGCTCTCACATGTTCTCCTCCAAACCACATCCTTCCTATGAAATTAGATACTCCCATGTTCAATGGTAGAACTGCACATCCAAAACATCACGTACTTGGTATATGGTCTCTTCCTCTGCTACTGTCTTGGAAGGTACGGGAGGTCTGCGGTGAAAAGTTGAAAGTATCAATGGCTTAAGTAAGGGAATGTGGAATACATTGTATATCCTCAAAGTAGGCGGAAGACGTAGGTGGTAGGAGACAGCACCCACTCGTTCCGAGACCACAAAGGAACCAATGTATTAGGGGCCAGGCGCATGGAGGGAATCCGGAGACAAATATGCTTGGTGCTTACCCTTATCCTATCTCCAGGGCTGAAAATAGGAGCTGTACGACGATGTTTGTCAGTGTTCCTTTTCACGATGGTAGCCACTTGCTGCAATTTAGTTTGTGTAGATTCCCAGAGAGAGCGAAGCTGCTGGGCTGTGAGTTGGGCCACAGGCGAAGGTACTGTTAGAGGGTGCGGCAAGGGAGGCTTGAGATGTTTACCATAGACAAGTTGGAAGAGCGAATCTCCAGTTGCAGAGTGAACGTGGTAGTTGTAGGAGAACTCTGCCCATGATAGTAGGGGTACCCAGTTGTCTTGCTTATCCCCCACGAAGGAACAGAGTAAAGCCTTCAGAGAATGATTAGTACGTTCCGCTTGTCCATTGCCTTGCTGATGGAAAGCAAACATGAAGTCCAAGCGAACCTCAAACATTTTACAAAGCGCTTTCCAGTATTTAGCTGTAAATTGCGAACCTCGATCTGAGGCATTGTGTAGTGATAGTCCATGTGCATGAAAAATGTGCTGGGTAAAGAGCTGCGCAAGCTCTGGTGCAGTAGGAAGTTTAGAGAGAGGCACAAAGTGATCCATCTTAGAAAACCTGTCTACAGTGACCCAGATGACTTGTTTCCCCTTAGTTGGGGGAAGATCTACTATAAAATCTGTAGAGAGGTACGTCCACGGTTCTGCAGGTAAAGGAAGAGGTTGCAGAAGGCCCCAGGGATTGACCCGGCAAGGGCTTTTGCCTAGAGTAGGTGGGGCAGGAGTTGACATATGCTTGGACTTCACGCTTGACATGTGGCCACCAGTAGTACTGTGTTAAAAGCTCCAAGGTTTGGGCCTCACCCAGATGCCCCACCGTTAGAGAGTCGTGTGCCCAGGAGAGGACTTCCTTTCGTAGACGGATGGGCACAACCGTCTTGCCAGCGGGAACCACTTCAGAGGCGGCAATGATGACCTTAGCCGGATCTAAGATGTACTGAGGAGAGGTGAGTGTGTCCTCTGTCTCAGTAGTATGGGAGAGTGCGTCCGCACAAAGATTCCTAGATGCTGGCCGGTTACGTAGAGAGAAATTAAAACGGCTAAAAAATAAGAACCAACGGGCTTGTCTGGGATTCAGGCATTGGGCTCGACAAATCTTATCAATATTGCTTATATAGATTGTGCAATACATGTGAATCATCATGAATACCCTTACAGCAGGGAGATATTTTTTCACTCATCAGCTACCAATGCATGGGTCATAATTTTAATGATAGGTTCACACTATTTCATTAGTTCAAGTATCATATCTTTAAGAATTTTTTCATATTGCAAATAAAAAGTAGTTTCATATAGCAAGTTATTTTCCTTTAGTCGTTTAGATAGTCATGATAAAACTGTCTGAAAACCCGACATAGCACTATATTTCAAAAAAATTCATCGGGGCTTAAAGTGCACATAGGGCAGATTTTATAACATGCACACGTGGTGTACATGTGCGCACGCTACCTGGCACGCACACAGATACGCCTGATTTTATAACTTGCGCGCGCAAGTTATAAAATCAGGGGTTGGCGCACGCAAGGGGATACACAATTGTACACCTTGCACATGCCGAGCTGCGCTGCCTCCCCCCGTTCCCTCCCAGGCCGCTCCGAAATTTCCCTTCCAATGATATATGGCAGCGTAACATAAGATTTTGGTTCAGGCCTTTGGCTCACTCAGCTTGTCCCAGAGTCCTTTGCTGTCTGCCTTAACTGAACCTGCTGGTATACAGTGAACCTTTCACTGACCTCAGACTCAAGAATTTGGAAGATATCTGGAAGACCTGTAGGCTCTGCAAAGCCTATAATTAAAGGTCAGGAGGTTATCGATGGCAGATGGCTGAAACTGCATTCTTAAAGAAGTTCAGAAGAAACAGAGCACATCAAAGCAATGCTAAACAAAGGCACCTTCAGGTGGGAGGAGATTTCTCAGGCTAGAGAAGGTCAGCTTATTACACTGTCATATTGTGTAAGTGATCCTCGTCACAAGCATTTAGCAGTTTGAATCTATATAATATAGCTTTTTACAAGATACTGAGAGACACAGGCTGTAGAGCTTTCTCTGTATTGAAGGTCTGATAGTCTGTATCTCCCAAGGATATGCAATAATAAATTTATATTTGCCTCAATTAAATTATTTGTAAATATCCTTGTGTCCAAATATCTGCAGAGAAGCGCCGCTGTACAAAGTCAGGTAATATGTATACCCCCTAACCTGACCTTCCCACCCCTTCCCCTAACTTTCCCCCCCCAGCTCTTCTCTAACCCCCCCCCCAAAAATTTTTATTTTACTTTTTGCACCTGCCGGCCAACTGCCAGCATATGATCCCTGGCACAGCAGCAAATATGGCCGCTGTGCCGGGAGCCTGCCCCCACCCCGCCCCTTTTTGCAAGCCCCGGGACTTACGTGCATCCTGCAGCTTTATGCACGCCACCAGGCCTTTTTAAAATAGGCCCAGCATGCGTAAGGCCGGTTATGTGCGTAAATCCTCTGGATTTACACGTGTAACCTTTTTTAAAATCTGGCCCATAATTTTTAAGTGTGAGTAACTGCAACATTTCAAAAAGACAAACCCATGAGGTGAGATCAACAAGATATATAGCATATTCCTATAATAACAATCATTGACTACACATTGTGGGGTAGATTTTAAAAGGTTGCACGCTGATGTACATGTGTGCGCACGCAAGTTATAAAATCAGGGGTCGGCACGCGCAAGTAGGCACACAATTTTGCACCTTGCATGCGCCGAGCCGCGCTGCCTTCCCCCGTTCCCTCCCAGGCCACTCTGAAATTTCCCTTCCCCTTAACCTGACCTTTCCACCCCTTCCCCTAACCTTTCCCCTCCTAGCCCTACTCTAACGCCCCCCAAAATTTTTGTTTTACCTTTTGCGCCTGCCGGCACACAATCCCTGGCACAGCAGCAAATATGGCTGCTGTACCGGGAGCCTGACCCTGTCTCCACTCCAGCCCTGGACAGCTCACGCCCCGCCCCATCCCTGCCCCTTTTTGCAAGCCTCGGGACTTACACGTGTCCCGGAGCTTTATGCGTGTCGCCGGGCCTTTTTAAAATAAGCCAAGCGCGCGTAACCTTTTAAACTCCGGCCCTACCTTTAGTAGAATTGAATTCCAAACATTCAATGAAAAGCATTCTTTCAATAGCATTGATCATTCATGAATAACCATCCATTTTAAAAGAAGGTGTACATCAGTGTCTGATGTGGACTATGCTAATGGTTCAGCCCTGCCCCTTTCAAAAATTTGCATTCATGCCATGTGGTACCGGAAGTATTGCATGCGTTATGGCGTTAATGCCAAAATCGGCGTGCACAGGCTGCCGATTTTGGGCAGCCTTGCGTGCGTCGACCCCGGATTTTAATGGATACGCGCAGCTATTAAAATCTTGCTTACTCTTGTTTGTGCCTGGTGTGCGAACAAAAGTACGCGTTGGCGCAGATTTATAAAATCTACCCCAAAATGTTTTAAAGGAACTCTTAACGGTCTTTATTCATTCCATTGTCCCTAACTCCTGAGGTAAAGAGTTCCAGAATATAGGTGCCGCTACTGAAAAAGCACATTCTCTCATGCCCAATAGTCTGTCCTTCTGGACAGTAGGTATATCCAACAAAGCTCTCTGTGAAGAGCAAAGAGCCCTAGCTGGATTATATATCCGCAGCATAGCATTTATCCAAGGAAGTGAAATTATAGCAATCCTATATTGTATTACAATAGTAATTTTTACATTTGATCCTCAACTGGATTGGAAGCCAGTGGAAGGCAAACAGATCATGTGATGAGCCAAGCTGCAGCATTCGGTAAAAGTTACAATGATTTTATTATAGATGTTAGTAGACCTAAATAGATTGAGTTACAGTAGTCTAGTGTCGACATCAAAAAGGCCTGGTCAACAAAATGAAAAGCTCCAGGTTCCAATAGAGGTTACAATTACATCAACGTGAGCAATACTTTACTTATTCTTAGAATGTGGTATTTCTGCAATGCTTAAAATAAACTATAGAGTGGGAAGCATATTTTTGAAGTATTTTTTTATGACGCTTTTAATTTTTTGAAGTTTTTGATGTATTAAATGTTCAGCATATTTTTTCGCTTAATTCGATTGTTTTGTTTTTTTAATATATATTCTACTAAGATTGTTTCATTTAGCTTTGACATCAAGCTGAGAGTTACTGTATAAGCCCTAAGGAACAGCATAACTTTATACTTAGTCAAAGTGAGTCTAATGGGGAAATGCCAAGTATGTGCAGAATAAGAAGTTTTTCAATTTTAAGTATTATTCCTTGTAAGATAAGCTGATTAGATTTTTTTTTTCTGTTTTAGGTTGTAGTGCTCATCCATAACTTTATAGTTTGAACAAGCTAATTGCTCAAAATGCAGCTATGAATATTTTAAGTTCAGAATTCTTTAATAATACTTTTATGTATAAATTTCCCTGAAGAAACTATGGGCCAGATTTTAAAAAGGTTAAGCGTGACAGGCCTATTTTAAAAAGGCCCAGCAGCGCCCGTAAAGCCCTGGGATGCACGTAAGTCCCGGGGCTTGCAAAAAGGGGTGGGAAGGGGGTGGGGCATGGATGGTCCAAGGCAGTCCAGGGGCGGGGTCAGCAGCTCCTGGCACAGCGGCCATTTGCTGCTATGCAGGGGATTGCGCGCCGCCAGTTGGCTGGTGCGCGCAACTTGCACCTGCCCAGAGGCAGGCGCAAAAGGTAAAACAAAAATTTGGGGAGAGTTAGAGTAGGGCTGGGGGAGGGAAAGATTAGGGGAAGGGGTGTGAAGGTCATGTTAGGGGGAGGGAACGGGGGAAGGCTGCGTGCAAGTTATAAAATGGGGTGTACATGTGCCCGCGCCGGGTAGCGCACACACATGTATGCCTGCGCGCAACCTTTTAAAATCTACCCCTAGGAATATTAGCAAAACATAGGCCTTTTGTTAGGGCAACATAACGTTCTTGAATTTTTGAGCTGAACATATTTTGAATTATCATTGTGCTAACTAATATATCTTGGTGATCGGTTCATTACAAAACTCACATTTTGGGAATGTTTTGATATAAATTGGATAAAATTTGTTGGACAAATTGGAATGTCTTTTATACCAGTTATTATTAAAGTTCTTGCAAAATCTGGAGGCAATACAATGGCAAGTGATAGTGCTTACGGTCTTCAGCAACAAGTTGTGAACTGGCTTTTTCATCCCAGGTAAGTGGCACAAGCCACATGTGACAGCATATTACTGTTGTTTAAAGAGTATTAAAAAAATATTTAGTGTCTCTGGGATAGATTTTAAAAGGGTTACGTGCATAAGTTATGCGTGTAACCCTTTTAAACCCCCCTGCGCGCTGAGCCTATTTTGCATAGGCTCGGTGGTGCGCGCAAGCCCCGGGACGTGCATAAGTCCCGGGGCTTTGCTAGGGGGCGTGTTGGGGGTGTGTCGGGGGTGTATTGGGGCGGCACAACATTCGGGGCGTGCCGGGGGCATGTCAGGGGCGTGGTGCCGGCACAGGGGCATTCCGGGGGCGCAGCCGAGGCCTCCGGAACAGCCCCCGGGTCGGGTGATGGCATGCGTAACTTTCTCGACAAAGGTAGGGGGGGTGTAGATAGGGCTGGGGGGGGTGGGTTAGGTAGGGGAAGGGAGGGGAAGGTGGGGGGAGGCTGAAGGAAAGTTTCCTCCAAGGCCGCTCCGATTTCGGAATGGCCTCGGAGGGAACGGGCAGCGCAGGCAAGTTGCACAAATGTGCATCCCCTAGCACGCGCTGACCCTGGATTTTATAAGATACGCGCGGCTACGAGCGTATCTTATAAAATCCGGCGTACTTTTGTTTGCACCTGGTGCGCGAACAAAAGTACGCGCGGGCACACTTTTAGAAAATCTATCCCTCTGTGATTTGGTTGTGTGTGTGTGTATATATATATATATATATATATATATATTTATTTATAAAGAGAGAGAGATACTGTAGATAGATGTAAACATATATAGATATTAGAGCCTATCCTATCTATCCTATGACTGACATAGAACTATATGACACCCAAATGTCCTGAATCACTATGGAGATAGTAGGCACTCTTTTCTTACCATGAGGAATTGGCAACAATTTTCAGACTTCCAATTTTCAAGACAAATTTCTAACAAGAGGAAAACTCAAGAAAATGTTTACTCTTTTAAAGATCCAAGATATTTCTCTCAAATGACCACAGAAAACAAAAAGAGAATACAAGTTTAAAAAAAGAGTTCCAGATATTGGAACTAATAAAAGTAGCTACACTGAAGAAAAGTGAGATGAAAGAAGTAGATGTAGATGTCTGTAAGTTCTAAGCTAATTTCTGTTTCAACCCAAAAGTAACCAAATCTTGAACCTGACTAACATTAAGTCGTTAATATGACATCTTTGTCATGGTAAATGGCAAAGTTGTGAATGCCCAATAGGCCAATCAATTTCCTTACTTTGACATTCATAGTTAAATATTACACTGCATTATTCAAGATAGCTAGACTGAAGACATTGATTATCAGTTATGCCCTTCAAGTAACTGTCCAGTGTCCATCAGTCTTCTTCAAAGTTATAAGAGACCCGTTATCTTCCACATTTACACAACTCATTAATTTGTCCCTTACTGAAGGTGTTATTCCTATCAATCTGAGGAAGGCTGTTGTTCATCCACTCCTCAAGAAATGGGGAGGCAGATTTTATAAATCTGCACACACGCGTACTTTTGTTCACGCACCAGGCGCGAACAAGAGTATGCGGGATTTTAATAGATACACGCGTAGCCATACGTATCCATTAAAATCTGGGGTCGGCGCGCGCAAGGCTGCCCAAAATCGGCAGCCTGTGCGCGCCGAGCCGCGCAGCCTGCCTCCGTTCCCTCCACCCCCCACACCTTCCCTTCCCTTCCCCTACCTAACCCACCCCCCCTACCTTTGTCGGTAAAGTTACGCCTGCTGGAAGCAGGCATAACTTTGCGCGCTGGGCCGGCTGCCCCACTCCATGTTCCGGTCCCGGGGGCTGGTCCAGAGGCCGCGGCCACGCCCCCGGAACGCCCCGGGGCCGAAACCACGCCCGCGGCACCGCCCCCGAAACGCCGCGTCACTCGCGACACACCCCTCCATGCAAGCCCCGGGACTTACACATGTCCCGGGGCTTGCGCACACCGCCGAGTCTATGCAAAATAGGCTCGGCGCGTGCAGGGGGGGGTTTGGGGTAGGTTTTCGGGGGGTACGCGCATACCCCTTTGAAAATCTACCCCATAATTTGGACCCTTCTGACCCTAGTAATTATAGTCCCATTTCGTCCTTACCCTAGGTTTCTAAGATACTCAAGGCCTCAGGACTTTGTCACTTAACCATTTGGAAAAATGTAATATTCTCGATCAATACCAATATGGATTCAGGCATGCTGTGAGCACAGAACTTCTTCTTTTATCGCTCACTGACATGTCAAGAAGGGGTATTGATAGTGGTCATCAATTCCTCCTTGTTTCTTTAGATATTTCCTCTGCATTTGATGCTTTTGATCAGGACATTCTTCTCTGTCTGTTGCTACAATGTGGATTAGCTGGAACATTTCTAACCTGGTTTCACTCATATCTTTCTGAATGTTCTCAACACATTAAATTTAATCATGAAATCTCTTTAGTTTCTCTCAAAAAAACGTGTGTTCCTCAAGGTTCAGCTCTTTCTGCTGCTCTCTTCAATATCTATTTAACTCTAATTTGTAAAATCCTATCTAATTTGACTGATTGCTACAAAGTCTTTGCTGATGATATTCAGTTTTTGTGTATTTGCTCCTCTTGGAATGAAACTCTCAAGCACCTTAATATATGCTTTTTTGCTATCAAAAGTTGGTTAAACTACCACAAGTTTTCATTAAATATATCTAATACAGAGTTTCTTGTGGTATCCAGTCCTTACTTTATATTCACTGAAAAATCATCCAACTTGATAATACTAAATTTCAGATCAAGAATCAAGTCAAAAGTATTGTTATTGTCTTAGGGGCCGATTTTAAAAAGCATTTACATGCGTAAATCTGGGTTTTACGCATGTAAATGCACTTTACTCGAGTAAGTGGGCTTTTGAAAATTGCTACAATATATGCCATTGAATCGTCCATAGGATTTATTCGCATAAGTGCACTTTACGTGAGTAAATGGCTTTTGAAAATTGCTACAATAGTAGTTACATTTATGCGCATAACTCCTTTGAAAATTACCCCCTTAGTACCTTTCTTTTCTACCTTAAATCAATCAAGTAATCAGAAAAGGATTTTACAGGTTGCATGTTATGTCTGGGCTTAAGAAACGTTTACATGCTTCAGAATTCCATACTGTACTACAAGCCTTGATATTTCCAATTATCAGCTGCAGCTTTTGCTAAACTCTTCAGCTCGCTTAATCAATGGTTGAAACATTTTGATCATATTATCCAGGTTTTGATTGAGTTATACTGGATCTCAATTGGTAAGAGAATTAAATATAAAATTGTCATGACTTTTTAAAAACTGGTTACCGACCAATCCTGTCCATGGGCGAATACTATCTTGAAATTTTATCAGCTCTCAAGAAATTTATGTTCTTCCCAACGGGGCTTATTAGATGTTCAATCCCCTAAAGTTGAATGCTGACATATCACCCAAGAATGCTCTTTTTTCAATTGCTGGCCATCGCTCTGGAATTCTCTACCAGTGAAGTTTAGTCAGTGTGATTTGGTTAAAAGCTTTAGAGAGGGTTTAAAGACCTTTTTGTCTAAGACAGCCTATTTTTAATGTATTATGATTTTTATTTTTATCCGTTAATTTTAATTTGTTTTAATTTGATTATTTTTAATATTGTTTATTGAGCTTCTATTTTATATTGTTATTTCAGTTCTTTTGCTATTTTTATTATAAGTGTTTATGTATGTTTCCTTGTTCATCGTCTAGACCTATTTTTAGTGTTAGGCAATTCATAAATTTTAAAAATGTAAATGAAATTTAGCCGTATGAGTTAGAAATAAATTAAACTGGCTTAAACTCCCCCATTGTCTACTTGTTTAGACTGGGGAAAGACCTTTGTCTATATTATAGAATAATTTTTTAAACCATAAGTATATATAAAGACTGCCATTTTCTATGCCTCATACCCAAAGTGCCAATTGCTAGCATCAAAAGGGATTACATAAATAACATTAGTACCTCCTTGATTGGAAACCTCATTTGAGAGAATTGGGGTAAACATGGTTAGAGCACTGGAACAAAGTGCAATGGATTATCAGTATATATTGTTCATATTGGACTGTTCAACTAGACATCTCAAGGCAATCCCCCTATGGTCAACCAATATTCATAAAAATAGTGATCAGTAAACTGTTACAAGTATTTAATAGAATGATTGACCTAAGGATCAATTTTATGTCCCATCTGATGCAGTATTCTCTCTGTTAATCCATTGGAACATCTGCAGGCAAGTTAGCCTGAACTTTACTAGAACACGAAAAATGATGCTGAGAAAATGTACTGATTCAGATATATGACACTTGGACATACCTTCCCTACTTCTACTATTTGCTGTGAGAAATATTTCAATCAGACATTCAAATGGTTTTTCTCTCTGTGAGGTCAGGTTGATTTTATTCCTCAAAAGAGGGTAAATTATTTTCCAGATGGCAGAAGCAACATGAGGTGATAAGAAAGGTAGGCCCTATGGACCATGATATATACAACTTGACCAGAAGAAAGACAAACATATTTTAGTACATAAATTTTCTAAAATCATGAAAAAGGGGACAACTGTTTGTTCCTTTT
Source organism: Rhinatrema bivittatum (assembly GCF_901001135.1). NCBI lineage: Eukaryota > Metazoa > Chordata > Amphibia > Gymnophiona > Rhinatrematidae > Rhinatrema > Rhinatrema bivittatum. Next base: position 337,935,771 of record NC_042615.1, read on the forward strand.
GAATAAATTGAATCAGAACAGGGGCATTAATTAGCAAAATATATAGCCACTTAAACTGTGGAAATTGGGGGAGGGGTGAAAATTGTCTTCACTTCAATGTGCTAAGACGTAATACATAAAAAAATGTTTTAATGTCTTTTGTGTAAGTCAAAAGTAAACTCTGTGTACACCAAACTGAGACCCATCCTGGAGAAAACTTACTCCAAAGCTATACTATATCCCTGAAAAGACTAAAGAAATAGTGAAACAGGAATTAGAAAAAGTGATTAAGGAGGGAGATTCAAAATAGTGACAGGCTGTGTGGGCTGAGAAGAGCTCCAATTTGTCTTCTTTCTTTTTGCCTTTACAATAGTGAAGCACAAGGGGATAGTCAGCCTTTTCTCCAATATTTCACTGATGTTGCTATGGGATTATAGTAGCCTGTGGTGTACCCTTGGGTGGCTTCCTCCTCATCCTTGCTATCGTCGGGAGAGAGATTGAGGCTATTGGAAGCCTCTGGGACTGGTGTAACTGGTGGACGTGAATGATGGCCTGAAAGAAAAGGTGATGATATGTTCCCTCCTATATGAAGGCTTAGAGTCAGTGTCAGCCTTGACTGAATTGCTGAAGGGAAGGAGGGAATCTAGCATATTACCGTCTATGCCATCATTGCACTGTTGTCTCTGTAGTCTGCCACTATTTCTTTGGAGAAGTCCCTCGCTTAGAAGATTGATAAAAACTTGAGCTCTTCTGGAGAACTGAACCTTTGAGGACAGCCAAAGCCACACTCCACTCAGCCACCAAAGAGAGAGCCTTCTCGACAGCGGCGCCTACCATTTGGAATGCTATGCCCTCTGACCTTAGACAGGAAAATAGGCTCGGTGCGTCCCAGGGCTTCTGCACGCACCGAGCCTATTTTGCATAGGCTTGGCGATGCATGCAAGCCCCGGGACGTGCATATGTCCCGGGGCTTTGAAAAAGTGGCGGGAAGGGGCGGAGCGGGGCCGGAACCTCCAGGCACAGCAGCCATTTACCGCTGTGCCTGGGATCGCGGGCCAGCCATGGGCCAGTGTGCGCAATCTACGCCTGCCCAGAGGCAGGAGCAACTCATAGGACAAAGGTAAGGGGGGTTTAGATAGGGCTGGGGAGAGGGTTAGGGAGGGGAAGGTGGGGGAGAGGCGTAAGGAAATTTCCCTCCGAGGCCGCTCCGAAATCGGAGCGGCCTCGGAGGGAACGGAGGAAGGTTGCGCGGCTTGGCGCGCACAAGTTGCACAATTGTGCACCTTCTTCAGCGCGCCAACCCTGGATTTTATAACATTGCACGCACACATCTACGCCCGCGCATAGTTTTTTAAATCTTGCCAGCCAATTATAAAATCGGCCACTCGTGTGTGGGGATATCATATTTGATAACATGTGCGTGGCGATGTGCGCATGTTATAAAATAAGTGTGTCCATGCGTGCGCACCGCGAATTGTGCGCACATGGATGCGCACACGTGCCTTTTAAAATTGATCCCATAGAACAAAGAAACATGAAAGCAGAAAAAGATCATTGCAGCCTATCTAGTCTACCTATTCACACAAATTACAATCTATGAAAGCATGCGCTTGTCTTTCTCTATAATTATTGTAATCTATATTCATCAGCTACCTTTACTCTATAGATCTCCCCCAATGTTCCAGATCAAATGTAACCAAAATGGTGTAATATGTTTGCTTTATTTTTTATTTTATTATTCATTCTATGTCTTTGTTATGATCTGTTTTTCTTGAATCAAATTTGTGAAAATTCATAAATAAATAATATTAAAGAAGGGGTAGATTTTAAAAAGCATTTACTCGAGCAAAACTGGTTTTTGCTCGAGTAAATACACTTTACTCAAGTAAGTGGGCTTTTGAAAATTGCTACAATATATGCCATTGAATTGTCCATAGGATTTACTCAAGTAAGTGCACTTTACTCGAGTAAATAGCTTTTGAAAATTGCTACGATAGTATGTCACATTTACATGCGTAACTCCTTTGAAAATGACCCCCGAAGGGTTTATAGTAAGGGCAGTGCAAGAGTCCAGGATTGATTCAGATGTCTAGCTTACAGGGTCAATCATGAAGCCGTGTTAGAGCCTTATGGCATGATAAATGGGGTTTAACATGCGATAGACACGTAATGGGGTAGATTTTAAAAGGCTGCGTGCAGGCATACATGTGCGCGTGCTACCTGGCGTGTGCACATGTACACCTGATTTTATAACTTGCATGCGCAGGTACATGCAAGTTATAAAATACAGGCTCGGCGTGCGCACGAGGGTGCACAATTGTGCACCTTGCATGTGCCGAGCCGCGCTGCCTTCCTCCGTTCCCTCCCCACTAACCTAACCTTCCCACCCCTTTCCCTAACCTTTCCCCCCCAGCCCTACTCTAACCCCCCAACATCTTTATTTTACCTTTTGCGCCTGCCTGCACCGGCGATCCTCTGACACAGCGGCAAATGGCTGCTGTGTCAGAAGCCTCTGGCCCGCTCCCTCCCCACCCTTTTTTTGCAAGCCCCGGAACTTACACGCGTCCCAGGGCTTTATGCGTGTCGCTGGGCCTTTTTAAAATAGGCCCAGCGTAACCTTTTGAAAATCCGGCCCAATGTTTATTGCATCATGCGTTAGCAAGCAAATGTGATAATGAGTATGGAAAAGCTAGAAAATTATGTGAATGAGGGACTCCTTCCACATTTCATGGTAAAATAATGCAGAATAACATGAGTTGTAATGTGGGAAATAACATCTTTTTTTTTCAATAGAGGGGAAAAGTGTTTATCACGCCATAACTGCTATCGTGGATCACGGCTATTATCACATGCGATAAAAAGAGGCCTTCTCTGATATACCTACACAGCCCTGCTGGCTCAATAGAAACTGCTTTTCTTACCTGCCCTGTCTTCTTAAATCTACAATGTTAAGGGGAGTGTACTAGTAGTGGGATTCTGGCTGCTTCAGGCTGCTCAACAGCAACAACTCCTACAACAGGCAAGGGAGGTTTAAATGCCTCCTAGGGAAGTAGCTGCACCAGAGCTAGAGCCACAAGCCCCACCAGTGGAGCTTCCTGGGCCACAGCAGGCCTTTCCATGTAGGAGGGCACACAGGCAGTACAGTGCATCCATGAACCACATTGCTGGGGATACCAGAGGAACTTGTGGTTATGAGGTATTGCCTGAGCTCTCAGGCTATCATGAAATTGTATCAAGAGCTCAAAGGGGATCTGAATCTGAACACGGATAGGTCCCACATTTTACCAGTCCTCACCAAACTATTTTGTGCCCTGCATTTTATGGCATCTGGCTCCTTCCAAACAAGAGTTGGGGTTATCAGGGGAATGTCCCAAATGTCTTTTTCCCATTATCTGGGCCAGGTCATAACAGCTGTATGTAGCGGAAATGGTAACCCAAAGCTACAATACAGCTCTAATGTTAGAGCTGATGCCAGCACAACGATGTGATAGCAAGTGAAGGCCCAGATAGTCCATGTTGAAATAGTACAATCAAATGGAAATTTGATAAATATCATACTACTCTGAACTTGTCCCTTTTTATCAGCAAAGGAGAAGCAGGTTGCAAAATTAACATCATTGTAGGACTTTGCTATTTTATTTAACTGTTTTGGTAATTTGTAAATGTATTTATTAAATGTTTTTATGACTGTTTGTTGTAAGAGACATAGAATACTGGTTAGCATGGCATATAAATATTTTAAAATAAATAAATACATATCTTGCTAGCTATCTAAATAATGTATGTAGTTACAGTGAATATTGACATACCTATTTCCAAATGTTACACACAGTTTTACAGTCTTTAGGAAAAGCTGGCTTAATTGTAAATCTAGCTAAATGTATTATATGAAAGTCAAAACTTAAGACAGTAACTTTCATACAGATGCCCATGTGCATGCATTTTTCGGTCTGCACCCAGGGATGTGGTCATTTTATAACATAATCGCACATATGCGCATGTTCTAAAATAATCTTGCTGCATGCTTATGTCCGCTGAATTTTAAGTGGGCGCATGCATGTGCGCACAAATCCTGCTTCTACCATGTAAGTGGGAGGATTTTAAAAAGGACGTGTGCCGATGCCATTGCCAATAAAACCAGTTCATCCCCAGTTCCCCCCACCCGCAGCCGTCCCGCGCACGGGCCTGCTCACCTTCATAGTTCCACAGCGGGTCCCGGGACGACCACCCTCGCGGTAGTTGCCAGTCCCTGCCAGGCCCTGGCATCCCGAGGCGGCGGTCGCCGGGCCTTCCACTGCGCGCCAGGCCTCACCCCGAGGCTCGGCATCCTCGGCCATGTTAGCCGCGCCCCTATGCGTGTGCACGCGCAGACCTCCCGGACTCATGTAGGGCCAAGGGCGGGTCTAAACTCCGCGGCGCACCCTGATTGATCCCTCGATTTAAGGAAGTTCCTGTCTATGCTTCCTTGCCTTGGCAATCGGGTTAATTTGTTCTAAGATTGCCTCAGCATTTGTTCCTGCTCTTGCCGGTTCCTAGTCTCGTTCCAGGATCCTTCTGTTCCAGTTCTGTTCCTGACTTGTTCCTGATCCTAGTTCCTGCATCCTGCTTGTTCTTGTGTTCGTTTGTCTGTCTACCCAGGTGGAACCCTCAGACTGTCTTACTGGTACTGACCTCAGCTTGTTCCTGACCTCCCTGCCTGCCGCCTGCCTGAAAGACCACAGCTTGTTCCTGACCTGCCTGCCTGCCTCAAGACCTCAGCCTGCCTTTGACTTCATCTGACTTCCAGTACCTGACCCCTGCTTTGCTGACCATTCCTCGGACTGACCTGGATCTTGACCTTTGACTGCCTGACCTCATCTCCAGATTCTGGCTCTGTTCCTTGCCTTGTCATCACCACCTCTGCTCTGGTTCTCCTTGTTCCAACCAGTTTTGAACCTGATCACGCTCCCCCTGTATCTGTGGGCACGCCAGACTTTCATTCTCTTAGGAGACCCTGCGAGGCCCATCTACGTCCAAGCGGCCCAGATCCCTATGGGCTCCTCCCGGGGGGACCTCGGGCTTCCAGTGTGAAGCTCTTCCTAGCCTCTGTCTCCTCCAGTGCTCCGCCCGCTCGGGGCAGTTACCTCCTGTTCCCTTTCAGGAGACGTTCCTTCACTGTCTCAGGATAAGGGTCCACCCCCGAGCGAAACGGTTAGCAGGTAGCTTTGCCAAACATCCATGGTTTAAATGACTTTTGTCCCCCCAGTTAGTCCCAAACCTTCAAACCTTGCAGATCTGCCTAGTTTTTTAATTTTTTAAACTTACACGACATCCATAGCAGAAGTAAAGTTACGCGACAGGGGCCTTGGCACACACCAGATTGCATAAGTACTATTTACACACACATTTTAGGTTCCCATTCCGAAATGGCCATGCCCCATTCAAACCGCCTATGCCCAAGCCCGTTTTTGAAAACCTATGAGATGTGCGTGCTGCGACATTTACGCGTGTGTCTGGGCAGCTTTTAAAATCTGCTCAGCATACACGAGCCCAACATATTCATTCATCCCCTAATTAAATGCATGCATCAGGCTTTTAACATTCTCCTTGAAGAATCTAGGCTACCAGTTCGGCAGAGGTTAAGTAAAACCCCTTGTTACGAAGGGAAAGATTTTACTGGATTGCCAGACCCACAAACTTAAAAGCATGACATTTTTGGAGCATATTGTTTATTGCAGGAAATATGTCACTAGCAGCAGCAGCACAACTATCAGATCGAGCCTCAAATTCTGTTCAGCTGTCACACAGTTGAAAGAAGGTATTAACCAAAACAGAATATTTTCTAGTGAATCTGTGCTTCATATTTTTTCTACACTCGTTAATGAGAGTTTTGTCTTTTGCAAGACATAGATGGAAAACAGCATCCTGTACTTAGCAAAGAAATGTTTCTTAGCAAAATAATGTACTCTGTTACTGAAAAAGAGTACCTAGCTATAATGAGGTTACTAGAAGCACTTCAAATATGGTTAGACAAAAAAATGCCTCCTCATAGGGATCCAATGAATGAAAGGATACCAGTGCTAGGATTGTCCAATCAAGTTTGGAGCCCTTTCATTCCAGGTATTTCACAGAACAGGGAAGCTGTATGTCAAGGCAGATTTTTTTCTCATAAGATGAAGCCAGAATTCCAAGTGTTCACCAGTAACACTTTTATATTGAGGGATATGTGATATGACTCCCACAACCACTGGCAAGGACTGGGTTAAAACGCCATCCCATAAAACTTGGAATTGATCAACCATTACAAAATAAATCACCTGTAGTCAATTAGGCAATCTTCCTATTGGAAACGTTCCCTTCTACCAATTAAACTTCACTCATCTAACAGGTTTGCAGGTTTTTAAATCTTCGTTCACTTATACCTAGGAGAGAGACCAGTGTAAACTGCAGGAATAGGAATTTAATTTTTTGTCTCTACCAAGTAAAGTTCTGGCATGCTGGCAGTTCGTTCAGTAAACGTTTGAGCCAGCATTACTCCTTGAAGACACCAGGACCAAGACTAGCCTGCCACACCCTATTTGAATGTTATCAAAATTCCTGATTAAGCCTGTTTATGGACTAAAAATGATTCTGGAATGAATGAATGTGCTGTAGTAGATGTGGCCAACTTGAGAGCCACAAACAGATCTGGTTTTCTGGATATCTACAATGAATATTATGAGAGAGATTTTCATGCACTGCCTCCATTGTATGCAAATCTATCTCATGCATAGTCACTGCGGATATCCTTGAAAATCTGGCTTGTTTGTTGCTCTCAAGGGCCAGAGTTTGCCACCTCTGTGCTAGAGCATCTGTAGTACTGGTGTTTTTACTACATTTGGCTTTGACTTACTGTATGAGACCACAGTATTTTTGCTGACTGCATCCAGGGTAGTATTTCTTTATCTCTTCCTAGAGAGGGGTACGCGAAACTAATGGTCCTTAGAAGGCTAAAACCACTACTAACCCAAGCGCACTTTCGAACTGTTCTTCAAGCACTTATTTTCGCTAGCACAGACTATTGTAACACACTCTTCCTTGGATTACCACATTCAACACTAAGACCACTACAAGTATTACAGAACTCTGCAGCCAGAATTCTAACTGGAAAAAGCAGAAGGGACCACATCACTCAAACTCTTGCCGAATTACACTGGCTGCCAATCGAACAAAGAATACAGTTTAAAACACTTTGCACAATCCACAAGTTAATTAACGAAGAAAATACTGATTGGTTAAACACTGCATTAAGACTACATGTTCCCCAAAGAAATCTCAGATCAGCAAATAAAGCCTTACTAACCTTACCCTCTGTAAAGACAGCGAAACAAACACAAGTAAGGGAGAGAGCACTGTCATTAGCCGGCCCTATATTATGGAACTCAATGCCACCCGAAATAAGACTAATGGGGGATCTAAAACTTTTCAAAAAAAGCTTAAAAACATGGTTTTTCAAAAAGTCTTTTCAAAGTGAGAATGGGAAATAGGTGTTGCCAAGAAACAAGAAAAGGACTTATACGCACAAGCAAAAGTCACCTGAGAACATATGTGTTGCGGTCTCGGTCGCCACGCTGGCGCCCGAGGCCTTACCTTCCTCCCGAGTCCCGGGGAGCTGCCGCGTTCCGCGGCCTCAGGACCCCGGCCGCTGCTTTCCGGGGAGCTGCCGCGTTCCGCGGGCCTGCAGTGCCTTCGGGCGCCATGCGCCGGCTCTCACGCTGCCGCTGGCGTGGCCTCACGGCCAGTCCCGCCCCCAGGCGCGCGCGCGCGACTGTCCTCCACTTTTAAAGGGACCAGCGCGGGAAAACCCGGCTCCTCCCTTCTATGACGTCAGACGCTGCAGGGCTATTTAAGCCCTGCAGTCCCTTCCCTTCTTTGCCTTGCAACGAGGTTCACTACTTCCTGTAGTTCTAAGTTGCGTTCTGGATTGCCTGCTACCTGCCTGACTCCGCTCTGCCTGACTCCGCTTGCCTGCTACCTGCCTTGACCACGGTTTGCCTGACTCCGCTTGCCTGCTACCTGCCTGACTCCGCTCTGCCTGACTCCGCTTGCCTGCTACCTGCCTTGACCACGGTTTGTCCGACTCCTGCTTCTTCAGCCTGCCTTGACTCCGGTTCGTGACTCCGACTCCTGCTTGTCTTCAGCCTGCCTTGACTCCGGTTCGTGACTCCGACTCCTGCTTCTTCAGCCTGCCCTGACCTCGGTTCGTGACACCGACTTCTGCTCGCCCGCTGCCGACCCAGACTCCGGTCCGGATTCCACTCCTGGGTTTCTTCGGCCTCGCCTAAGTCCCAGCGGTCCGGGTCCCTACGGGCTCCTCCTGGGGGGACCTCGGGCTTCCAGGGCGAAGTCTCCTAAGTCCTAGCAACCCGGGCTCCCACAGCTCCTCTGGAGGAGTCTCGGGTTTCCAGGTGAAGATCCTGTTGCCCAGTGGGAGTTCTGCCTACCGACTGTTCCCTCGGGCCAGTCGGCCCAAGGATCCACATCCGGATTGTCTCCAGCATAACAATATGTGTGTTTTTATCTTTATTTTATCACACTTAAGTAGTAAGTTAAAGAATTACAGTTTACAGCAGCTACGGTTAGCTCATAAAGAGAATTTTAAGACACTTTACATATAGCTTATAATACCGAATTATGTATCTGAACAACTATGGCACCCCCTGGTTAAAGTTAATCCATTTCGAAATTATTTTTGTGCCTATTTGTAAACCGTTGTGATGGTATATCACTAAACGACGGTATAGAAAAGTTTTTAAATAAATAAATAAAAATAAATAAATAATGAAGGACTTTTTTTTTTCTGTATTTTCATCTTGGTCATACTTCAACCAAGATCACAGCCTTTTTCATTTTTGTAAAAACAGCTTCATCCATATAACAGCTAGGAAACAATAGCATAACATAGATTCTATTTCCAAAAAATTCAGCATTTACTATTCACTTACACAAAGTACACTAATGATATATCATGGGATCATATATATATATTATGCTTTTTAATTAGAGCATATTTTACCACCAGTAAAATATAAAATGTTAACATTATTTATAGTTATTTTCTTCCATGCAACTTGCTTTACCTATACTCGCATCCACACAAATTACACAACATAATGTAAAGAATAAACCACATACAAGACATCTACAATTAATACTACTTAAACAATATCAATAAAAGCAGTGGCATCAGGGCTTCAAGCATACCTTGTAAACTTTTCCTTTCCTGGAATGGTGTATACTTAGAATATTCCTACACTATCTGAAGGAACAATGAGATGAGGGAGAAATTGTTCAGTCGGAAGTAATTAATGGAATGCTTTGCTTTTTGTGCATGCCATATATATTTATGAGATGTTGATGGCTATTTTTTTTTTTTGGGGGGGGGGGGGGGGGAGGCAATGTGAACATCTATTTTTGAAACAGCATTTTTCAAAGTCTATCAATCTCCCCCAATTCACTCCCTAGAGGTCAAATGTAATTTTTGTCAATCAGGTTCTTTGGTCCCTGGATATAAAGTTCATGCATTCCTAGATATTAATTTTAAAGTATATACAGCTTCTGCACCTTGACTTTGAAAATACATGACATGGTAAATCTGTTTTTTTTAAGATCCTAGTGAATGATATTTGATTCTCTTAATCAGCATGCTGACAGACCGATCGCAAGTCTTGTAGGGTCATACTATTGAATGTCCCTTCTTGTTATTAATTCCAGATGGGGCATAAATGCAGCACCAGCTAAATATCTTCAATATTTATTCTGTATGAATTTCTTTTTTATTACAAATTGTATCTAGCCATATCTGGTATTTTGGCTTACCACCTCAGTGGTTCTTGTAATAAACTCACTATTTTACTGCTGCAATCAAATTAAATTACAGAAATTGATTACGTTATTAAATCAAAATAAAAAATATGTGTGTGAAAGAGACAATTAATTGAAGACACTTTCAGATTTTCGTGAGGAGCTGGCTTGCATTTCCTTGGTACAAAGGAAATGCAAACCAGGTATTTTTGTCTTCTTCTCGGAGCTTGGAAAGGACCTAGCACTCAGCATGAATGCATCATTTCCTCTTGTTGCTAAGAATGCTTCTGTATTAGTGATGCTATAAGTGATACAACACAATCACAAAATAAGATACAAAATCTTTATTCATCTCTGTAATGGAAAGCAAGAACTGTACATCATATTCCAAGCAGCAAATCTAAAAGAAAACCAACAGTTTGTATCTTTTATTAGATCTCCATAGCATAGCTATGCAAGATTCTTATGCTTTCTGTCTGAGAGTTACCATGCAATCTTTGGGAAAAGCTGCATACTATGTTTATAGCAAATTGAATGGAGGGATGTGGAAAAATGACCATTATTGGTGCAGTTCTGCTTGTGGAACTCCTGGCTTAAGTTATTTCAGCCTGTTTGCTTTGATTGATGCACTTTGTCTAGTGCAGTTTTCTACCTCGGAGGCCAATGCAGTAAGGGGAGAAAAATGTTGCAGTCCCCTGCGTGACATTATTTGTGATAGCATCGACTATGGGGGTCATTTTCCAAGGTGTTATCGCGGGAGATAAATTCGCAAATCGCGCTAACAGCCATTAACGTGATTTGCGAATGCAAATTCGTAAGTTTATATTCAGAGGGCGGAGCATATGTAAAACGGGAAACAGTTATCGTGTGCCGCGAAACAGCCGCAGTGTTAGTGCAGCTCATAGCTACAACACTTTCATTCGTGCTACGGGCCAGTAAAGGGTTATTGCAGAGAGAGAGAGAGAGAGAGAGAGAGAGAGAGAGAGAGAGAGAGAGAGAGAGAGAGAGAGAGAGAGAGACTTGCTATAGTGCTTATGCCCTAGACAGTTATTTGTATCCCTATGAGAGGGCCACCTAGTAACTCGAGGTGGGGATTAGGTATGAGCGTAGAGGGTTGGGGGCCACTTTCACATACAACATGAGACGTACGGAAAGAACAGTGGTCTCTAGTGAAGATTTGCTGGCCGTCGGAGTGAGGAAACTCACTCCAAGAAGAGATTTGGGCAACGTTCTCTCCACCTAGCTTGATGGACACTCTACCCGGGCAACAACAAGCTAGGTGGAGAGAACGTTGCCCAAATCTCTTCTTGGAGTGAGTTTCCTCACTCCGGCCAGCAAATCTTCACTAGAGACCACTGTTCTTTCCGTACGTCTCATGTTGTATGTGAAAGTGGCCCCCAACCCCACCTCGAGTTACTAGGTGGCCCTCTCATAGGGATACAAATAACTGTCTAGGGCATAGGCACTATAGCAAGTCTCTCTCTCTCTCTCTCTCTCTCTCTCTCTCTGGTGTGGGACAATTGCTCAGTTTCATATAACATGTTGCTTGCAGCACCTAAGAGTGGAAATAGGCTGTTTGGACACTTTCGTGTACTGCGAAGCTTCATTGGTTGTTTTATCGCGGTGCACGATGTTTTCGCGATTTGCGAATCCATTTCCGCAAATGGCGAAAACATCGTGTGATGCGATGTTTCCCCGCTGCACGAAAAATGCCTTATTTGCATGGGACACGCCCCCTCATGCGTTACCATTCAGATATTGGAAAATGAGGCCCTTAGTTAGGGATCTGCTGTTTTGTGGCTTTATTGTGGTAGTTTTAACTCTTGTGTTGATTTTTCTGTCCCTCTTTTCTAGTGGTGATTCTGTCCAGCAGTGCCATGTGTAGGGGAACAGATTAGAAATCACAAAAGAGATTGAGTTGCAAGTGGCGTGTGCTGTCTTTGGATTTTTAGCACTGGCTTGTAGAGATGTGAATTGTGTCCTCGATCGTCTTAACGATCGATTTCGGCTGGGAGGGGGAGGGAATTGTATTGTTGCCGTTTGGGTGTTTAAAATATCGTGAATATCGTGAAAATCGTGAGCCGGCACACTAAAACCCCTTAAAACCCACCCCCGACCCATTAAATTAAATCCTCCACCCCAAATGCCTTAATACTTCATCAACTTTGGGAGGGAAGTACTTACTTGCCCTAAACCAATGGCAGGAAAACCGGCACACTAAAACCCCCTAAAACCCACCCCCGACCCCTTAAATTACCTGGGGGTCCAGCGGCGGTCCGGAACGGGCTCCTGCAATTGAATTGTGTTGTCTTCAGCCGGCGCCATTTTGCAAAATGGCGGCCGCAAAATGGCGCCGGCCATAGACCAATACGATTCGACTGCAGGAGGTCGTTCCGGACTCCTGCTGGACTTTTGGCAAGTCTTGTGGGGGTCAGGAGGCCCCCCCAAGCTGGCCAAAAGTCCCTGCGGGTCCAGCGGGGGTCCGGAAAACGATCTCCTGCCGCAAATCGTTTTCCATACGGAAAATGGCGCCGGCAGGAGATCGACTTCAGGAGGTCGTTCAGCGGCGGTCCGGAACCCCCGCTGAACAACCTCCTGCAGTCGATCTCCTGCCGGCGCCATTTTCCGTACGGAAAACGATTTGCGGCAGGAGATCGTTTTCCGGACCCCCGCTGGACCCCCAGAGACTTTTGGCCAGCTTGGGGGGGCCTCCTGACCCCCACAAGACTTGCCAAAAGTCCAGCGGGGGTCCGGAACGACCTCCTGCAGTCGAATCGTGTTGGTTTATGGCCGCCGCCATTTTGCGGCCGCCATTTTGCAAAATGGCGCCGGCTGAAGACAACACAATTCAATTGCAGGAGCCCGTTCCGGACCGCCGCTGGACCCCCAGGTAATTTAAGGCATTTGGGGGGGGGGGTTCGGGAGGGTGAGGGATTTAATTTAAAGGGTCAGGGGTGGGTTTTAGGGGGTTTTAGTGTGCCTGTTTTCCTGCCATTGGTTTAGAGCAAGTAAGTAAGTTCCTGCCCTCCCCCTTCCCCCGATTTACGATTTTTTAACGATAAATCGGGGGAATTGGTATTGTATCGTGGCCCTAACGATTTTTGATGATTTAAAATATATCGGATGATATTTTAAATCGTCAAAAAACGATTCACATCCCTACTGGCTTGGCTGAATTAGAGCCTAGTGCTTTGTGAGTGTGTTGTATTACTTATTGCATCACTTTCCTCAAGTCATTGTGGTTCTGGCAGCTGCTTTAGTGGTTTGCAGTTTAATTGGTTTTCTTTCAGTTTTGCTGTTTGGAATAAATAGCATGTTGTATAGTTCTTGCTTTTGATTACAGAGATGAAGAAAGATTTTGTATATTATTTTACAAAACCATGTTTTAACCTGAAACCCAGAAAATTAATTTCAAAACTAATTTCCTTAAGCAAAGTGTTCCAGAGCATTGGGACTGCTCACTGGAGCAATGTTTCCTCGTGGTTACAGATTTAAACTATTTCAGAGATGGAATGGCCAACTTATGGGTTGATCTCAGAGGCCTAATAGAGCAAATCCAAATAATAAGCTCCTTAGGATAGGTTGGTCCAAAGATAAAATGTGGCTAAAAAATTAAGCACAGCACTTTGAAATGAATTTGGTATGGTATAGGAAGCCAATGGAGATCTTTCAGTACCTGCATAGTACTCTTTCTATATTTGCCCTTCTTAACTAGCCAAACTGCATTATTTTGAAAAATCTGAAATTTACACAGGATTCTTTTGGGGAGACCCAAATAAAGAGAGTTGCAATAGTCTATGTGTGATAAGACCAAGGCATGGGTGACAGTTTTCAGGTTTAATATTAGAAGCTAAGGCTGCAATTGACAGACCATCCAGAGCTTTAGATATGCTGTTCATATTACAGAATCCATATATCCCTCCATATTTAGCTCTAAATCCTATAACACACCAAAACTTTTCTCTGTCTTTTTAATGGCAGAATAACATAAATCAATACAAATTGGACAGTGGTCCATTCCATGGGGAAATTACTTGTAAACCCTCCTCGGGAGAGGGGGTTCACATATTGCAGCCCTGGAGAGCATTGCTTACTCACACAGAGTGGGAAAACAACATGGGTTCTTTGAAATGAGGGCAAGAATACTCCTGTAGGGCACTAAGGGGGTCATTCTCTAACGCTAATGCACGCGAAATGGGACGTTTCACATGCAAAAAGCCCCTTTTCGCGTGCGATAGCTAGTCGGGGAGGAGTTGGCCCCGGAAGAGGAGGAGATGGGGAGGCACCTGGACACATCGCTGGCGGTGAAAGGTAAGATTCCTTATCGCCGCCAATTTCGCGCCAAATAACTACATCTGCTGGCTATCTCAGGACCGCCCCCGTTACTGCCGGATTCTCTAAGGTCTGCAACTTTAGAGAATCCAGGCCTAAGAGAGTTTCACAGTCCAAAAGAAAAAAATAGTCCACACTGAAGAATGTGTTCCAATGAAAAAGAGTTTACTGAGGCAAAAATGAATTACAAGATGTAGAAAAATATAAGAATCAGTTCTTCTTAACCCATTTGGACTTCCCAGGGCTCCTGAATGGTTCTTTTCCCTCCAATAACCTCAGAGCTAAGGGGCAGGTATGAGAAGGAGTGAAGAAGGAACTCAGGGTAACTTGAAGATTGCAGGAAGTGAGGAGACCTGTTGCCAAGGCATCTGCTAGCAGAAGGATGCAGCCTCATTTAAGGCTGAAGGGCTGATGTCATCAGGAAGGGCCGGCAGAATTTTCCCGCCATGGGACCTTAAGGAGGCGCGTGCAGCTAGGAAGAGGTCCTGTGGAAGAGGGGGTTGGTGGCATCCCAGCCACGGATGAGGCAGAAGAGACATTGGCTGGTGGCTGAGAGCCACGTGAGGAACTGGGACAGAGAGGTTTATGTTGGCAGCAGCTCTCTGCCACTGCCAGGGAGCCCGGGCCTGCTCCCACCGCAGCAGAGTGGCCCAGGGTGAGTGAAGCTGGTCGCTGGGCTCCAAGGCCGGCAAGCATAACACACCCTACCTAAGCCTGGGCTGCTCCCTAAGGTATCACTCCCTCACAAAAATATAATAAAAATTCCCTCTCTTTTCTGAATAAAAATTGCTTCAAATATTCTGATTATTCCCTAAAACTAAGTTCCCTGATATAGCTCGTGCTACTTAAAATAGGTACAAGATGTTTATTCTTTACATGAAAATTTTTGCATGTTGAATGCTGAAATGGTAATTCTTTTTCTGGCTAATCTAAAAAGGGTCAATTTACCCAGTTTGAGACTGGCTAGCAGGCTGTGGTGAATAAGCTATTCAGGATGCTCAGGTGAATATTTTAAATGGTATTCCAAGAATGAAGACTGGAGAGTGCCATAAGATAACAGAGATTTGTTAATGAAATATTTTCATGTTGTCTTTCATTTTGTGTTGTTCGGTTCATTTAATGTTTATTTCAGCCTGATTCATTTTCTAAACTGAAGTAAACACTTAATTGAAAAACACCTCCTAAAAACAAAAAAAGAAACTTCACCTCAACCCACCCAGCCTCCCTACAGCCCACCCTCCCCAAGCTCCTTCCCCAGGGATCTCCTAGCTAGAAAAGAACTCCTGCTGGCACTGGGTCCAGTTGTTCAATGTTGGCAGCCTGCGTTGTGACCAATGACGTGTTGTTTCAGGGTAAGGCATACAGCTGTAAAACACGGCACTGGTCACAACGCCAGTCAGACCTGACGGGGGCAGGGGTGACTGCGGCTCGCTTATGCCCCTTTCTGTCTGAGAAATCCCCACAGAAGGGGTAAGTACAGGCCAGAGGGTCTGCAGGGAGGTGTTGAAGGGGATCCACAAGGTTCGGGGTGCCAGTAAATAGTGCACACTATTTGCTGGCATGCAGTTTACTGAGTCAAAAAAATCTGAATAATTTTTTCATTTTTTTGGAATGAGTCCATTTTTGGTTTGTTCCATGCAAAATGAAACAAAAATCGACTCATTCATTGTGTTTTAACTATTTGGGTAAAACACATGCACATCCCTAAAAGATAACGAACATATTCAGAGGTATTTTCCATCCACTGAGCTGCAGAATGCTTTTTCTTTGGCCTCATCACGAAATACCTGAAGCTCATTATTCCACTTCAGACAAACAAAGTCTCTCATTAGTCTCCCTAAATTAAAAGATAAAAGTGCACAGAGAATGCTTGGATGTGATATCAGCATGCTGTAAGGATAAGAAGCATAATGTGCTCGGCTTGTTCACACTTCATTTGTCTCCCTGCTTCATTTGCATGCTCACAAACTATCATTAGGTTATAATAACTCCAGCTTCAAAGACTATAAGAGGGAAAAGTACAGACCTCACACATAAAATATCATTTTTGAAGGGAGAAGAATGGCAATGGCATAAAATGCTTGAAACCTTGAATAATTGTGGGTATGCAGGCCACTAAGTGGCAGAAAGTAAATATATATTATTTTCCGTCTATTCAATCAGCTTTCTTCTTCATTAAATGATAGCTGTCAAACTTGTTAAGGTGCAGCATTAACACTTCAAGTGGAACAGCACACCTTTTGATTATATTCACTACTGAATCCTTGCAATACTTTCCAGTCCTCACACCTTAAATCAGCCTTCAACACATTAACACACATGACAGCAAGACTAGGGTCAGAGGGAAATGAAGCTTCTTGTGCTCTGCAGCATGACACTCCCAACATTACCATCCTGAGCAACAGTGCTGCTGCAGTGCCCTAATCTTCATCGTTTCAGGCCTCTCACAGCACTGGTTAATGACCCAAACATAAGGTAGAATTCTTAACCAGTTCCCAAACTCCTGTTTTTGTTTCAAAGCTGGTTTCTAGTCATACTCAGACAAACATACGGGCCGATACAGTAAAAGTGGCCTGTGTGCCGCTCTCCCGGCGCGTGCACAGGCCTCTCTCCTGTGCGCGCGAATCTGTATTCAAATGAGGGCCTGCGCAAAAAGAGGCGCTAGGGACACTAGCGCATCCCTAGCGCTTCTTTTTGGACAGGAGCGGCGGCTGACAGTGGGTTTGACAGCCGACGCTCAATTTTGTCGGCGTCGGTTCTCAAGCCCGCTGACAGCCACGGGTTCGGAAACCGGATGCCGGCAAAATTGAGCGTCCGGTTTTCAACCCGCGAGCCGCAGGCCAATTTCAAATTTTTTTTTTTAAACTTTTTTTAACTTTCAGGACCTCCGACTTAATAGCACCATGCTATTAAGTCGGAGGGTGCACAGAAAAGCAGTTTTTACTGCTTTTCTGTGCACTTTCCCGGTGCCCGGAGAAATTAACACCTACCTTTGGGTAGGTGCTAATTTCTGAAAGTAAAATGTGCGGCTTGGCTGCACATTTTGCTTTCTGAATCGCGCAGGAATATCTAATAGGGCCATCAACATGCATTTGCATGTTGCGGGCGCTATTAGGTTCGGGGGGATTGGACGCGCGTTTTTGACGCGCTATTACCCCTTACTGAATAAGGGGTAAAGCTAGCGTGTTGAAAACGCGCGACCAATCGCGGGTTAACAGTGTGCTCCACCGGAGCGCACTGTACTGTATCGGCCTGATAGTTACATAGTAATGACAGCCGATAAAGACCAAATTGTCCATCCAGTTTGCTCGGCAATTTGCTTATGGAAGTAACTGCCACTCCTTGCACACCCCCTGAAAGAAATGTTATGCCATCCCTTTGTTTAAGCCTTTAGGGATCTGCAATGTTTGTCCCATGCCCTTTTGAATTCATTAACTGTTCTCATCTTCACCAAGGGACTCAAACTTCTGCTTGAGGGCTCTAAAGAGAAGTTAAAATACAGAGATAAAGGAGAAAAACCAGCAAGTCAAAAATTCAAAGCAAAGGCAGTTTCTCTACTGAGGAAGCAAACACTCAAGCATTCTTATCCTTTTCTTTGCTCCTCTGATTTCCAGCTTTTAAACAGGAAACCATACCCATTGCTTCTCAGCCAATACTGCTGATAAAGAACAGAGGGCTCTTCCTTGCAGATTTGATCTTACTCAGGGCCGGTGCTAGTTTTTTTTGCTGCCCTGTGTGACCAATTACTGTGCTGCCCCCCCCCCCCCCCCCCCCCCCCCCCCCCCCCCCCCGTTCATTCATTCTCTTTCCCGGGCCCTCCAATAAAACATCCAGCTCCCTTCAGTGATACAAACTTAAAAACTGACCGCCCCCTCCCTCCCCCCCTGAACTCATGGCTGGTGTAAAGTATTAGGTGCCCTAGGCAAACCTTCTAGCCTTGCACAACGTGCATCCCCTCACCCCATTCCACACATACAGTTAAGAGTTATACATTTATATTTTACATGAAAAATATCAAAGTACAGTATTCTGAGGTAAAAATATCACTTGCATTATATTTACAGGGACTGCTGTGATACCAACCAGAAATCCCTGCAAAAAAAAGACACTTGGAACCCATATGACATTAGGTCTATTGTGATAAGTGGTGGGTGTGGGCTTGACCCTTTGAAAGCCCAAATACAATAATTCACATCCTATTGGAAAATGCCTCACCTCAGTCACATATGCAGAACATAAACAGCCCCTCACCAAATACAGAATAGAGCAAGCATAAAGTAGAAATACAAAAACTGAACTGGAAACCACAAGAAGCCAGACTCTCTATGCAGTGCTACAATGAAAAAACTGAACTAACACCAATCCTCAAACATTAAAACAATAAAATCAAGAAATAAAATAAATATATAATCATAATACTAAAAACATACTAATAATATTTTTAAAAGCTGATGAATAAAAGATCAAATAATTAAAAACTCACATACAAATTTTTTTTAAATGTCTCAAACACCACATAGACAGCTCCCATTCTCTCGCTCTCTGTCTCTCTCTTTCTCACAAACACACAAACACACCCCCCAGATAGGGTCCCATTCTCTCTCTCTCTTTCACTCACATGCAGCCCAGGCTGGCTCCCATTCACATCCACCCAAATCCCAGGCAGGCCCCCATTCTCTCACACACACACACTCTGCCCATTCCAGGAAGGCTACCATGCATGCATATATATATACACACACACACACACACACACACATCCCAGGCAGGCTCTCATTTACAGACACATCCATCCCAGGCAGCCTTCCAATCAAACACCCACACATCCCATGTAGCCTCCCATTCACATACACACACATACACACACACACACACATCCCAAGCAGCCTCCCATTAACACACACAGACCCATCATAGGCAGCTCTCATTCACACACCCACTCATTCCAGGTAGCCTTTCATTCATACACATGCCCATCACAGGCAGCCTCCCATTTACTCATACACACATGAGGGCCAGGCAGACAGGGTCCATGGGTCATTCCTCCTCCACTGCTGCTGCTGCCAGCCTGTACCTTCTTCTTTGTGGAGAGCAGCCGTTCTGCAACTCCTTGTCATATGCTGGCCCCAAGGTAATTCAACATTTGCGGTGTTAGCACTTCCTGTATTCTCATCTCATGCATTGTGAGATGAGAATAAGGAAGTGCTAGCACCGCGAGTAATGAATACCGTGGGGCCAGCACATGAGGAGTAACTGCCAGACCGGCTTCCTCTTCTGCCATGGCCTCCTGCTTCTTCTTCCATCGGTGGGATCAGGTCCAACGGCAGCACCATGGGCTTCCTGCTTCTTCCTCCACCAGTAGGATCAGGTCCACTGGTGGCAGCACGAGCTTCTCCCTGCTCCTGATACTGCCCCACTGGGTGTGCCACCCTGTGCGATTGCACGGTTTGCACACCTGGTGGCGCCGGGCTTGATCATCCTGCCTGCTCTAGTAAGTATCCTTGGTCCCCAGAAACATGGCCTATGTGAAGTGTTGGGTTCTCACACATTGGTTATGAGTCTGTGTGACAGCACAGTGAGACTGGCCAGTACTGAAACACTGGACACCACCTGAATATGTGTTAGCAAAATTGATGTAGACAAGTGCACACACATGGATATCTACAGTAGAGGTATATTTAGCATAGGTTTGTGAGAGAGCAAGAAGGCAAGAGGCATGCATGAAAGGGAGGTGTAGGTATGGTTAATGAGTATGTGGACATGCCAAGCTACAATTCCATAGACAAATGCCATGATCATTGGTGGAAGTAAGAACATAAGGATATGCCAAACTGGGTCAGACTGTGGGGCGGATTTTCAGAGCCCTGCTCGCCTAAATCCGCCCAAAACCGGGCGGATTTAGGTGAGCAGGGCCCTGCGCGCCGGTGAGCCTATTTTACATAGGCCTACCGGCGCGCGCAGAGCCCCGGGACTCGCGTAAGTCCCGGGGTTCTCCGAGGGGGGCGTGTCGGGGGCGGGCCCAGTTGTCGCGGCGTTTAGGGGGCGTGTCGGAAGCGTTTTGGGGGCGGGTACGGGGGTGTGGCTACGGCCCGGGGCGGTCCGGGGGCGTGGCCACACCCTCCGTACCCGCCCCCAGGTCACGTCCCGGCGCGCGGGGATTTACTTCTCCCTCCGGGAGGCGTAAATCCCCCGACAATGGTAAGGATGGGGTTTAGACAGGGCCGGGCGGGTGGGTTAGGTAGAGGAAGGGAGGGGAAGGTGAGGGGAGGGCGTTAGAGGATTCCCTCCGAGGCCGCTCCGATTTCGGAGCGGCCTCCGAGGGAACGGGGGTAGGCTGCGCGGCTCGGCGCGCGCTGGCTATACAAAATCGATAGCCTTGCGCGCGCCGATCCCGGATTTTAGCGGATACGCGCGGCTCCGCTCGTATCTACTAAAATCCAGCGTACTTTTGTTGGCGCCTGGAGCGCCAACAAAAGTACGCCTATGCGCGCTATTTGAAAATCTACCCCTAAGGGTCCATCAAGCCCAGCATCCTGTCTCAATAGTGGCCAATCCAGGCCATAAGAACCTGGCAAGTTCCCAAAAACGAAGTCTAACCCATGTTACTGTTGCTAGTAATAGCAGTGGCTATTTTCCAAGTCAACTTAATTAATAGCAGGTAATGGACTTCTCCAAGAACTTATCCAATCCTTTTTTAAACACAGCTACACTAAGTGCACTAACCACAACCCCTGGCAACAAATTCCAGAGTTTAATTGTGCACTGAGTGAAAAATAACTTTCTCCGATTAGTTTTAAATGTGCCACATGTTAAATTCATGGAGTGCCTCCTAGTCCTTCTATTATCCAAAAGAGGAAATAACCGATTCACATTTGCCCATTCTAGACCTCTCATGATTTTAAACACCTCAATCATATCCCCCCTCAGCCGTCTCTTCTCCAAGCTGAAAAGTCCTAACCTCTTTAGTCTTTCCTCATAGGGGAGCTGTTCCATCCCCTTTATCATTTTGGTTGCCCTTCTCTGTACCTTTTCCATCGCAACTATATATTTTTTTCTTTTTTGAGATGCGGCGACCAGAATTGTACAGAATATTCAAGATGCAGTCTCACCATGGAGCGATACAGAGGCATTATGACATTTTCTGTTTTATTCACCATTCCCTTTCTAATAATTCCCAACATTCTGTTTGCTTTTTTGACTGCTGCAGCACACTGAACCGACGATTTCAATGTGTTATCCACTCTGATGCCTAGATCTCTTTCTTGGGTGGTAGCTCCTAATATGGAACCTAACATCATGTAACTATAGCATGGGTTATTTTTCCCTATATGCATCACCTTGCACTTATCCACATTAAATTTCATCTGCCATTTGGATGCCCAATTTTCCAGTCTCACAAGGTCTTCCTGCAATTTATCACAATCTGCTTGTGATTTAACTACTCTGAACAATTTTGAATCATCTGCAAATTTGATTATCTCACTCGTCATATTTCTTTCCAGATTATTTATAAATATATTGAAAAGTAAGGGTCCCAATACAGATCCCTGAGGCACTCCACTGTCCACTCCCTTCCACTGAGAAAATTGCCCATTTAATCCTACTCTCTGTTTCCTGTCTTTCAGCCAGTTTGTAATCCACGAAAGACATTTTATTTATTTATTTAGAGCTTTTCTATACCGGCATTCATGATGCAATCACATCATGCTGGTTTACAGTTAACAAGGGGTGTAAACGGCTTGAACATTTAACAAGTGAAGAGGAGCAAAAAGGTTACAATAAAACAAGGCTGCTAGAACTGGGGGAAGAAGACAAAGCTAGAGTAACTTAACAGTAGGATGAGCAATTATTTACTTAGGGGTAGATTTTCAGACCGCGCGAATAGGTGCATCAGGCACAAGCAAAAGTACACGGGATTTTAGTAGATACGCGCAGAGCCGCGCGTATCCGCTAAAATCCGGGATTGGCGTGCGCAAGGCTATGGATTCTGTATAGCCGGTGCGCACCGAGCCGCGCAGCCTACCTCCGTTCCCTCCGAGGCCGCTCCGAAATTGGAGCGGCCTCGAAGGGAACTTTCTTTTGCCCTCCCCTCACCTTCCCCTCCCTTCCCCTACCTAACCCACCCGCCCGGCCCTGTCTAAACCCCATCCTTACCTTTGTCGGGGGATTTACGCCTCCCAGAGGGAGGCGTAAATCCCCACGCGCCAGCGGGCCGCTAGCGCGCCGGGACGCAACCTGGGGGCGGGTCCGGAGGGCACGGCCACGCCCCCAGACCGCCCTGGGCCGTAACCACCCCCCCGGACCCGCCCCCGAAACGCTCCCGACATGCCCCCAAAACGGCGCTGCGCTCGGTCCCGCCCCCGACACGCCCCCCTCCGAAAACCCCGGGACTTACGCGAGTCCCGGGGCTCTGCGCGCGCCGGTAGGCCTATGTAAACTAGGCTCACCGGCGCGCAGGGCCCTGCTCGCCTAAATCCGCCCGGATTTAGGCGAGCAGGGCTCTTAAAATCCGCCCCTTAGTGCTTACCCTTGCCACCTATTCCATGACTTTTTACTTTTCCTAGAAGCCTCTCATGAGGAACTTTGTCAAACGCCTTCTGAAAATCCAAATCCACTACATCTACTGATCACCTTTATCCACATGTTTATTAACTCCTTCAAAAAGGTGAAGCAGATTTGTGAGGCAAGACTTGCCCTGGGTAAAGCCATGTTGACTTTGTTCCTTGAAAACCACGAGAAAGGGGTTTCCAGGTGAAATGGGTTCTTTTGGCAGGTAATTTTGTAACAGTCTGAAGAATTCTAAAACAAGAAGTTATCATTTTGCTATATTTATAGCAAGCATAGCACCTGTGTTAAAAAGGAGAGAGAGAGTGCGAGAGAGAGAACCTCAACATAGGTGTAACAGGGGGGACTTTAAACTTGGGGTGGGGGGTGGTGAAGGCTTGGGGGGCAATTTAAGATACAACATAGTATATACTCTCTGCCTAGCCTGTGCTCTGTACCTGACAGGCTAGGTAGAGAGCATAGTCAACAAATCTACTTTTATTTCAACTTTCAGGACTCCTAATGACACCAAAGCTTCACATGTGTGTACTGAGCTGTACGTACCTGTTATGATGTGTCTTAAACTGCCCCCCCCACCCCGAGTTTAAACTTCTCACTCTTATACTAATATAAATAGTAAACTGACCCATTATTCTATGTTGAAGTACTCTCTCTCTCTCTCTTACTGCCACATGGAGTAAAAAGTATTTTCAGCATCCCTCATAACAAAATGATAAATGACCCTGATGTCACCTACATTTAATTGCATTTGTTAATTTCTGCACTGATATTTTTTTCAGGAAAATTTACACGCGTACTTTTAGAAATGCAAACGTATGTGCCTAGATGCAAATCCCTCCCCAACTTGGCTCACAGGAAACTCACGGCTGATAGATACATGCACATAGTACTGCCTATACTCTCATAACTTTATCCAGTTATTGGGCAGACAATTTTATAAAATTCCATTTCCACAGGTAAGGCCCTGTTTTACCTGTAAGAATGCCTTTTCAAATTTACTCTCTTAACATCTCATTCCTGACTATATTTTCTTATTTGACTCCAATGGAAAAAATGAATAAGAAGGAAGAAATAAATGAGCATGGTCCAACTTCAATGATGCTTCATGGCAAGAACAGAAAAAAAAAATGTTACATTTTTTTCTCCTCAAGAAGACATTGGGAGCTATGTTGAAAATGGGAGTAAATATATTTGGGATCAAAGGCTTCAGGAGGTGAATAAATGTCAAGTAAACCTAAGGATGAAAAATCCCTGATAGGCTGACCTGGAAGAGAAGTGGGCGACATTATGGGAGTGTCGATGTTGGCTCTGCCTCCTTCACTTCTCAATTACCTTTTATCCTGCAATACCAAAGATATGTACTTATGCCAAATCAGCCCAGACATCTCCTTTATAAACTTTTTAATGCTGTTCAAGAAAAGTTGAATATTCGGCACTATTAGTAAAGTGGAAGCTCAAATGAGGGGGGTGAATTGCCTCTAGAATTGTTATATGTAAGTTTTAAATAGGTTTTCACAGAATGTGATGGGTCCAAATATTTTAGATAATGAGCTTTTGAACATGAAGAGATGCCTCTAATAATAAGATTGATTCCTTTTGTCAGGACGTGCTCCTTCTGCAATGCTGAAATTAATGAGTCATTGTGAAAACTACAAACATAAATGTACCTTTGAGTATTAATCAGTTTTCTGAGTTAGGTCTGATTTGTTATATACATTATTTTTTCATGTGGTGGTTCAGAGATGTGATGAATAGCCAGAGGCTTGTTTGCTATGGATGTTGGAAATGCTATCTTTTTTTTTACTTATTTATTGACAATAAACTGTGTAAATTCAAGAATAAAATGAAATAAGAAACAAGATATCCATATAGTACAAAAATTGCTTTGAAACCAATTACACATTCATTTCTCCATTTCTGTAGACATCCAACAAGCCCTCAAAAGAAAAGGAGGTGAATACAAATCACAAAAAGAACCACTACACCCCATAAAATTCAGTCTGATAGAAAGCAGGCAACGCATAGCCGTTATCATACAAATAGCCCTTGACAGCAAAGATAACATTTAGGCAGAATCAACCATGCTTTCTGCAAAACCCAGTTTTTTTCTGCATCGATCCTAATAAAGCCCTTGAAAATGTACCCTCTGGGGGATAATATTAACACTGTCTGCATAAGTGCAAAGTCTGAGGGTAATCGTTTCCTGTAGACCTGGTCCTAATTTTTCCAAATGAAAATGGATGCAGGTATTCACTTTAAAAATGACTCTGGGGAAAATTACTCACACACATTTGCTCCCACTGAGTTGTGTGGGCAGGTTTCCAGAGAAAAAGTACGTACATAAAAGTGAATTTTAAAAGTGTTGCGCGCGTTAACAGGCCCAGTTACGTGCGTATATGGGCTGTGCGTGAGTAATGCATATTTTAAAAGCTGCAAATTTTGCACATATATGAATGTGCATAGGTTAAAAAAAAATTGGCGTAAAAGGGACATGTCAGGGACGTTCTGGATTTACATGTTTATATCCATATTTTAAATCCGGCGGCTGCAGCACGGGGTGAGCTGTTAGCCGTGCATTTTTATTTCTGTTCTTGATGAAGTGTAAGCCTGCATAAATCTCTGTTTAGGCCTAAAATGACTGGGTGAGGGGGTCTGAGTCAACTGAGGGGAGTGCAGGTTGAAGAACCAGAGGGGTCTGGATGACCTCGAAATGGGCTGGGCAAACTGATGGACTAACTGGAAAAACTGGGAATATCTTTCATGCAAGTATGTTTTAAAATCCACTTACCTATGTGCATTAATGCCAACAAAGGTCCTAAGAAACATATGTGAAATATGTTTGCTTGAGTAACCGTTTACAAATTAGCTCACATACACATGTTAGGCATATTTTAAATCATATGTGCGTAACTGTGCGCCCAATTTAAAATTCCAGCATATGTCTGCTTGCCGAACCATAAAGGCCGGAGTTTTCAAAGATGCCGTTTCTACAGGCAAAGCTCCATTCTCTCTGCTGAAAAGTTGTGGAAAATTATTGATGTCTAACTCTAAATACCTAGGTGGGTGGTTCAGGGGAATAGATTTCCAAAACAGGTCTGGTTTGCAGACTATGCAGAATGAATTCACAGGAGATAATTGCATACAATGGAGGCAGTGCATGTACATGTATCTGGGGCAAATTCTTTCTGAGTGTCTTGAAAACCAGGCCTGTTTGTAGATTCTGTGGATCAGATTTGGCCATCTCCGCTTTAGATGTACAGGTGCTATTTATTTTTTTTTTTTAAAGTAGTGACATCTACACGTAAGGCCATTGATGAACCTAATCCTGCACCAAGCATTAAAGTGGGACAATTTTCACTAAGCTGCAGAGTAGCAAGGTAGTTAAGTATTTCTGCACCAGCATAACTGGTGAATTTTCAAAGAGAAGAAGAGAAACTACTTGAATAGCTTCTCTTTGAATATTGAACAAAGTTATATGGTTGTGCAATACAACATAATGTCAACGACTGCATGGAGACAGGCACCAAAGTGACGTCAGTGGGGAGGCCAGTTTGCCTGAGCAAATGGCTTTGAAAGTGACCCTCCACTAGTGTTTTGTTAGTATTGGAGTATGGATGGCTGCATATGTGTGATACTGAGAATAAATTAGAGAGGGGAGAGAAAGCAAAATGTATCGATGGAGTCCTTTACAATAAGGTTGTATTTAGTATCTGAGGATGATTGCTTCTTTGTGACTTGCTATTGTTGGAAAATAGACTGTATTAGTTGTAATGTACAACAGTATATTATATTTAATCTGTAATAATAGAAAATATATTTGTACATACAAACATTTCTTGCACCAGTTCCACAGACATATAAATTAAAGGTGGGCAAATCCAACTTCTCAAATATGCAATCCAGGAGCCTAATATTCTGAGATTGCAAAGTTTAGATCCATTCTTCCTGAACATGATGTGGCCTTCTAATTGCAAATAATAATTCAGAGATGTAGCCAAGATTTCTCCTAGTAGTTTTGTCATTGAAAGCACCATGATATTTTCATGGGTAAATCTGAAGCAAGTTTTGCACTGGAAGAAAGTTTTGGTAAATCTCTTCCATACTCATTTTTTGCCTATATTTAAATATTAAATCCTTTTTTGCAAGCAAAGTCTGCTTAATCAATTACTCCTGATTTGAAAAGAGTGCCTAAGATTTAAAGAAAATGTTTTGAAGCTGTCAGAGCTTGCTAATAAAAAAATATAGCTTGTCTGGAGAACTTTGTATTTGTGTCTGCCAGCTTTGGGATTCATATGTTTATCTGCTTAATATAGTTGTCCAAATTTATGAAGCATTACCATCCATTCCATGCCTATGGTTAAATTTTTATAAACTAACATTTTTTCCCTTTGTGAATTGGGACTCACTGGTAGACTATATTGGTGCATATTAGGGATGTGAATCGTGTCCTCGATCGTCTTAACGATCGATTTCGGCTGGGAGGGGGAGGGAATCGTATTGTTGCCGTTTGGGGGGGTAAAATATCGTGAAAAATCATTAAAAATCGTTAAAAATCGAAAAATCGAAAAACCGGCACATTAAAACCCCCTAAAACCCACCCCCGACCCTTTAAATTAAATCCCCCACCAAATAACTTAAATAACCTGCGGGTCCAGCGGCGGTCCGGAACGGCAGCGGTCCGGAACGGGCTCCTGCTCTGAATCTTGTCGTCTTCAGCCGGCGCCATTTTCCAAAATGGCGCCGAAAAATGGCGGCGGCCATAGACGAAAAAGATTGGACGGCAGGAGGTCCTTCCGGACCCCCGCTGGACTTTTGGCAAGTCTCGTGGGGGTCAGGAGGCCCCCCACAATCTGGCCAAAAGTTCCTGGAGGTCCAGCGGGGGTCAGGGAGCGATTTCCCGCCGCGAATCGTTTTCGTACGGAAAATGGCGCCGGCAGGAGATCGACTGCAGGAGGTCGTTCAGCGAGGCGCCGGAACCCTCGCTGAACGACCTCCTGCAGTCGATCTCCTGCCGGCTCACGATTCTAACGATTTATAACGATAAATCGTTAGAATCTGTATTGTATTGTGTTCCATAACGGTTTAAGACGATATTAAAATTATCGGACGATAATTTTAATCGTCCTAAAACGATTCACATCCCTAGTGCATATATGTTCTGGTAGCACATCTGTCACTGATCAACTTGCTGTTGAGGATGTTCTCCTTCTGCTGCCACTCCTGCCCGATCAGTGCCAGGAAGCTATAACCTACTAGAATAGAACTGAAAATGTAATCTTTATCATTAAATACATTTCCACTAAGAAATGTGGCACATGTTTTGCTGCCCTGCCAACAGACTACCTGGCCACAGAAGTGGAGTTTGTGGAGGGAGGGGAACATGCAACATTACACTTACCTGAAAGAGTAAAGACTGAAGTTCATATAGCTACTGGACAAGCCCATGCTTTTAACTTACCTAACTTTCAAAATTCACTTTGGATACTTATTAATATTTTTAAAGACTTATATTCCACAGTTTGCAGTGAATTTCAAGGAAAGCATATATAATAAATAGGACTCTCCATAAATAGTAACAATAAAATGTACTAGCTCAAATACCTAACTAAAAAAAAGGTTCAATAATCATGACATAATGAAAAATACAAAAAAAAACAAAACATAAAAACCACAAACGTAAAATCAGGAGTAAGCATAAACTAAAAGAGTCAAAGAACTAAAGCGGTGATTGTCTTAAAGTTTCCTCTTCCCCAAACGCCCTCTGGAAGAAAATTGTTTTTAATACTTTTAAAATTGCTTTGTGTTTGTAAACATACACAACTGTTCAAGGAGGTTGCTCCACAGAGTAAGACTTGCAATGGAAAAGATGCATTCCCATACTTCCACCAAATGGACCAACCTTAAGTAGACTTTTACCAGCAGAGCATAAAATATATGAAGGAACATATACCAAGAGAAAGGTACTAATCCATGGAGTAGTAATATTTTTTGCCATTAATTTGTGAATTAACATTACTATTTTGTATTTTACCCGCCATTCTATCAGGAGCCAATGGAGTGCTTTAAGGACTGATGCTAAATGTTCAAAAGTCCTTGTACCTGTGAGTAACCTTGCTGCTTTTATGTTGTGAACAATATTAAAAGCTTTCTCATTGTATTCATGTGCTGCTAACCTTCGTTTCCTAGGGGAATGGCTTCATTCCACTTCGTAGTATACTAACAGGAAATTAATTGAGGCCATGTGTATGCCCTTAGATCCTAAATTCGTACTTCATACTTTAAGAAGGGAGTTGTCAGAGGTCCATTTGCGATCAAGCCTGATCACTAATATGCGAAAGACTTGGGGACGCCTGTGTACCCTTTTCCAATTATCCTCACATATTTCCTCTCAATATCTACTTAGTGGCCACCTGAAAATCCTTCAACAAGGGTGGTTTGGGAGTCACAATTTTTCTAATTCACTGAATTTGTTGGTAAAAGACCTTATAGACCCTGTTTCTGGCAGGTTATATACGTTTTCTCAAATTCAGGATGTATTGGGGCTTCCTTCTACCTTATTTTTGTTCTATTCACAAATCAGGGCCTTATATCAACAATTTACAAAGGAATTTAAGGATCCCATGGCAAATTCTCAGTCAACTTTTCTTTTAAAGATATTTGAGGTACACCAAGGTTCTCTTTCCCACTTGTATACTTTCTACCAAAATATCTCTCTATAAAATTTTTGAACACTTACTGGTTAAATGGCAAGTAGATATCACAGAAGAATTAGACGTTCAAATGGTTCGAGAATGCTATCTTTCCATTTATAAGATTATCCAGAATGTTAATCTTTGGGAAATGCAAATTAGAATCTTTTATAGAATAGTACATTCCCTGGCTAGGGTACCCACAAGATGGGTCTTAACACATTGAGTAAATGTGGTAAACCACAGGCTTCCCTTATACATTGTTTCTTGTCCTGTGTTCCTGGTCAAGAATTTTGGGAAGTGGTTCGTATGCAGATATTGATATGATTTAACATGAACATCCAATGGTCGTGCTCTTTCTGCCTTTTAAATAATGATGTGGGGGAGTCATGCTTGAACAATGATAATTGTCTTATTTTTTGCCAAGGTTTGTTTAATTGCCAAAAAATTTATTTTACTTAATTGGTTAAAGCCGCAGGCTCCTACTCTAGAAGTGTGAAGATCTCTTATGACTGATCTTTTCGAGATGGAATATGGGACTACATTTCGCCGCTTATCGCCCAAGAAGAAAGTTTTTTTCAAAGACATTTGGTATAAGTCCTTTCTGACACTGCTGAGATCAGTGCAAGTGATGTTTTCCTTGGAGAACAAGAAATAAGTCCCCTTATAATAATAACAAAGATTTGTATATGTTTACTTAGCCATCTACAGAAGACATGGACATTTAGCATCAAGACGGGGATAGGGAAATACCTACGTACCTGAATGTAATCCGCTTTGAAACGCTGAAAGAAGTGTGAAAAGTGGAATATAAAAATCTAAACAAATAAATAATTAAATACATCTATAGAAGACATGGACATTTAGCATCAAGACAGGGAGAGGGAGGAGGGTGGGTTAATTTAAAAAAACAGTAATTGAGTGCTGTGCAAATCTCTCATGTATATATCTCTCTCCTATGTAAATTCTTCTTTGTTGAGTTGTAGTACAGCATTCTCAATAAAGAAATATTGAGGAAAAAAAATCTCTCTCATGTACAGCTGACATCTTAAACCAGTGGTTCTCAACCCAGTCCTCAGGGTACACCTAGCCAGTCAGGTTTTCAGGATATCCACAATAAATATATGTGAGGTAGATCTGCATGCACTGCCTCTATTGTATGCAAATCTATCTCTTGCATATTCATTTTGGATATTCTGAAAACCTGATTGGCTAGATATGTTCTGAGGTCTGGGTTGATAACCACCTTCTTAAACTGCAGTACAGCATTTCATATTGGATGGTATCTTAACTTTCACAACAGCTGATCCAGCCTCCAACTCAACCAGATCAATAGAGTGATAACATATGGATTTAAATCTCATTTTATATATTGAATTCAGCAGAAAGAATAGCCAGTTAGCCATTATAAATATCATGGAGCTGACAGTTCTAAGCAGCATACTTATACAGTAAACAATATTCAGTGATTACAAATCATATCATATTGGTAACTTGTCTATCTGATACAATTAGTTCATGTGATATACTTTTATTGTCCCTGCATTGTCAGCATTTAGGGAGGCTGACAACAAAACTGGCTTTAAATTACAACTAAGAAGTAAAGCGTTCATGTCTTTCTGATATAATTTAGCTATAAAAGAATTTATGCAAATGGTATACTCTTTAAGTAAAGCAAATCTTGAATATGGGTCCTGAAAAAATGCTTGACGTATTGAGCCATACCAAAAGATATATGTCAGATTTTGCATAGACACAAAATAGGAGACATCCATTAGTAAATCTGGGCTGTTATTGCTATATATCATAGAGGTCTATTTTCTATTCTGTATTAAAGTTTGGTGTTAAGATGGGATAAGACACGAGTTTAATGTGCCATTAACAGCAAAATTAATGCTACAGCCACAACCTAATGATATGCATAACACATTGTAACACACAGAGGGACAGAAAAACCCTCCCATACATGGTGACTGAGGGAAATTGCTGTGGTAGTTATTTTGAGAGGTTTCCTGACATTAAGTCTTTTGCTGACTATTACAAAATAAAAATCTCCTTTTCCCTAACAGGCTCTGTAGATTAAAGGGGGCTCATAACACACCTGATCTAGTCTCCTGGAAGTAGGGAGGAGAAACAAGAGCCAAGTAACTTACCCCGGGAGTCATCATTCTGCTATATGATGAGTCATGAAAAAAAGGGGCGGGGTGATACTGAGCCAGCAGCTGCATCACGGTGGTGCATTTTCACCTGCCGCGGTTGTGGCCGCACTGCCTACTATTGCCCTCATAGCGCTCAAAAAAAGCTGTATGCTATTCCGGCGCTACTCTGGTGATAATGTGTAAAACATTATTGCCTGCAGCGGTACCATCATCAAAATCACCCAAACTTTACCCTAATCCCTCTCCTTTCCCTCATTTAAATGTTAATGTTGCAATGTGGTAGTTATTGCATGCGTTAGGGCGTTATCGCATGCAATAATGCCCTAACGCATGCAATAATGGCCCATCGCATTTTAATGAATGACCCTGTGAGATGGAAGAAATGACAATTTGTTATTGTGACACTTCAACTATATTTTTCTTTTCTTTTAAGATGAAGCAATTTAAATAAAACAATCTCTAGTGATTGGCAGAAAGTATTTCATAGCATTTGATAACAGATATGTTGCGCCAGGAGGTGGACCCTTGGCCTGGTGCAGGATTGGTAGGCTCCCTGGTCAGATCCAGAGAGTGCCTGCCACCAGGAGGCAGAGCACAGGAGGAGACAGAGGCTAGCTGGAGCTTCACCAGTAGCAACCCGGGGTTTCCTCAGGTTGAGCTCTTGGTTTCCCGGGCCATCTGGTCTTAGGTGGGCCTCGCAGGATCTCTGAGAGATGATGGTCAGGGATGTGCCCACCACGAACAAGGGTGCACAGTCGATGTTCAGGTTAGGAAGTCCAGAAGTCAGAGAAGGCCAGAAAAGAGTCTCTGAATGTAGAGCAAGGATCAAGGCCAGAGTCAAGGATAGCGTAGTCAGCCAAAGCAGGGATCAATACCAGTGGTCAGTCCGTGGATAGTCAGTCAGGCAAAGATCAAGTTCCAGGCAACATGCAGTCGTGGTCAGTGGACAGGCAGAGGTCAGTTCCAGGCAGCGTACAGATGTGGTCGAAGAAACAGGCAAAGGTGAAATCCAAGCGACGGTCAAACGTAGTCAAGTAACAGGCAGAGGTCAATACCGAGAAGACAGTCTGAATGGTACTACCTGGGGAGACGAAGGAACCTGAGGATGCTAGAACAGGAGACTGGAACAAAACACTGGAACAGAAGACTGGAACAGGAGACTGGAATGCTGGAAGGCAACTTGCTATCACAAAGTGATCGACCCGATTGCCAAGGCAGGGATCATGGGTCTGAGCCCTGCCTTATATACAGTGGTTCGGAGACATCATCGGGGAGCGTCAAGTCCTGGTTTCTCGTGCTTGGCCCTATAAAGTTCGTGATGCTGGCCACGCGCGTGCCTAGGGGCGGGGCTGAGGAGACGCTGGACGTGGCGCCCCGCGATACTGCTGGAACTGCAGCTGGTTGCGGAGAGCAACGGGGATGGCCGGGGTCTGCAGTGGAAGAGAAGCCTGCACTCATGGATGGCAGATATCACAATAAATAAACAAAACTCAAATAATGCAAGACTTATTCTATTCACTTATACCAAGCAGTAAATGTTTTACACCACGAGAAACCCCCTTCCCTTTGTTGTTTTCTGAATTTAGCTCAAAACTTTCAAAGTACACTATAAATTCATTCACCATAGAACCATAAAACAGGTTAGTATTTTATCTTAATTGGTTGCAAAAGTTAAGATCCTTAGTGACACTCTAGTGTTATAAGGATTTATTCACAGGATTTTTTTCTTCTTGCAGACTCATTCAGGAAAATATGTTTGACAAAACAATGTTTTAGTTCATCTAGTTTATGTATCTAGTTTGTATCAATAATCAGTATTATTAGCCTGTCTGTAGAACTTAGTCTGTAGTAACAGTACAAGTAGACTGTATCTTTAGTCTGGACAAATAAAAAGTATAGAATGTCAGGTATGTATACACTTATCTCTTTCCTGTTTCTCTCTGCAGGTTCTTTGCCTCCTCTAGATGCAGTGAACTCTGGAATGCTGATTGTTATGCCAGAAGAATCTTCTGTCATCTTCTCTTTATGGTACCTACTCCCTGATTACAATGAAATAAAAAAAAAGGCAAAACCTGCTAATCTGTCAGCAACAATCTTCCATGAGGAAGCTTTGTATGAATATTGCTAATAGGGATGGCCATTCAGGAGAAACAAAATTGGAAATGAGATGAAATTCCCCATTTCATTTCATTTTGTTCTCAAAGCAAAATGATTGAAAACCAATTTCCTTGGTTTTCACGTATCTTTTTGGAAAAAAAAAAAAAAAAAAAGATCCGTTGGGCATGGCCCAGGTGTGAAGGTGTCAAGGCTAAAGCAGGGGACTTGCCCAAAGCCCAGGCATGATGCTGGGGTGGGAGCCTATTCCCGAGGTCAGGGCCTTGCCTAGGCATAGGATGTGGCCCAGTGCAGGAGCCACGGCCTAGTCCCGAGGACGATACCAGGCTCTCGGCCAAGGTCCGGGTCCAGTGCCAGGGCTTCACCTGAGACCACAAAAATTTTAAAAAACGTACTTGTTCCCTCAGGGATCCAGCATTGTGGCCATGCCCAGGCCCAATGCTGTGGCCTGGTCTGTAGACCAAGTCCTAAAACTGAGGCCTTGGCCTGGACCCAGACCCGATGCTGGGTCCTTGTTCCGGAGGCTGGGTTCCTAAGTCTGGGCCTCAGCCTAGGCCAGGTCTCAGGCCCAGGACAAATTCCTTGGCCCCACCCAGGTTGATGCTGGGGCCCAGTCCAGAGACCAGGTCTTGACGCTGGGGCCTCAGCTCAGACTTGGCCTGATGCAACTGCCCAGCCTGAAGGTCGGGTCCCAATGACTGGGCCTTGGCTCAGTCCCAGACCAATGCCGGGACCTGGCCTGGAGGCTAGATCCAGACATCAGGACCCCAGCCCATGCCCAGGACCATGGCCTTGAAGGTCTTCGGTCCCATCTTCTTTCTTCTTAAATGAAATGACACCATCTTCTTGGGAGGTGCCAGAGTTAATTAATTCTAGTGCATTCTTCCCAGCGGAGGGTGCCATTTTGTTGTCCAGCAGCACACATTTTTGTAAAAAGTGCTTTTGAACATTTTGTATCTCTTTTTTTTTATATATATAAGAAGATGCCATACTGGGTCAGACCAAGGGTCCATCAAGCCCAGCATCCTGTTTCCAACAGTGGCCAATCCAGGCCATAAGAACCTGGCAAGTACCCAAAAACTAAGAAGATCCCATGTTACTGATGCAATTAATAGCAGTGGCTATTCCCTAAGTAAAATTGATTAATAGCAGTTAATGTACTTCTCCTCCAAGAACTTATCCAAACCTTTTTTGAACCCAGCTACACTAACTGCACTAACCACATCCTCTGGCAACAAATTCCAGAGCTTTCCCAAAATGTGGCGCTTGTAGAGTTTGTCTGTACCAATTTGTCATCCCAACCATTCTATGGAATTTCTATCCTCAGATTATCCTGGGCTCTTGAAGGGGAATTTTAAAAGTCTGACATGCCTAAACTGGGAGATACGAGAATATGTCGAGCTGGCGCATGCCAAGCGGATTTTAAAAGCTGCCCAATATGTGCAGATCTCCTGCTGTGTGCACAAATTTTTTTTTCTAAAAATGGGGCAAGGATTGTGCGTGGTCTGGATGGGGCATGGGCATTCCTGGATTTCTCAATTAAACCAGCACGAAAATACTCACCTGCACAAGTGCGCACTGGAGTCCCCTGCCGTATAACTTTACTGCTGCTATGGATGGCATGTAAGTCATAAAATAAAAAAATGTTTGACATGATAGCAGGGTTTTAAGGGTTGGAACTAACAGGGGAGAAGGGAAACTATTGAACCTGAAAGGGGGGGTGTGTGGAAATGCTATCTCTTCCCTGGGCGAACTGGGAACAACTTGGTGAAAGTGGCAATAACGTGGATGCTCTGCCCCTTTTAAAATTCTTCCACTTACACAGTGGAAGCGGGATTTGCACACACATACATGCACCCACTCAAAATTGTGCGCACGTGTGCATGCATTCAGCCTATTTTATAACATGCGTGCATATGTGCGTGAATGTTAAAAAATGGCCACAATCCCTGGGCATGAGCTGGCAGACATGTACATGTATGCCTGCATGCTTACACGCAACTGTTCAACTTGACTTTGCCTGATCCCTCTGGAATTGACATCTTGCTGTTCAAGATTTCTTGTTGTTATTCTAGAATATACCATATGATGACCTTCTCTAAGATGCAGTTACAATGCTAACAAGAAGGTGAGGGTATAATCTGCACAGAGCAGAAGCTACAAGCCTGAATACTTTGCTGTGAAGCCTGGACCACTTGGTCAATATCTGTTACTATGTTATACTTGATGGATTCTTCTGAAGAATGCACATAAAGAAAAGGAATTTGATTCCTGTCAAGCAAACTAGCCCAATGGATTACAAATCTATAGACTGTAATATGGTCTGGCCTTCCTTCCAGAAGTCTAAAATTATTTTGCCTATAGACTGTTAGCATTGGCTTTTCCTGTCCTTGGACTATGGGGCAAAAATCACTATGCATCTGACAGTTGCCATTTTAAAAATGGCAGACCTAAGCCTGCTGCAGTAGGGTGGTTTTCACAAAAATGGGTGGTGCTTGGGAGGAAGGAAGTAGGCAGACTCTGACTGAATTGCTTTAAATTTATTTTATTGGTAACACATCGGACAGCTCAGTGATCACTGGCAGTGGGTAGGCAATAGAGTTTATTGAGACCCCAGGGCTTTTAAAAAGAACAGGGGATGTGGAAAGCAATATTTGGGCCCTTTTGGCCCTTTTAAAATATGGCAGCTCCAGGCCATGGAGCCACTATCATGTGCTAGTGAATAGGGGCTTCTAAGCCATGTATTTTTCCTGGCAGAATTTTAGCTGACTAGATTTGAGGTGCATTGCACTAAAGGTGTCCACACAGTTCAAAATGCTAGTTGGGTCCCACAGAGCAGAGGAGAATGCAGCTCGAGGTACCACCCCCACCTTCTACTGTTGGCCTGATCAGCATAGGAGGGGATGAGATGGGGAGGTGGATCAGTGGGCTAAAGAGAGGATTGTGACAGAGGGGCTGGAGGATCAGCATGTGTGAGAAAAGGGGCGTGTGAAAGAGGGGATGTGAATGGGAGTTGTGTGAAAGAGAGGATGAGGGATGGATGGTAATGAAAAGGAGATGGAATTGTAAAAAAGATCTTTGGGAGATCAGCAAGGTTGTTTAGTGAAAGAGGGGCTTGGTGTATGAAAGATGGTTTGGAGGAGGATGTCTATGTATGTGTGTTGGCTCTTTGGATGTGAGGATGAGCGAGACAGCACCTGGAATAAGGAGATGTAGGGAGAGAAATAAAGACCGAGATTGAGAAGAATAAGGGGAAAAAATAAACCAGAGCAGGTAGGGGGAAAGATAGAAAGTGAGGATGCAAAAGGGAGGAAAGCTGGAGCCAGGGGATGGACAACCCTCTTATCCCCCTTCAGATCCCCTAAAGATCTGAGAACCTCTTTTCCCTCTTCCTCTTCCTTCTCCTCCTTCCCCCTCTTCCTTTCTCACTTCCTCTCCCTAATCCCCCTTTCTCCTACCTAATCCTTGATATTTCTTCCATCTTCTCTCCATATTCCCAATCTTCCCTCCTCCTCTCTCGTGATCCCTGATCCTCCTTCTCTCTGCTCTACTCTTTCCTGGAAAGGATTAATACACACTAAAGCAATTTAGTGTACATGAAATCATGTTAACATATGCTAAATGGGTTAATGCTACAATTAAATGACATGAAGCTAAATGAAAATGAAAAAGCTCAAAGTTTTTCATTGCATACCCCTAATTTGAAGAGGGGACTGGTCGAAACAACCTCATAATATTTGTATTTTAATGTTTTTATTGTTGTATTTTATATATTGAGAACCGTCTTAGCCAACTTGCTGTTTTGTGCAGTATATAAAAATTGTGAAATAAATAAGTAAAATAAGATAAATAAAGGGAGTTTAAATGGCTTCCCCTGTATGCAGGGCCTCTGAACATCCTTATTAACATAGGACATTATTGTTCTTATTTACCAGATAACTTTCTTAGGGAAATATTTCTCTCTGAAATTTTAGTAAATTGAATACATACAGTAGGTCTGAAGTATTTAGCTTTAATGAGAGGACATTGCAGATTTCAACCTTTAGACTGCTGCTTTTCCTTCTAGACCTGACAAAGCCTCTCTTTATGATTTACAATAATTGGAAGTTCCTAAAACTTTATCCAGGACAAGCTATTTCATGTTCCTGGCACACCTTTCCCACTTCTCATTTCTCCTGTGTGTCTCTTGATTTCTATTCAGATAGTGAATGCCTGACAGGTGCATTACTGAGATAAACTGCATTGGCATCAGAGGATTAATTAATTTACTGTGTGTTTAGCTATTGTTCTGAAAATGTTTCTTGGGACTACATAAGAAAGTAAAATAAAATGCATCATAGGAATAAAAGCATATATTTCTTAAATATCTTGGGAATAAATATATATTCTGTTTCTGTACAAAATAATCATGCAGAGGTTCCCCTCTTAAAAATGACCATTTGTTAAATGTGAGACTTTTATATGTATTTTAGAAGGTTAGTACTTGACTAACTCAAAATATATTTGAGTTCTAGACGGTGAATAATGGAAAATAGCAGAAGAACCACTGTCATAAAAACATATATTTGGCAGGTATTCAGGAAAACAGATATTCAGAGTGCTCCCCAAAAAAGACATCTGGATTTTATAGGGGAGGAATCAGCACTGAAGCTCCATTAGCACCACCCACTCGGCACATAAGTCTGCCTACAAAACTAAAGGCATCCAGTTATATGTATGGTTCTCCTATTTGCTTTTGAGAGTCTCTATTCCATAACATATTTGCTCATGCCTGAGGTGGAAGTCCAGGATGAAGCTCTTTCACAGTTACACAGTATCTGTTCTTAATAGCAATGATTTTGACACCAACAACTTTTCTAATTTGGATAAAAGAAGAAAACTTCCCCTAACAAAACTTCATCGTTGCATTAACCCAAAGTACCCAAATTTAACATTTTATAAACATTTTTCTAAAGTGCAGTTTTCTCACTACTATGCTCATAGGATCTAGGATTACTATGATTGACAGGATAATACCTTGAAGGAATTATAGCAATAGAAATGGAATGTATTAAGTAATTTTGATGCAGGTCTAGGGTATATTGTTGGGCTAAGTACCTTTCACAACCATGGAGGTCACTGAAATCCTGTATTGTACACCCTGGAATGCATTATTCCATAAATAAAGAGCTTTGGGACTAAAAGTAATATAACTTTTGCATTAAATATATATTTTCTTTTATACATTATATAGATTGCAAATGATCCAGAACACAACAGTCCAATTAGTCATGGGTATAAAAATCTATGAACATATACAGCCTGTGTTTAAAGCATGGCATTGGTTGTCAGTTGCCCAAAGGATTGATTTTAAGTTACTATGTTCAACCTTTCACAGCCTATTTAATTTCACTCCATCAAATTTGATCAGAGAAATTAATTGTTAGGAACCTAATCTAATCCTTCATTCTGCTCAACGGATCCAACTTAAGATCCCAAATGTTAAGTTGTTAGAAACCAAACATAGAACCTTTTTTTGTTTAGAGCCATCTTTGTGGAGATGTTTACCATTTACACTGAGAATGGAGTGCAACAACACTGTTTTTTGTGAATCATGTAAAATGTGGTTATTTTCCAAGGCGCTACATATTTTTTTTTGTATATTATGTTGCCCTGCTTTAACTGGATATATCTGTAGTATAAATAATCATTTTTGGCTCAAAAGAGACAGAGACAGGATGGAGGCGATCCAGAGAAGGGTGACAAAAATGGTGGGGGGCTCTCCAGCAAATGACTTATGAGAAGTTGAAGAACCTGAATATGTATACCCTGGAGGAGAAGTGGTACAGGGGAGATATAATACAGACCTTCAGATACCTGAAAGGTTTTAATGATGTGCAAACATCAAACTTTTTCCGTTGGAAAGAAATCAGTAGAACCTAAGGGTCATGGAATGAAACTCCAGGGAGGACAACTCAGAACCAACGACAGGAAATATTTCTTCACGAAGATGGTGGTGGATGCCTGGAATGTCCTTCTGGAGGAGGTGGTAAAAACAAAAATGTTGAAAGATTTCAAAGGGACATGGGATAAACACTGTCAATCCCTAAAGGCTAGAGGATGGAAACCCAAGGCCCAGTCAGCATTCGACGCCTTGAAAGAAGCCTTCTATACCGGTCCATGTCTACTTCATCCGGACCCTAACCATCCCTTCATTGTTGAAGTCGACACATCCACCATCGGAGCAGGAGTGGTCTTGAGTCAATGCTCCACTAAAGGAACTTTAGTACCATGCTCCTTCTACTCACATACATTCTCCTCCACTGAACAAAATTATACTATAGAGGACCGTGAACTCCTAGCAGTGAAACTAGCCCTCCAAGAATGGCACCCCTGGCTGGAAGGGGCATAAACAAAATTCACAATATTTACTGACCACAAGAATCTAGAACACCTAAAGGAGGCCTAGTTACTTAACCCCAGACAAGCCTGCTGGGCCCTGTTCTTTGAACGCTTCAACTTCGAGCTCCACTATCGCCCGGCAGCTAAGAACCTCTGGGCAGATGCGCTTTCTCGCTTCATCGAGCCAGAAGATATATCTGATACTCCAGCTTGCATATCAATTGCACTCACCACCATGGTACCAGCCGGGAAGATGGTGGTCTCCCACCATCTCCATGAGCGCGGGCTCAGTTAGGCTCATGACTCTAAGCTGGCTGGTCATCCTGGTCGAGCCCGGACTCTCGAGATGCTTCGAAGGAACTATTGGTGGCCTAGTATGATAAAGGACTCCCGTGAATACGTGGAGTCCTGTCCAGGTTCCATGCAGTAAAAACCCCCGATTGGCCATCCATGGGACCTCTTCCAACCTCTTCCTGTGCCCACCAAACCTTGGTCAAGTCTCTCCACTGATTTTATCATGGACCAGCCTCCTTCAAAAGGAAATACTGTAATCTAGGTCATTATTGACAGCTTCTCAAAAATGGCCCATTTCGTTCCATTACCTGGTCTCCCTTCAGCTCTAGAACAAGCTAGGCTTTTCTTAACCAACGTATTTCATCTGCATGGACTACCACAAGAAATCGTCTCCGATCGGGGACCTCAATTTGCTGCTAAATATTGGAGATCCCTTTGTAAAATGTTCAATATTACATTAAACTTAACCTCAGCCTATTCTGCAAGCAAATGGCCAAACTGAGAGGAAAAATTGTTCCTTGAAAACATTGCTGCGATCATGTGTCAACGACCAGCAAGATAACTGGGCTTGAACTCCTGCCATGGGCAGAACTATCCCATAACACCCACATCGCCTCTGCCACTGATATCTCACCATTTGCAGTAGTCTTTGGCCACCAACCACGCCTACCCCTACTGGTTCCACTCAATGTACCTTCAACTGCAGCCCAGTCTACAGCACAAACTATATGCAGGCTCTGGAACCAAGTCAAAGAGAGACTAAGCCAAGCAGCTGAACGAGCCAAACGTTTTACAGACGTCCATCGTCGGGCCGCACTGCTGTTCCGACCTGGCCAGAAAGTCTGGCTCAGTACGAAGCACTTTCGACTACGACTGCCACCTCAATGGCTAGCCCCCAGATTAATCGGTCCATTCCCTATCCTTCGACGCATTGGAGCAGTCACTTACCAGCTACAACTCCCTGCCTCCATGGGAATCCACAACACATTCTACGTGTCATTACTTAAGTCTTTAGTCCTGTCCTGGCCTTCCCAAAGGCCTCCTCCTCCTACTCCGCATACGGCAGAACCTGAGAACACCTGTTCTGTCTGTCGGTTCCCGATGCCCTGTCTCTGCCCTCCTTACCTCTTTGGCAACTCCCTCTTCGCCCGCGGGAAGATTGGCTGCCGTGGCGTCCTTCTGCCGAAGTCCTCCAGCGTCCCTGGACCGGCTAGACGCTGCAACCCACCATGTTTCCTGGAGGCCTAGGGGCACGTGTGCAGCGCGGCCCCGACGTAAGTATCGGCAATGGCGCGAACCTCAGGGGCGTCCCCCTGAGATGACGTCACCCGCGACAGATATATAAGGTCTTAGAATTTGCTAACAGATCGAGTTAGCAAGGAATGGAATGGACTAGCTTTGGATTCCAAGCTATTCTGCCTCCTTGGACTTACCAGGGGTACCCGCTCCTTAGGGGCCTCACTCTCTCCTTTGTTTTTCAGGTGACAGTCTGGAACCGGTACTTGCTCCTCGAGGGCCCTTGTTCCCAGACTTGCTCTGTATTCTCTTCTGCCTGGAAGTCATCACTGCCAACTACATCAGTGAGTTACCATCGCTCTCTCAGAGCTTTCCCTGGAACTAGGAACTCGCTCTTTGAGGGCCTATTCATTCCAGCTCCTGGGCTTCTATGAGACCATTGTGTGAGTGTTCTATCAAGGTTCCTTACCTGAACTCTGCATACCCTGCCTACTCACTATATTCAGTTTCTCAACAGCTCAGCCATCCAGGGATCGCTGTTCCAGTACCTGAGGGACTATGGCCCTGCTGGGCACTCCAGCTCACTACTGCCTACTCTGGTGGTTCCTTATATGGTTTAATAAAAGATCTAGTGTGTGTCAATTAGACTATTTGAGCCTGACCAGTGGTCCCTCTCGGGATCTTCTCCCGGGGGCATGCTCATCTGCCACCTGCCCAAGGATTCACCCACAAATATCATATCTGTTTGCTAACTCCCTAACAGATTGCTAACCCCTAACAACACCCTACAGGTCAAGGAGGTCCTTAACGTCTGATGCCATCGTGGCCATTGGAAGTACCTCCTGTCATGGGAGTGTTTCGGCCCAGAAGAAAACTCTTGGGAACCCTCTCACAACATTTTTGATAAAGACCTGCTGCAAGGATTCCATCGAGACTACCCAGAGAAACTTAGACTGGTAAGGGGGAGGCCTAGAAGGGGTGGTACTGTTGCGCGTCTCGGCCGCGTTGGCACCGCAGCTGGGTCTGCTTACCTCGCGCTTCCTGCGACCAGCTCCGGGCACCCCTCCCTTGCTGCCGCAGCCAGTTCATGGCATCATCGGGCTCTCCACTCACCATCCTCCTTGCAGCCTCATGACGGAGCTCCCGTCGGGACTCCGCATCATCAGCGTCCTTGGCCATGCCCCTAGGTGCGTGCGCGCATCCAACTTGCAGCCCTTTAAAGGGCCTAAGACGGGAAGCCCTGCTGGGGTGCCTCCCGATGCCATCACGTAGACTTACTATTTAAGGCGAGGCCCTGTCCCTAGGACCTCGCCTTGACAATTGGGTAAACACCATTGGTGTGCTAGTTTGCCTTTGTGTTCCAAGTGTTCTCCTGTTCCAGTGTTTCCTGT
Source organism: Rhinatrema bivittatum (assembly GCF_901001135.1). Taxonomy (NCBI): domain Eukaryota; kingdom Metazoa; phylum Chordata; class Amphibia; order Gymnophiona; family Rhinatrematidae; genus Rhinatrema; species Rhinatrema bivittatum. The sequence continues at coordinate 337,978,734 of NC_042615.1, forward strand.
TCCAGCGTCTCCATGTTCCTGTGTCTTCCATTCTCTGTGGCTCTGTGTGTTCCTGTATCCTTCTCAGGTAGGACCTCTTCAGACTGACCTTTGGTACTGACCTCTGCCTTCCTGACCATCCTCTTGCCTGCCACCTGGAGCTGACCACTGCCTGCCTGACCATTCTCTTGCCTGCCGCCTGGAACTGACCACTGCCTGCCTGAGCACTCTCTTGCCTGCTGCCTGGAACTGACCACTGCCTGCCTGACCATTCTCGTCTGCCGCCTGGAACTGACCATCACTTGCCTTGATGACGCCTGGACTGATTCTGGTATTAACCCCTGCTTTGGCTGACTTCTACTGGACTGATACTCTGGCTCTCACCCTTGCGCTTCACTTAGACACTCTCTTCTGGCCTACTGTGACCATTAGACCAACCTGCTTGGAAATCAACCACAGCACTTGGCTAGATCCTCAGGTGCTGCCTGTCTTGCCCGGAGAACATTCCTGAACTGTTGCCTCCCTGAGGTCTCCGGAGCTTCCAGTTTGGGTCTAGCCCATCCAATCTGCATCAGATGTGCACCCTTGCTCGTGGTGGGCACAACCCTCCACTACCTCTCCGGGAGACCACCAGAGGCCCACCTAAGTCCAGGCAGTCCGGGTACCCAAGGGCTCAACCTGCGGAAACCCCTGACTGTTATTGATGAAGCTCCAGTTAGCCTCTGTCTCCTTGTGTGCTCCACCTCCTGGTGGTGGGTGCCCTCTGGTCCGACCAGAGGGCCATACCAATCCTGCACCAGGGCAAGGGTCCACCTTCAGCACAACAGGCAGGGAATAAAATGCAGTTAGACTGTTTGTATTTTTAAATAGTCAGTCAGTAAAGCAGCTAATAAGCAGAAAGAGTGTTTGTATATTAAAAAGAAAAAAAAAGTAGCCAGAAGCTAGAAATAAGGCAGGAACAGTGTATCCCTAAGTAAAAAGGTTGAAAAGTTCAGCACTCACCTTGGAAAGGTGTTAAGGTATTGTGATTTGGTTTGATTAGGTACCAACATTGTTAATCAAGAGCACAGTGAGTCACTCTGGCTGACTAACTGAAATTAGACTGTTTGTAACTGTTTGCAGCTTTTAAACTAGAACAAAGGGGAAAGCCGACAGTTGCTCAGCAGCGCATGGTTCGGAGAGAGGTATCTTCAAAGGATACTAATGATGCATTAGAATTAGGGCATCCCAACACTGAGGTTTCAATAATAAGAAAAGTAGTCCAAGTGCCTGTAACTAAAAACTCACCTGAGCTAAAAAATTGTAACTTATCCCTATCAATTAAAAAGCAGAATGAAAATACAAACAAAAAACAAACTTTGAAATGTTTGTATGCTAATGCCAGAAGCCTAAGAAGTAAGATGGGAGAATTAGAATGTATAGCAGTGAATGATGACATAGACTTAATTGGCATCTCAGAGACATGGTGGAAGGAGGATAACAGTGCTGTACTGGGGTACAAATTATATCGCAATGACAGAAAGGAGCACCCAGCCAGGAGGCGGTGTGGTGCTTTATGTCCGGGATGGCATAGAGTCCAACAGGATAAACATCCTGCATGAGACTAAATGCACAATCAAATCTTTATGGGTAGAAATCCCTTGTGTGTTGGGGAAGACTAAAGTGATAGGAGTATACTACCGTCCACCTGGTCAAGATGATGAGACAGAAAGTGAAATGCTAAGAGAAATTAGGGAAGCTAACCAAATTGGTAGTGCAGTAATAATGGGAGATTTCAATTACCCCAGTATTGACTGGGTAAATGTATCATCATGCTAGAGAGATAAAGTTCCTGGATGGAATAAATGACAACTTTATGGAGCAATTGGTTCAGGAACTGACAAGAGAGGGATCTAATCCTCAGTGGAGCACAGGATTTGGTGAGAGAGGTAACGGTGGTGGGGCCACTTGGCAATAGTGATCATAATATGATCAAATTTGAATTAATGACTGTAAGGAGGACAATAAGCAAATCCACGGCTCTCGTACTAAACTTTCAAAAGGGAAACTTTGATAAAATGAGAAAAATAGTTATAAAAAACTGAAAGAAGCAGCTACAAAGGTAAAAGGTGTGCAAGAGGCATGGTATTGTTAAAAAATACCATCCTAGAAGCACAGTCCAGATGTATTCCACACATTAAGAAAGGTGGAAAGAAGGGAAAACGATCACTGGCATGGTTGAAAGGGGAGGTGAAAGAAGCTATTTCAGCCAAAAGATCTTCATTCAAAAATTGGAAGAAGGATCCAACAGACGAAAATAGGATAATGCATAAGTGTTGGCAAGTTAATTGTAAGACATTGATAAGACAGGCTAAGAGAGAATTTGAAAAGAAGTTGGCCGTAGAGGCAAAAACTCACTGTAAAAACTTTAAAAAATATAGCCGAAGCAGAAAGCCTGTGAGGGAGTCAGTTGGACTGTTAGATGATCGAGGGGTTAAAGGGGCAATAGAGAAGATAAGACATTGCAGAAAGATTAAATGATTTTTTTGCTTCAGTGTTTACTGAAGAAGATCTTGGGGAGATACCTGTATCAGAGAAGGTTTTCATAGGAAATGATTCAGATGGACTGAACCAAATCACGGCGAAACTAGAAGATGTGGTAAGCCTGATTGACAAACTGAAGAGTAGTAAATCACCTGGACCGTATGGTATACACCCCAGGGTTCTGAAGGAACTAAAAAATGACATTTCAGACCTATTAGTAAAAATTTGTAACCTATCATTAAAATCATCCATTGTACCTGAAGACTGGAGGGTGGCTAATGTAACCCCAATATTTAAAAAAGGCTCCAGGGGAGATCCGGGAAACTACAGACCAGTTAGCCTGACTTCAGTGCCAGGAAAAATAGTGGAACGTGTTCTAAGCATCAAAATCACAGAACATATAGAAAGACATGGTTTAATGGAACAAAGTCAGCATGGCTTTACCCAAGGCAAGTCTTGCCTCACAAATCTTCACTTTTTTGAAGGAGTTCATAAACATGTAGATAAAGGTGCCCCGGTAGATGTAATATATTTGGATTTTCAGAAGGCATTTCACAAAGTTCCTCATGAGAGACTTCTAGGAAAAGTAAAAAGTCATGGGATAGGTGGCGATGTCCTTTCGTGGATTACAAACTGGTTAAAAGACAGGAAACAGAGAGTAGGATTAAATGGATAAGTTTCTCAGTGGAAGGTAGTGGGCAATGGAGTGCCTCAGGGATCTGTATTGGGACCCGTACTTTTCAATATATTTATAAATGATCTGGAAAGAAATACGACAAGTGAGGTAATCAAATTTGCAGATGATACAAAATTGTTCAGAGTAGTTAAATCACAAACAGCTTGTAATAAATTGCAGGAAGACCTTCTGAGACCGCAAAATTGGGCATCCAAATGGCAGATGAAATTTAATGTGGATAAGTGCAAGGTGATGCATATAGGGAAAAATAACCCATGCTATAGTTACACAATGTTAGGTTCCATATTAGGAGCTACCACCCAAGAAAGAGATCTAGGCGTCATAGTGGATAACACATTGAAATCATTGGTTCAGTGTGCTGCAGCAGTCAAAAAAGCAAAAAGAATGTTGGGAATTATTAGAAAGGGAATGGTGAATAAAATGGAAAATGTCATAATGCCTCTGTATCGCTCCATGGTGAGACCGCACCTTGAATACTGTGTACAATTCTGGTTGCCGCATCTCAAAAAAGATATAGTTGCGATGGAGAAGGTATAGAGAAGGGCAACCAAAATGATAAAGGGAATGGAACAGCTCCCCTATGAGAAAAGACTAAAGAGGTTAGGACTTTTCAGCTTGGAGAAGAGATGGCTGAGGGGGGATATGATTGAGGTGTTTAAAATCATGAGAGGTCTAGAACGGATTAATATGAATCAGTTATTTACTCTTTTGGATAATAGACTAGGGGGCACTCCATGAAGTTAGCATGTGGCACATTTAAAACAAATAAGAGAAAGTTCTTTCTCACTCAATGCACAATTAAACTCTGGAATTTGTTGCCAGAGGATGTAGTTAGTGCAGTTAGTGGATTTAAAAAGGATTGGATAAGTTCTTGGAGAAGTCCATTAACTGCTATTAATTAAGTTGACTTTGAAATTAGTCACTGCTATTACTAGCAACAGTAGCATGGAATAGACTTAGTTTTTGGGTACTTGCCAGGTTCTTATGGCCTGGATTGGCCACTGTTGGAAACAGGATGCTGGGCTTGATGGACTCTTGGTCTGACCCAGTATGGCATTTTCTTATTTTCTTATGTTCTTATGTGACACAAGTGAATGGGGAGCATTGCTAGGGAAGATAAGGGAAAGGACTGGAGAACAGAGGATCAGGCAGGGGTTAGGGTGAGAGAGCACTAGGGATCCATGAGTCATGGACATACCTGGGAACTCTCTGGATTTGGCCCGGAGACTTGGAATTCTAAAAGAATTACTGGGTCTCCGGGCCAATACCGGAAATCTCTGGGTGCTGCAGCAAAACCAATCTGCTTGGACCTGGAAAGAAGAAAGGAACGTCATTGGTCTTGTGCGGCTGAAAAAGGAGGAATACGACAGTGATTTCTACCATCTCCAGACCTTTTTAACTCTTAACCGCTTCCTCGTGACACCACCTGCTCCTGCACAGCCTGTTTCCTGTATTCAGCCTCTTGCCCGCCATATCCTGTTTGCCTTGGCCAATCGACATTGCGATTTCCTGCCCTTGCATCAAACGAGGAGTAAGAAACAGGCAGCGTCCACTTCCATAGCACAGGAGGAGAAGGAAGAGGCTGCTGCTCCGGGAGCCCAAGTTAGAGTCTGCTGTTGCTAGTGTGTTTTGAAAGGGGGGGGGGGGGAGAGAGAGAATGAATGAGCATGTCTGTGAGAGTGAGTGTGTATTTGTGTAGGAGAAGAGATCTGAGAGTGTATGTAGGTGAGTAGGAGTGAGCTGAGTGCAAGTAAGCATGGGTGTGAAAGTGAGTGGGCAAGTGTGTATATCTGGCAGCTACTCCCTGAACATCTCTGGGATTAATTCATTCTCCATACCGCCCTATCTGTTCTGTTCAGTCTCTTTTCGCTCTCCAGGATTGTGCCTCCCCCACCTCTCACCATGTCATCATTATGTGTTTGACTAACCCCGAGGGATTGCTTTGCTTCCTCCACTTCAATCACTGATAAACCACCTCCAGTACTGCCCTCTGGTTGCTTCTTTCTGTTTCTCCTGACTTGTCCTGCTGATCCTCCTCCCCAGGCCTGCCTGACTGCCTTTCCTGCATCAAACAATGAACACAACAGCTCAAAAAACTTTTCTTTATCACCTAACACAGTTCCTCAAATAATTGCACCACAACAGCAGAAAACACTGCAGGGAAACCCTATCATCACAGGAAATTGTGTATTTTAAAGTCCAATTTTTTTTTTTTGCAAGATTTTCATTGCAATTAAAATTAATCCAAAATCTTTTACTTTTTCTAGATTATTGAAAACAATTTTGTCTTGCTCATGCTACTCACTCTACTGCATACTTCCTCCACAGATCACTCTATTTATTTATTTATTTATTTTTTAAAATGTAAACCTCCACCTGCCAACGACAGTGAGCAAGCTTCCCTTCTCCTCGAAGCACACCATCTGTCATGAGACTTGGAATAGGCTTTAGAGTACTGAACTACTTCAAGTTGATTCCCTACTGAGGGGCCGAGCGCACTGTTTAACCCGCTGTCAGATGTGGGTTAAATAGGCACTAATCCACCCCCTAATTCAATAGGGGGATTGATGCCTATTTAACATGCGTCCGACGCAGCATGAATGAGTTATTGCTCATCACATGCAAATGCATGTGAATGAGGCTATTATTCACTCCAAATGCAAAAAAATAAATGTGCGTCTCAGATGCACATTTATCGCTCAGATATTAATGCCTGCCTGGAGCTTTTCTGTACTTTTTTTAAAGTTAAAAAAAAAGAGAAAAAGAACTCTACTGGCCACTTTGAAGACTGACGCCAATATGCTCGGCGTCGGTTTTCATATCCGGCTGACTGCAGTTATGAAAACCGACGTTGAGTTTATCAGCATTGGTGTTCATAACCGGCAGACTGCCGGTAACCGCAGTGTCGCATTAGCAAGGAGGCGCTAAGGTCACCCTAGTGACCCTAGTGCCTCCTTGCTAGCGCAACCCCCTAATTTGTTGATTGCAGGGCGCCCCGCTTGCGGGTGCCATGTGTGCGCTAAGAAAGCGGGCGCTGAAAAGTCAGCGCCCGCTTTACGCAAATTTTATTGCATCGGCCCCTGAATGAGGTAAAAGCTGTGCCCCTCCTCACCCAATGGACCTTCCTCTTCCCCTTCCCCTTCCCCCACAATCAGCACACAATCATAGTCCAATATTTATTTTTATTTATTTACAACTTTTATATACCGACATTCGTTTGCACATCACATCAGTTTACATAGAACAGGAATAAAATAACATTAGAAGGTTACATAGAACAGGGAGTTACATAGAACAGGAGTTTTCCCGCCTCTGCCCCTTTAAAAGGTGGGGCAGATCGCGCGCGCCTTGGAAAGCCAGAGGGACACTGGCGTTGAAGAAGACGCATTGGCCTGGTCACCCTCTAATGCTTGGGCCCATTCCTTCCCCTTCAAGCAGAACTGGCTCACTCAGTCTCAAGGACCTGAGGAGGAAGGGATGGGTGGGGCCATACTACCTGAGGGCGGCCAGGGATTTTGCCCACCTGCCTCCATTATCTGTTTCTGGCTTACATGGTGATGTCACAATGTCTGTCTTGGTTTCTTAGCTCCTACATTATTGCTGTATGGTGAAAGAAGTTCTGTTTTCAAAATTCACATCTATAATACTGCCTTGTTCTTTATGTAATAAATACTTTAAACCTTATTCTGAAAGTGATGATTTTAGAATTATGCCATTACTGGTTTTGTAGTTAAAATGTTTGTTTGGTGCCCTTAGTTTGTCAGATGTCTAGTAAGATCAATACAACATGTTTTATTACATACTCTGAATGTTTTTTGTAATAAAAGGAATAATATTGATAAAAATATAAGAGCCAATTTTCAAGCAGCTTGATTTAAGCATAACCTAATCATAACCTGAACAGTAGGGAAAAACTTACATTATGGTTATGATTTCTCTTACATCTAGCTATGACATTCAATTTTCCTACTCACTCTTTAGAATGAAAAATTCAAGAAAAAAAAAGCAAACAATGACAGCCCTATACGTTATCCAAAAGAACTTAAATTGAAACCCATTGGAATCTGAAACCTCAAATTGCATACTTGCTGATGCATGTCCATGTTTAAAATGGGACATGCAGTTGGTATATTTTTAAAGGTCCCTCGTTAAAGAACTCTGAGGGTAACTTTCAAAGCCCTTTACAGTAAAGGCTCTTTCAGACACTTTTGCATGCAAACACACCAATAGGAAAAGATGCACTGGGACATAAATTCTCTCCACCAGTTTGAAATATGGCACTGGCAGGACAAGAGTGACTGGTGATCACCCCTGCCCCTCTTTGGATCCTGGATATGTGGGTAGGTTTGGAGGGCATGGGCGGGGATGGGGTGGGGTGGAGAGCTTAAGAGGGTGGCAAAAAACACCTAAGTGTGGGGTGTTTAGTTAGCTAAGGAAAGGGGAGTGCCAGTTTAGAAACAAAACAAAACAGTAAACAAACAACCTTTCATTTATTTCTAAAATGAAACAAAAACACTTTCCTTTAATATATAAATTGTGAAGGCAAATTTAAAAGTTGCCCACATTGGTGCAAAGTCCACATGTACCTTTTACCCGTGAGCTTTGCACAAATATTCAGAGGGAAAATGTGAGCATAATTTCTCTTTGAAAATTGCTCCTGAAGAAAGTAACTGCAGAGATTTGCACTTTTTTTTTTCCTGAGGATAAAAAAACATGCTTGCATTTGGAAATGTAATGTAGTTGCACTATTTTCTTCCAGCGACCTGAACACACACTCAGAGCTTCCTAATTTAAACCCAGCTAAAAGCAAGCCGGTTCTTGCTCTCCACGTGTACTTTTAGCTGAAGAGAGGCTGGGCAGGTTTTAGATTACCAAGTTAACCAGGTAAATGGTATCTAAAAATTGCCCTCTCCATGTATTAATTTTCCTCCTTCATTATATTCACATACTTTGGTTGTTTCCAGCACCACTCACCCAACTGCTCTGACTCTATGTCATATGCTGATGTGTTTTACCATTTTGTATGTCTGCGATATTTGATCTGACTTTTCCACCATGCATAATCTCCTCCTCTATTCCACTTGTGTACACATGATGTGGTGACTGAGTTCTAGAATTTTATGTATGTTGTAGGTAACATTATCTCTATGCAGAACTGAAGAATTGTGATTCTCTAATGTGCACTGGATTTTCATTTGGGATGAAAATACCCAGGTGAATTTTCAAAGGAATTGCACAAGTAAATGTAACATTATTGTAACAATTTTCAAAATCCATTTACACGTGCAAATTGTACTTACATGTGTATAACCTATGGACAATTCAATGGCTTATATTGTAGCAATTTTCAAAAGCCCACTTACATGGGTAACCCAAATTTATATGTGTAGATCTTTTAGAAAATTACCCCTTATATTCACGTAGGGGTAAATAGTCATCATAGTTGCCTAGCAATAGCAGAAGGATCCCCAGAAATGCCAAACCTGGACATCAGCTTTAAATAAAGGTACAGGGTTGGGAGAAGGGAAAGGGTTGGGTTGAGCATTGGGGGGGGGGGGGAATTCTGAGGGTCGTGAAAGTTAACATTTTTGAGTTAAAGGGGAACTTGGAGCAGGGGTGGGAGAAGGGGAGGGGGTTCTCCCAGTGCCAATATTTTTTATTTTACTTTAAATAGGTTGTTTTGGGGGATGGAAAGGTCGGCCCTGGAGGGCCTTTTCAACTCAGGTGAGAGGGAAGTGGGGGACAGGCCACTATGATTTTTAATTTTTGACTGGACCATAACTTAACCGGATATATTCTTTTTTGAATCTATACAGTTTAGTCTAAAGTTATATGGCTAACCATAGCTGAATAACTTTATACATAACTGACGATATTCAGAAAAATATCCAGTTATGCTTCAAGTTCTTTGGCTATGGTTACAGTCGGATAGCTTTAAGCAGGTATATTCAGCGGGATGTTTATCCCGCTGAATATACGGGGCAAGTTATCCGGCGAACTGTAGCTGGACCTCGTCGTGTTGGTTCCTCAGATGTTCCTGCCCAATTTTGCTCCAGGGAGGTCCACCCAGGGTAAAAGAGCCAATTCAATTAATTTTGCTCTACTTTTATCTCTGTCACTCTGAAAAGGAAAGAGGTATGTATTAATCTAGTGAACTAGCCTCATTTCATATCAAGATGCAAATTTTCAAAGCCCCTTATGCACATAAAAATCTGGTAGCTCTTTCAAATGAGTCCTGGTGGAGAATGCATGTAAAAGCATGCACATAGCCCAATTACATGTGTATTTTTACACATGCTCATGGGAGGTGTTCCTGGGGCAGAGTCGGGGCGGGGATAGCATGTGCGCACAGGTATTTTGGATTTTCAAAAGTCTGCATATAAATTTACATGCAGAAAGTAATGCACTCCTAAGATCAGGTATAACTTCCTGGGTGTAACTTGTGTGTATCCCAGGGGACTTTCCGCACAGCATTTTTAAAGCAAATTTATGCACATATAGCTCTGGTATTGGAAGTGGCATTTATCTTCAAGGATACACAAAAATAATCTATTGTCTCTGGGGCTAACTTCACTGGTAGTTTCTCTCCCCTCTTTATCCCCAAAGGGCGGGTCCTTTCTATGGTCCTTTCTGATGCTTATGGCCCAGGCAGTGGTATGAAATTCCTCAGCAGTGTGTGTCTGTAAATCAATTGATGTGCTGTGGTGCTGTAGAACTGGGACAGATGAACAAGGCACAGGTCTGGGTGTTCAAATAATAATTTTACTGATTTTTTTCCCTAAAAGTCAAATAAATGTTCAATCTTCAAAATTCTGAAATTACCGCTGTATGTCCCATTTTCCTCTGTGTAGGTGTCTATACCCCAGGTTCCTCTGGTGATTCTTTCTGTGAATGTATAAGAAGCCCAGTCTGTGTGAGAAAACCCTACTCTGTGAGGGGACCCCGTAATACAAAACAATCCTACCAGAGTCCAAAATTGTTCTTTCATTCTCCTAGCCTGCCCCCTGTGTCTCAGCAGATGAAGATCCTGTTGAGGGTCCTCAGATTTGTTCATCTTCTTTCTTATAGTTAATGGACCTCTCGAAGGAGGAGTCAGATGGCAAAGTTCAGAACTGCACCTTTCAGCCCAGATCCAGGCAAGAAGGGGTGGACACAAACCTCCTGTTAAACCAAAAATACTTTTACTCTTTCACATTCAAAAATGTTTTCTGCACTGGAGTCACTGTCCTGCAGTTCTGTCTCTCTACTACACAGGGTTCTGTCAGGCTTTCAGTGTCTTGGCATCACCAAAATGACCAGGGCTCTAATTTAGTGATCTTATCTTGAAAAATATCAAAAATCATAAAGTCTCTTATTCTAGCTAGAGGCAGATCCAGATTGGTAGAAAAGGCTCAGAAAGGAAATAACCTCCAAAAATATCTACTCAATGAGGGGGTAGGCCTCACTCTGAAACAAAACTACTGGAGCTCCTCATGCCTCAAAAACTGAACTCAAATGCCACACCTTCTATTTTCTCAATCCCTATTTATAAAGAAAGGTCCACCCACTCAAGCAGCCTCTAAAGGAGGAGATGACTGTGGTATTCCTTCTAGATGGTTGTTGGGATACTAGGGACTAGAGATGTGCAATTGTTTTGGATGAATTAGGCAATTTCGTTGAAATTGCCTAATTTGTCCTGGTTCGGGGAACCCAAAAACCAAAGGAATTTTCCCCGAAATTTTGGAAAATTTTGGTTTTCGGATTAGAGCACGCTATCTCCCATTAGTGCGCGCTACCATTAAAATGTTAGCATGCACTAACTCCGTTAGTAGGCACTAACCCAAAATTTCGGGTCCCACGAAAAACAAAAGCCTGAACCATGGGAAAAACGAAATTTCCCGTGGCGGACCGAAAACGAAGTCCGAACTAAAAGGTTTGGGCGATGCACATCTCTACTAGGGCATCTTGTGGCTAACCCAGAGGGGTGCCACACACATAAAATCGCTTTGAAAATTAGCACTGAGTCTGGGTATAACCGATACGTGAAGACTCTACTCCAATCCACTCTGTTCTAAAATTACCTTCAAAATGTTTGTGATTAAAGACAGGGCAATTCTCAAGGGGGACTTTGCTGGCAAAACAGTATTTTACAGGCAGACATGGCCATTTACAAAATTGCCCTCATGATATGCTGGTAAACTTAACATGCGTCTGTCTTGTGTGCATGTAAATCTATGTGGACTGAGTGGAGACATTCTTGGGGTCAGGGCTGGGGAGGGGGTTTGTACTTATGTGCATGCTTTGGTATTTTCTAAAGTATTGCATAAAATTTCCCAAAATAATTTGCACAAGATTTGGCAGATGTAATTGTGTTTGTGTACGCACAGATTTTTCCTTTGAAAATTGGTGCAACGTGCATATTTGCCATCCAGTTCATGCAAGCTGTTATAAAATTACTCCCAATATGTGTGTAGTAACAACTTGTGTTATTGCTTGAATTGCATCAGTAGCATGGGATCTTCTTAGTGTTTGGGTAATTGCCAGGTTTTTGTGGCCTGGTTTGGCCTCTGTTGGAAACAGGATGCTGGGCTTGATTGACCCTTGGTCTGACCCAGCATGGCAATTTCTTATGTTCTTATGAGATAGCAATTATCTTCCATAGTAGTATCCTGCACCTGCACTTGATGCATAACTTACTTTGTTGTGGCCAACACAAGTAATTAGTAGGTAATCAGTGTTCATTGTGTCTTTAATCTTTATGTGTTTATTTACATTGTCACTCTTATTCCAAATAAAGGAGTAATTGTGAGGATACTAGCATTTAACTGGGGAGGGGGGAAGAATATGTAAGGCCCTTGGCTTCACTAAATGCACAATATGTGGATAGGCAAACTTGCTCTTCCTCCTATCATGCACATTCATCATAGCTTACTTAAAATAAAATAATGCAACACACACCCATTTTTCGAACCAAGAGATCTTTATGTGGGTCATTTAGCCACAGCACCAGCTCTATACCACACAGTACTTAAGTTAGGATATTAAAACATTTATCAATGTCAACCTCACAATATTTGCATATAGTTTTTAACCATTACATTTGCCTACAGGAACATTTGCATACAATTTGAACTTCCTACTGTAGCGAGGGGTGACCATGCTTTGCTTTCTCGCCCGAATCTTTGCTCTCAGTTTTTTCCATTCCTGGCTGTTGAAGCCATTCCTCTGTAGTAGCCAGCTGGCCGGTTGTCTTGGCCGGGGGCCCATTCCATAGAAGTCCGAGACCCGGACATCTATGTTTCCGCTTTTATATGTCCCTCGCTATTGAAGCGAGCGGAGTAAGTGTCCAACTTGTTATGTGTCCCATTGCTATTTTGGGTTAATTTTCGTTGCGGGCGTCTCCTGCTTAGCCCCGTTTTTGCCTTCTGGTCACCCCGCCACCCTGCCTGTGCTGCGATAGTCTAACATTTCCTATTTGGTGTGGTGGGCGGGTGGGGAACTGCTGCCAAGGATGCCCGCGAAATGGAAATGTAGGTCGGAAGCTTTTAAGCTTCAGCGGGCATCCAATGGCAGTCTTTGTTCCCTCCCCCTTTTAATCCCCCATTCACCTTTTTCTTCCAGGGTCTCACCTTTCCTTACCCTCCCTCCTCTTAATCTCCCCTCCCCTGAAATCTTCTGCCTGCCCTACCCAAGCCCTACCTCCCTCCCTGACTCACCTTCCCCTCCCCCTAGCTGGCTCATCATCTGCTGCCCAACACATCTTGTGCCTGCCCACGGACATTCATCCGTTTTCGTTCAGGGGACTAAGTCATCACTTACACGCAAGGAGTGGTACATTCCAGTCACCCCTGTGCAATTATTTTGATGCAAACTATGCTATCAGAGGAGAGTATACAGCAAACTTCGGGTAATCAGAATAGCTGTCCCCTGGATGGAAAAAAAAAAAGATGAGCAAAGTTGAAGAATCTGGAGATGCTCAGACTTTTGTGGATGGAGCTCAATAAAATCTTAACCCGTTCACGTTCAGAAACCTTGAGTAGGCTGCATGTGGAGATATATGTTGCAAGGGATCCCGTTGTAATGGAAGAGATGGGACAATCCCTGAGTTTTTCTGGGATGGCAGGATGATGATCTACTCATAGAGAAGACCTCTTTGATAGGACGTCACTGGAGGAGGTATTGGGACCACTTTACTATTCTATTAGCACTTCCTGCCTGCTGTCAAAAAGTTAAGGAGTCGACTGCCTGCCTGCAGTCTAGGAGGAAAAGTATTGTTTGATGCACCTCATTTTGAATAGATGATTTCTGGTACCATTTGCTACAAAATCTACCAAAATAAAGTGAATCCCTTGGAAACAGCAATAGTTCATATACAGTGAGATTTTACTCAAGCAAGAATGGACTATTTCCTTATTGAAACAATATATTTGGTGTTTTGCATGCAAAAACAGCAAATGGTATGCATTATTTGTGATAGCATTCGCTATTTGGAGTTTTAGTGTGTGAAGCAGCACTTGCAAAATTTTCCTCCTTTGTAATGAGTTAACTTTTGTGCCTAGCTTTTTGGATGCAAAGTTTTACTCAAATTAATAGTTAATGAGTTGTTGCAAAGCAAAATCATAAAAAGCAGCTCATTAACTATAAGCACATTAGCAAGACTATGCACAAAATTTGCTTTGCAAGTTGGATTTTGCAAAAAACATAACTATTTGTAAAGCAAAATTTGTGCAGTTGTTTTGTGTAGTTAATTATTTTGCAAACTTTCCAGTAGAAAGCCTTTGTGCACTATTTTTCTCCTGGACTTATTTATATATAAGTCCCTATAGAAATATTTTGTTTGCTATTTAGTAAATAGAGCACAAAGATTTTCTCAGTTTAGTACATTCTCCTTTATGTGAGACCTTAAAGAAACCCGATTGCACACAATTTGAAAAAAAAAATCCCACCTTTGAACAAAAGTTGATTAAGAGCACTTGATGATATAGTTCCTCTGAAAACAAAAGCCAGTTGATAAGAACTATCAGAAAAAGGAAAATTACTGCCTTGTGTGGGCTTCAATTTCTTGATTATTTTAAAAGGAACATAATGAAGATGAATAGGGATAAAATATCTTTATCAAGGCACCATACAGAATTACAAAAACATCAGAATACAATTTAAAATAAATGAAGAAGCGACTAATGAACTGTAAAACTGCTTTGTGCAAATGCTGCAATTTCCACATTGCCCGTATTGGATCTTAATTTGAGTTTATGATCTCTCTGTCCAAGTTAAACACTAGATAGAAAGAGGTAAAAGTATAAATTGAAGATAAAGAGTTAAGCAGATAAGGCATATTTGTCACAACAAATTATATTTTAGCGACTGGAAATGTGGGTAAAAGGAAAGCTGAGATCCCTGTTGGTTAGTGGCACGCAGGCACATTCCACCTAGCACTATGGTCCCTGTGTCCCTGGCATTGCAATAATGTTTTTTTTTACAGTTTGTAGGCCAGTTGTACTGATCTCATGAAGTGGATCTCATGAAGTGGATCTCATGAAGTGAGGAGGAATAGCCTAGTGGTTAGAGCAGTGGACTATGAACAAGGAGACCAAGGTTCAAGTCCTGCTGTCACTCCTTGTGACCTTGGGCAAGTCACTTTACCCTCCATTGCCTCAGGTATAAAAACTTAGATTGTAAGCCCGCTGGGGATAGAGAAATACCTACAGTACCTGAATGTAAACTGGTGTGATATCTCAGTTGAGTTGAATGTCAGTATATAAAACAAACAATATTCATCAAATATTTGTTCCTTCAACTTAGTTTTTGGGTACTTGCCAGGTTCTTATGGCCTGGATTGGCCACTGTTGGAAACAGGATGCTGGGCTTGATGGACCCTTGGTCTGACCAGTATGGCATTTTCTTATGTTCTTATGGACAATCATTTTGGCCAGCCTGTGAATTTTCTCAGTGCTTACAGTACAAGCATCATCACCGGTCATTGACTAGTGTGCTGAATGGAAACAGGATTCCTTGCAGCAGTGCCATCATTTTTAAGGTATTCACCTTCCTCGGTAGCAGTATGAGCATTTCAAGGGTGACTCCTTTCCCCACCGCCCAACCACGCACTCTACTTAACCCTACTATTGAGTATGGACCAACTCGTATAGAGCAAAAGCTGGGAAAGTATGTTGTTCAAATTGCTGCACCTAGAAATGTAAATACGGCATTGATTGATGGCAAGTTGCTGCCATAGCAGTGAGGATAGGAATGTGAATATGTTCAAGCTGTCTTATACATTTGTAAAATTATGATAACGCTGTCATCTGCACAGAAAGCAACAAATAATGTTTGACTGTGAATAAGTCTCTCTTTCTCTACATAGATGTAGAGAGATCTGTAAGACTTTTATTGTTTAGATGATAATCATTAACCACCTTGGGAATGCTTAAATAAGGCAGTATATCAAATCTGAAAAATAAATACATCAATAAAATATATACTGTTAGACCTAGTTACTCCTGTTGAGTTCCTCAGCAGGCATTCTTTTTGTCCCATGTCATAGGAGGCTGCAATTGCCTACTTTCAAGCCTTCTCACCCCTCACCCCTCACTCTACTGACATTCAAAATGTTTCCTCTTCAGTCTCCTTTAAATCTCTACTGGAAATCCACGTCTTCCGCCTCACCTTTGTCTCAGCCCATACTTGTACCGTTAATTTGTATTGTTCTGACTGCATATATATCTCATTTGTTTGTAAGACGTCCCCTGCAAGGATGCCATCTACATGCCAAAAGTGAACAAATAGTACATTAAACAAACACCTGTGTATAACTGTCTGCTTTTACTGCTACACAAATAATGCAAGAGTTTCCTCTTTATGCAATGATCCCCAGCAAATGATGAAAATAAAGATTATACTTATTCTGGGACTGGGCCATTCACACTGCAGGCATGCTGCCTGGCATCACTGCCAAGTGTGCTGAGCTCCAGTAATTACTGCAGCTGTCCTCTGATGCCAGCCATGCAACTATGTAATAATATTCAATCATTCCCAACAGCAATAAAAATGTAAAAATTGTTCAGCTCTCTCCTGGATTTGGAAGATGACCTTCTGTGCATACAATAGCACCGTCTGTATTGTGTTATACCCCGCCAAAATATCAATATTTTCAAACATTTAGTATGCAAACAATGTGGTATTGGTGATTTAGACTTATGTCTATAAGTATCCTTTTTCAGGGTGTCACTTTTGAACACTATACCCTTCCCTCCACTTTCTCCCCTCCATCCTCTGTC
The DNA here is from genome assembly GCF_901001135.1 of Rhinatrema bivittatum. Lineage (NCBI taxonomy): Eukaryota > Metazoa > Chordata > Amphibia > Gymnophiona > Rhinatrematidae > Rhinatrema > Rhinatrema bivittatum. The sequence continues at coordinate 337,995,189 of NC_042615.1, forward strand.
CCCTCCTTGCCATCCCACCTGTCTAACTTATTCTTCTACCAGACAACATGCCCTGCCTATTCCTTTGCACTGCATCTGGAGGAAGCAACTGACTTGGCCACAACAGAATCTCTGGGGCAGAATGGAGGCATCAAGGTGATTGGGGCTGGATGAGATGGCAGTTTGCTGTTTCTAATCCTTGTATGACCTGTATTATAGGGATGTGCATTGATAAAATGGATTGGCTCATTCATTTGGTTCATTTGACTCATTGATTCATTTTGTTTGATTCAGGACCACCAAAATTATGTGTTTATTCATATCATTTAGTCATTCGTTTTCCATTAAAGTCAATGGGGGAAGCAATGAATCTTTTTTCAGGTTCTAAACGTGGGGTTTTCGATTCAAATTTAGTGAAACTTGCAAGCAGGCATCAGTAGCAGAGGGGAGAGCATTCCAAGAAACCAAGAGTGGGGCAAAGTACTAGCAAGAATGTCATGAATAGCCCAAGGCATCATGCACAAGTCAAAGCAGTACCAACAGTGGCAAGAACACCCCAAAGATGCAAAAGAGGAGCAAACAGCACCAAAAACAGTGGTATTGTTATGCCTGTCGGTCACAGATGGCTGTGACCGCTGTTGCTCACCTCTTTCTTCACATCTCTGACTCCATTGGGAAGACTTGTGGCCTCAGCCATCGCTGGCCTGCCTACTGCTCCCAGGCCTCTCAGGGCGGCATGGATGCCGCCGACTGCCATCTTGCCTTCAGAATCACTTAGGGGCACGTGCATTAGCCAGTCTTAAGCACGTCAAGGTGGGAACCTCGGGGGCATCTTCTCCGGATGACATCAATCCTCCTGTATATTTAAGCTGGCTGGCTCTGCCTACCTATGACTTGGCAGCGAGTTCCTTCCTGTTAATTCCACTTCGCTCACTGAAAGACCCTGCGTTCGTTTCCTCTTCTGTGGCGTGAGACGTCCTGGGTACCCGCTCCTCGGGGGCCTCTCCTTTGTCTCTGGCTATCCACTCCTCGGAGGGCCTAACGCCTTGCAAGTCTGCCTGCCCCATTCCCCAAGGCTTCTCTGGAACCACTGCTACTCCTGCCATGAATACTCCTCTCTGCAGACCATTACCTTCTCTACTGCAGACCTCTCTGGTGTACCCCGCTCTTCGGTCCATTACCATCTCTACCGAGGATCCCTTCCAGTGTACCCTGCTCTGCAGACCATTACCATATCTACTGAGGACCTCTCTGATGTACCCCACTCTGCGGACCATTACATTCTCTACAGAGGACTTCATCAGCATATCCCGCTCTGCAGACCATCACCATCTATACTGAGGTATCCTCCTTGGGTATCCCCCGTTCCACTGACTAGTGGTACTTCAGTGTCTGGGAGACTTTCTCTGGTGCCCCCTGCTCCGCGGGTAGTGCTGCTCGTTCTCTTTAATAAAAATAGACTTGTACTGTATCTGACATCAGCTGAGACCTCGCCTCCCGATGGTGAGGCTCATGGGGCTCCTCCCCGTGGGCGATACCATCTCTCACCTCGGCCCAGGGCCCACACACCCACTAATCCTAACAGATTGCCAAGTCCATGGACCCAGCACAGGTCTCAGCAACTCAGGCCATCTTTGGCCTGGCCCAGCGAATCACAGAACAGCAAAAGATTCTAGAGACTTTGGCTAGCGCCATAAACCAACTGAGCAATCGGCTGGACTCCATTCCGATGCCTGCCAAGCCTAATGCAGCTTCACATGCATCACCCTTCTGGCCTCCAGTGCCCCTGCCGGCACCTCCTCATTTTGCAGGTGACCCCTTGTTGTGTAGGGGCTTCTTGAACCAGTGGATCATGCACTTTTCTTACAACCTGCATATTTTCCTGTTGTAGTGTCCAAGACTACGTATATTTTATTCCTTCTGGATGGAAAAGCATTGGTCTGGGCATCGCCTGTCTGGGAGTGAACGGACCCAATCCTCAATGATCTGCTGGGCTTCCTCACTCTTTTCCGCTCCGTATTCGATGACTCAGTTTGAAAGACCATCTCCAGATCTATGCTCCTACATCTGCAACAAGGTTCCACATCATTGACTGATTACGTCATCAAATTCAGGACTCTCATGTCTGATTGCACTGGGACCTGGGCTGCCTACGTGCCATATTCCTTGAAGGCCTGAGTCCATGTATCAAGTACAAGCTAGCTGCACGAGAACTCCGTGAGGCCTTGGACTCCCTCATAGACCTCGCCGGTCACATAGACTGCCGTCTGCGTGAGCAGTCCCAAGAGGTCAGAGGAGTCGAGGATGGCTTCTGGTGCTCTACACACTCGCCCCATGCCATCTACCCGGACTGCTACAACTCAAGGCACTGAGGATGAGGAACCTATGCAAATGGGCCGAAGTCACCTATCCTTAAAGGAAAGCATCGCTGCCAGAGGTCTGGCCTCTGCATGTATTGTGGACAATCAGGTCATGCGGTACCCTCCTGTCCACTCCGGATCTGCTGGAGGACTTCTCCTAGGCCTGACCGCACCCTCTCCTATGTTAACCCTGCCTGTCTCTATTAATTTGGACGCTCAGGAGTTCCACACCCTTTCATTGCTGCACTCCAGAGCCGGTGGAAATTTTATCCTCCGTCAACTTGTGGACCACCTTCAGATTCCCACCATCCGTATGCCAACTCCATTACTACTCTCCTCTATTCATGGCAAACCATTACCAGGCAAAGTTACTTTCTCCACAGGATCTCTGCACATGGAGACCATCTCCTTCCTGATACTGGACAAAGCTATACATCCTGTGGTTCTCGGACACCATGGCTGAAACTACACACTCCACAATTTGATTGGAGCATTCTGCAACTGTCCCAATGGGGTGACTCATGCCACAAAAAATGTTTGGAGGTCGTGTCTCCGATGCCCTGCCTAGCCACCACGTCCTCCATTCTGGGACTTCCACCGCAGTATTCCTCCTACAGGATGTGTTCTCAAAGAAAGCGGCAGATACTCTACCCCCTCATCACTCTTTTGATTGTGCTATAAATTTACTGCTCAACACTGATCCTCCTCGAGGAAGAGTATACCCACTTTTATTGACTGAAATGAAGGCCATGTCCGAGTATATACAAGAAAATTTAGAAAAAGGCTTAATTCGGCCTTCCAGATCTCCAGCTGGAGCAGGATTCTTTTTTGTAGGGAAAAAGGTGGCTCCCATTGGCTGTGCATTGATTACCGCGGCTTAAATGAAATTACACAAAAGGACCGCTACCCCCTGCCACTAATATCCAAACTTTTTGACAGGCTCCAGGGGGCCAAGATAGTTACCAAATTGGATCTCAGAGGGGCTTACAATTTGGTCAGGATACGCCAGGGCGATGAATGGAAAATTGCATTTAACACCCGCAACGGCCATTTTGAATATTTGGTCATGCCGTTTGGCCTCTGCAATACTCCAGCGGTGTTTCAGAATATGATGAATGAAATCTTCAGAGACATGCTCTACAGTTGTGTCATCGCCTATTTAGATGACATCCTGGTTTTCTCGCAGGATCTCCAGAGCCACCAGCAGGAAGTCACCCATGTTCTGTAATGCTTAAGGGACAATCAGTTGTACACCAAGCTGGAGAAATGTTCTTTCCATAAGGAGTCCATCCCTTTTCTGGGCTATGTGGTCTCTATCCAGGGGTTCCAGATGGATCCACAAAAGACTAAGAGCATCCAGGAGTGGCCCCAACCTATGGGTCTTAAAGCACTCCGAAGATTTCTGGGCTTTACCAATTACTACAGGTCGTTCATCAATCACTATTCAAAATTAACCACCCCATTCACAGCTATGACACGAAAAGGAGGCAATCCCTCTGTATGGTCACCCGAGGCCGTCTCCACCTTCCAGAAGCTTAAAGAGGGGTTTTTGCAAGAGCCATGCCTGCGCCATCCTGATCCCCAATGACCTTTCATTGTCAAAGTAGATGCCAGGGATGTCGGTGCTGTCCTCAGCCAGTATTCTTCAAACCATACTTTGTACCCATGCTCGTTCTTCTCCCAAAGCTTCTCTCCGGCAGAGTGAAATTGTGGAATTGGGGACAAGGAATTGATGGCGATCAAGCTAGCCTTTGAAAAGTGGCGTCCCTGGCTCGAGGGAACGCAGCATCAAATAATAGTATACACTGACCACAAGAACCTCGAGTACCTATACACCATGCTTAATGCCTTAACCACAGGCAGGCCGGCTGGTCACTTTTTTTTACTCGGTTCAATTTCTTACTTAAATACCGGCCAGCCAATAAGAACGTCTGAGCTGATGCCCTCTCTCATTCATTCACCACAGAGGATATTCCAGATGTCTCTCGGCACATCATTGATCCGTATAAAGTACTCCTCTCTACCACATGCACAGTGCCAGCTGGGAAGACGGTGGTCCCACGACCCCTTCATAAAAAAATCCTCCACTGGGCACCTGATTCTTTACTCTCAGGTCATCCCAGACAAGCTAGAATACTCTCCACATTCCAGAGGTTCTATTGGTGGCCAACCATGAAGAAGGATGCCCAAGCATATGTGGAATCATGTCCCACTTGCGTCCATCAGAAGCCACCAACAGGCCATCCTTGGGGTCTCTTATAACCTCTTCTTGCACCTAGTGAGCCGTGGACACACATAGCCATGGGTTTTATTGTGGATCTATCCCCTTCCAGTGGCAATAACACTATCTGGGTCACTGTGGACCGATTTTTGAAGATGGCCCACTTCGTGGTGCTACATGGTCTTCCTTCTGCCCTAGAGCTAGCTAAACTATTTATTTGCCACATCTTCCGCCTGCACAGGCTCCCAAGACACATACTTTCGGATCGGGGCATTCAATTCACGGCCAGGTTTTGGAAGTCGCTGTGTAAAACCTTCGACATTGCCCTGGACCTCACATCGGCCTATCACCTGCAGGCCAATGGACAGATAGAAAGGAAAAATCACACCCTGAAGCAGTTCCTTTGGGCATATGTGAACTCTTGGCAGAATGACTGGTCTGACTATTTGCCGTGGGCCGAGTTCGCCTTGAACTCTCATCAGTCTGCATCCACCGGATCATCATCCTTCCAAATAGTGTACGGACGCCAGCCTCTGCCTCCTCTTCTAATTCCTCTGACTGTACTTTCTCTGGCAGCGCAAGCCTCTGCACAAGAACTCCATCAATTTTGGGAGCACACCAAACAACTTCTCCAGCAAGCCGCCTTGAAATCAAAGAAGTTCTATGATGCCCATCATCAGACAGCTCCCCAGTTGAACTCCGGAGACAAGGTGTGGCTCAGCAACTGCTTTATCAATCTAAAGCTACCTTCAACCCGCTTTGCTCGCAGATACATCGAGGCGTTTCTGGTACTACTCCGGCTGGGCCCGGTCACTTACAGCCTTCGTCTACCCACATCACTCAAGATTCATAACGCCTTCCACATCTCGCTATTAAAACTACTCATCCTATCAGAATTCTCCAAGAAACCTCCAGAGCCCCAACCTCTTACTTCAGAAGAGGATATAACGTAAGAGGTTGAAGACATCTTGGATGTAAGGAAGCGTGGAAAGCATTGGGAATATCTGATTTCATGGGAAGGATTTGGCCCCGAAGAAAGAAGCTGGGAGCCTGCAGTCAATATTCTTGACAAAGAGTTGATCGAACAATTCCATATCTCTCATCCAAGAAAACCAAAACTCCCAGGAAGGGGCCCTAAGAAAGGGGGGGAGACTGTTTCACCCGACGGTCACAGACAGCTGTGACCGCTGTTCCTCACCTCTTTCTTCACATCCCCGACTCCATTGGGAAGACTTGCGGCCTCAGCCAGCCATCGCCGGCCTGCCTACTACTCCCAGGCCTCTCAGGGTGGCACGGACGCCGCTGACCTCCATCTTGCCTTCGGAATCACTTAGGCACGCACGCAGGCCAGTCTTAAGCACGTCATGGTGGGAACCTTGGGGTCATCCCCTCCAGATGACATCAATCCTCCTGCACTTTTAAGCCGGCTGTCCCTGCCTACCTACGACTTGGCAACGAGTTCCCTCCTGCTAATTCTACTTCACTTACTGAAGAACCCTGCATTCCAGTTTTCTCTTCCATGGCATGAGACGTCCTCAGAGGCCTCTCCTTCATCTCTGGCTATCCACTCCTTGGAGGGCCTAACGCCTTGGACTTCCGCCTGCCCCATTCCCTGGGGCTTTTCTGGAACCACTGCCGTGAGTACTCCGCAATGAGGACCATTACCTTCTCTACTGAGGACCTCTCTGGTGTACCCGCTCTGCAGACCATTACCATCTCTCTACCAAGGATCCCCTCTGGTGTACCCCGCTCTGCGGATCATTACCTTCTCTACAGAGGACTTCATCAGCGTACTCCGCGGACCATTACCATCTCTACAAGTTACTTCATCGGTGTACCCCACTTTGCGGACTATTACTATCTCTACAGAGGACTTCATCAGCGTACCCCACTCTGCGGACCATCACCATCTATACTGAGGTATCCTCCTTGGGTATCCCCCGTTCCACTGACCAGTGGTACCTCAGTGTCTGTGAGACTTTCTCTGGCACCCCCCGCTCCAAGGGTAGACTTGAACTGTGTCTGACGTCAGCTGAGACCTTGCCTCCCGACGCTAAGGCTCATGAGGCTCCTCCCCATGGGTGGTACCATCTCTCACCTCGGCCCAGGGCCCACACACCCACTATTCCTAACAGGTATGAGCATCCCTAGACACTGTGAATGGGGTATAACAGTCCAAAGGCATGAACAGCCCAAGGCATATAGGAGCATGGGCAATTGGTTGTAGGGTGACTGCTTAAGTTGGCAGTGTACCAGAAAATGTGCTGTTTCTGTTTGGCTACAAAACAAAAGTATATTGTAATTATTTAAATGAGGGGGATTATGAGCTTTTCAGGAATTGTTATGTTGTAAGAAGGTTAAGGACAAAGAGTGGGAACCAGAACACCAGTCTCCTTAGCTACTGCCCACACACTCAAAACAACACGGCCATCCAGATCCCAATCTGCCCTCCACCCCACAAACATACCATAAAACAAAACCACTCAGACACCAAGCCTTCATCCTTCCTTCAATGCTACTCAGAATCTTTGGAAGCTTATTCAATACAACCCCTGTACCCCTCTAGAGATAGGAGGGGTATTTATTCCCTGAAGCACCAATAACCTAAGTGTCATTAGCTCAACATCACCTGACACTTTGACTTCTTCTGAATCCAAGTGTGAAGTAGCACTGAGCCAGCACCAACCTGACAGCAATGGAGAAAGGAGAAAGTGATTTTAATTTGCTGAGGGAAGCAGGGCTGTATTTAAGAATATACCATCCATAAGCAAAGGACTGGGGGAAGGGAGATTTTGCCTCTAGAAAACAGTTGAGTCCCAGGTGTTGGGCACATTCAGATGTTGGTGCCAAAGGCATGTGCCTATGCTATCTATGCCTAAATCCAGCCCTGGAGGGAAGGTAAGAAAATCAGTCCTTGAATTAGAGCTATAATTTTCTACACTCTCCCTTTCATGGGGAATATAACTTCACTCCCTAATCCCTTGAGATTTGGAACAATGAAGAGTTTTAAAGCAATTTAGCAGCTAGGGGTTCTGTCAGATCATTCAAACAACTCTCCTCCAAATAAATATCCAAAAGCAAAAATAAATAAAGCCTTGGTGAAAAGCAGTAGCTAGTACAGCTGTTTATTTTTACACAGGTACATGTGAAGCAGTTTAAAAATGTTGGCGGTTCTTTAAGTTTATGTGGCTGTCAGGACTTGATAGATTCATTTTGGTGGTGCAGAGCACACATTTTCTTTTCAAGTTGGGGGTGCAAGTGCACCATTGTGTGCTAATGACCCTATACTCCTGAATTTGAGGGGCAAAGAGCATCAGCAGTGGCATGAACATTCCAAGTCATAGAGTGAGGGTATGGCAACAAGCTATGTATTTTTATTGTTGGTGCAAGGGCTACTAGATAGGATATAACTTGTACTTGTGATTCTGATCTCCATCTTCCTCCCTGTCTATTCTGTTAATAATGTTCTAGCACCATTGCATGAACAGAACCATACAACTGTATATAAAATGTTTATTGTTTTCTGTCTCAGTTTACCAAGAAAAGAATCCTTGTATGCTGCCACAGAAGATCTCTGGCTCATTTCTGCTACACAGTAAGTGTTTCCTCTGGAGGCATGAAGGTTCCTGCTGCACACACACCTAGTTATGACCCTAAATAAGCATACAAGGAGAGAAAACTCCATCAGTGTTATAATTCATGTCATTAACACACACAATAATCACTTTTGATAGAAAAAAAACACACAGTGACATCAACACATCTAGAAATTGAGAAAGAGGAAAGGCAGTAAGTACAGTTGCATCAATAGGCTAAGGCATGTAGTAAGGAGCATGCCACTAAGCACATAGCACACAGGTATAGAGTGAGGAGTATGACTAAAGCAGGAAGAAAGATGGCATAAAATCCCAAAGCACAAAGTATAAAATGGGACAGCAAACATAGTGGCTTCAACATCCTAAGACATAGAGGGAGTGGTAAGGCAGTAAGCACAGTGGCATCAATACCTCAAGACATGAGCAGTATGGCATCAAAAGCCAAAAGCTCCAAAAAAGGGGTAATGGGTACCAACACTGGTATCACACTCTATAGCATTGAGAGAGGGACAAAGCAGCAGAAACATTGGTATGAACACCCGAGTAATTATGAGAGGGGCAAAACAGAATCAACAGTGGAAGGAGTTCTCCAAGGCTCTATTAGAGGGTCAGACAACTTAAAATATAGAATAGAAACCCATAATAATTAAAAGAATAAATAGTACGTTAACTCATACAAAGCTTAACATTCAACAAAAAGCCTGTTGAAAAAGATATGGCTTGATTTTAAAAGTTCTAAAACAGTTCATGAGATGCAATTTGGCCTGCAAAGAGTTCTAATATGTTGGTGCAGTGATTGAAAAAGCCCTAGCTCACATTTTGCTCAAGTGTGCCATACATATTAAAGGCACATCCAGGAGATCTCTTTGATATGCATGGAATGATAAAGGAGGATTAAACAAATGCAGCATCACATTAGCCAATGGTAAGGATTCCTACATTACCAATTTAAAGAACAAGCTTGCTATTTTATATTTGGCTCTAAATACCGTAGGCAGGGTATTTAGAGTGAAATTGAGAAGTTATGTTCACGTATGCTTCTCCCAGATATTAGCCTAGCAGCAGTGGCCTTGGGGTTTATATATTTTTGTGCTGTTTGTGATGGTATGCACTCCATGCCTTGGGGGTGTAGACATCTTTGTGCTGTTTGAGATGGACTGAACTCTAAACCTTGGGGGTTTAGGCATCTTTGTGCTGTTGGTGATGGGTCATACTCTATGCCCTGGGGGTTTTGACACCTTTATGAAATTCCTCACACTGTGGTGGTATTGACATCTCTTTGTGATTCCCCAGATTGTATGCCAAGGAAATGTTGATAGCTTTGTGCTGTTTGCAATTCCCACAATGTATGCCTTGAGGATTTTGATGACTTTATGCTGTTTGTGATTCCATGCTGTGTTTCTAGGGGGGGTCAGTGCTTGTTGGCATATATTAAGTCTACAATCAGCACAATTAAACAAGTAACAGATGAAACTGATTTAGGAGTATATTTATGTAATAATGCTGAAAACTACCAAAATTTGCATATTATTTGAGCTTAGGTTTGTGCATTAAAAAAGTGGACATGTTTAGGTAAAGAAGTGAAATAAAGTTTCATGCATTATTTTATCATTTTGTGAGTTATTTTATTGCCTCATGTGGTATTTTGTTACCTCACATGTTATTTTATCATTTTTCATGCAATTTATTTGTTTATAAAAGCCAACTTTCTGCTCCTGTTCCTTTGAGGATATATCAGGAGTTAATTGAGAAAGGAACTAGGAGAGAGGTGAGAGGCGTGAGTAGAAAGGTTAGAGAATTTGATTACCTGAGTGGATAGTCCTGTGTTTTTGTTAATCTTTCCCATTGTCTGCTGTCTTTACATGTGTGTGTAAGAAGAATGAGAGTGTTTGTTGTCTCTGTCCAAATTTTAGTCTGCCCTTTCTTGTTTAGAGGCTGAAAGGGTAGAGTGTGTGTGCGTGACTGGAATGAGTATGGCCCATGGAAGGTCAGTGAGTAGGCATGAGAGGTGTTAGAGTATAGGGAGGAGAGAAGTGATGAGCATTAGAGATGTGAATTGTGTCCTCGATCGTCTTAATGATCGATTTCGGCTGGGAGGGGGAGGGAATCGTATTGTTGCCGTTTGGGTGTTTAAAGTATCTTGAAAATCGTGAAAATCGTGAGCCGGCACACTAAAACCCCCTAAAACCCACCCCTGACCCTTTACATTAAATCCCCCACCCTCCCGAACCCCCCCCCCCCAAATGCCTTAAATTACCTGGGGGTCCAGCGGCGGTCCGGAATGGCAGCGGTCCGGAACGGCCTCCTGCAATTGAATCGTGTTGTCTTCAGCCGGCGCCATTTTTCAAAATGGCGACGCAAAATGGCGGCGGCCATAGACCAACACGATTCGACTGCAGGAGGTTGTTCCGGACCCCCGCTGGACTTTTGGCAAGTCTTGTGGGGGTCAGGAGGCCCCCCCCAAGCTGGCCAAAAGTCCCTGGGGGTCCAGCGGGGGTCCGGAAAATGATCTCCTGCCGCGAATCGTTTTCCGTACGGAAAATGGCGCCGGCAGGAGATCGACTGCAGGAGGTCATTCAGCGGGGGTCCAGAATGACCGCTGAACGACCTCCTGCAGTCGATCTCCTGCCGGCGCCATTTTCCGTACGGAAAACGATTCGCGGCAGGAGATCGTTTTCCGGACCCCCGCTGGACCCCCAGGGACTTTTGGCCAGCTTGGGGGGGCCTCCTGACCCCCACAAGACTTGCCAAAAGTCCAGCGGGGGTCCGGAACGACCTCCTGCAGTCGAATCGTGTTGGTCTATGGCCGCCGCCATTTTGCGCCACCATTTTGAAAAATGGCGCTGGCTGAAGACAACACGATTCAATTGCAGGAGGCCGTTCCGGACCACTGCCGTTCCGGACCGCCGCTGGACCCCCAGGTAATTTAAGGCATTTGGGGGGGGGGGTTCGGGAGGGTGGGGGATTTAATTTAAAGGGTCGGGGGTGGGTTTTAGGGGGTTTTAGTGTGCCGGTTTTCCTGCCCTCCCCCTTCCCCCGATTTACGATTTTTTGACGATAAATCGGGGGAATTGGTATTGTATCGTGGCCCTAACGATTTTTGACGATTTAAAATATATCAGACGATATTTTAAATCGTCAAAAAACGATTCACATCCCTAATGAGCATCAGGGAAGAAGGATCAGACAGTAGTGGTGGTGGGAGAAGAAGGATGGGCAGAGGGCTAGAGATGGAAATAGTGATAAGCAGCACAGGAGTAGAGTGAAGGAGATAGCATGAGGTATTGTGAGGAGGGAGGTAGAGAAGAGAAGACAAGCGAGAGAGGTAGGAGGACAGAGGCCAATGAAGTCTATTCACGCAAAACAGAGGGAGGTCCAGAGGACACAAGAGATGAAGACAAAAATAGAGTTTTCTGCTGCTTTGCTTCTCATTTGTGGGTGAATACTTAAGAACATAAGAACATGCCATACTGAGTCAGAACAAGGGTCCATCAAGCCCAGCCTCCTGATTCCAACAGTGGCCAATCCAGGCCATAAGAACCTGGCAAGTACCCAAAAACTAAGTCTATTCCATGTTACCGTTGCTAGTAATAGCAGTGGCTATTTTCTAAGTCAACTTAATTAATAGCAGGTAATGGACTTCTCCTCCAAGAACTTATCCAATCCTTTTTTAAACACAGCTATACTACCTGCACTAACCACATCCTCTGGCAACAAATTCCAGAGTTTAATTGTGCGATGAGTAAAAAAGAACTTTCTCCGATTAGTTTTAAATGTGCCACATGCTAACTTCATGGAGTGCCCCCTAGTCTTTCTATTATCCAAAAGAGTAAATAACCAATTCACATCTACCCGTTCTAGACCTCTCATGATTTTAAACACCTGTATCATATCCCCCCTCAGCCGTCTCATCTCCAAGCTGAAAAGTCCTAACCTCTTTAGTCTTTCCTCATAGGGGAGCTGTTCCATTCCCCTTATTTTGGTAGCCCTTCTCTGTACCTTCTCCATCACAATTATATATTTTTTGAGATGTGTCGACCAGAATTGTACACAGTATTCAAGGTGCGGTCTCACCATGGAGCTATACAGAGGCATTATGACATTTTCCGTTTTATTCACCATTCCCTTTCTAATAATTCCCAACATTCTGTTTGCTTTTTTGACTGCCGCAGCACATAGAACTGACGATTTCAATGTGTTATCCACTATGATGCCTAGATCTGTCTGTGCCTTAGGGAGCGCGCCGCGCGGCCCTCGCTCTTATTTCCTACTTGGCAGAAACCTCAGGAGCGTCCCCCTGTGATGACATCACGCTGCCCGGATATTTAAAGCCTACACTGTTTGCTAGCCTTTGAGTTAGCAAGGGGAATCTTACGGATGGGATTCGCTCTCCATACCCAGCTACTCTGCCTCCAATCTTCATTGGACTCTTATCGCTAATGGGGTACCCGCTCCTTGGGGGCCTCACTTGCTTTTCAGGTCGTTATCAGGAAACCGGTAATCGCTCCTCGAGGGCCCATGTTCCCTGACTCGCTGCCTGTTCCTACCTTCTCTTCTGCCTGGAAGGATTTGCTCTCTTCAACACCAGTGAGTACTTCCATCTCCACCTCAGAGCTTTCCCTGGAACCAGGTACTTGCTCCTCGAGGGCCTGCCTCCGTTGCAGCCCTGGTGCCATCTCCTACGTGGAACCGCTGTGTGAGTACATTACCTTCAAGCCTCTCAGCTCTCAGGGATCAGGTACTCGCTCCTCGAGGGCCTGCTCTTCCTATCCTGGAGTTCTCCATACTGGGGCTTGTACATATTCCACTGTACTCATTATTCTCAGTTCTTTCCACTACAGCACTGCTACCGGAGGACTCGCTGTTCCAGCGCCTAAGGGATACCACCCTGCCGGGCTACTTCAACTACTCACCACTGCCACCTCTTGTGGCTATACAACATTGTTTAAATAAAGATCAATCATGGGACTGCCCCCGTGGGCGTGATCAGCTGCCACAGTGTCCAAGGGTCCACCCAAACCTCACTAATCATAACAATGTCTGATTTAAAAATAAGATGGTAACTTTCGAACCGATGCGCAGGCGCACATTGGCACACATATGTTAGCCCATGCCTGGGGATGCGGCCATTTTATGACTTACATGCGTATATGCGCTCATGTTATAAAATAGACTGGCCGTGTGCACGTGTCTGCCAAACTATAAGTGGGCGAATGCACGGACATGCAAATCCCTCTTCTACTGCTTAAGTCGGGGGATTTGAAAAGGGGCGCACGCCGACACCATTACCAGTTTACCAGTTCATCCACCAGTTCACTCAGTTGACAGCTAGATCCTCCAGACCTAGTTTGAATACCTGTACTTCCCCATTTACCACAGACTCTTTAAAACCCCTCCAAAATGGCTCAATCCTTTTCTTCTATAACTTACACACCATCTGCAGCAGAAGTAAAGTAACGTGGCAGGGGACCTCAGCACACGCTATGGTCCCCTGCCATGTAAGTGTTTACATGTGCATCTTTTATCCATACCCCGACATGCCCATGCCCCACCCAGACCATTCTCACGCCCCACCCCATTTTGAAAAGGTGTGCGATGAACACACTGTGCATTTTGCTCACATATCTGGGTGCTTTTTAAAATATGGTTGGTATGCATGTGCCTGATTTATTTGCGGATCCCCTAAGTAATGCATACCCCATACTTTTGAAATTCACCTTTAAGGAAATAAAAAGGTAAAAAGTTAATTTAGCTCAGTATACCATCTGCAATAATGGCCAATCTGAGAGGCTAGGAGGAAGTACCCAATAGATCCTAATGGGATGATTAATTCCTCGTTGTTCCTGAGAGTAATTGATGGTTTTCCCTAAACTTACCTGGCTAATGATTGATAATGGGCTTCTCCTCCAAAAACGTGTCCAAACATTTTTTAAACCCTACTACTGTCCTTGACCAAATCCTCTGGTTATAAATCCACAATTTAATTGTGCATTGACACAAAACAAAATTCTTTACATTTGTTTCAAATCTGCTACCAGTTTAGTTTCATAGAGCATCCCAAAGGCCTAGTATTATTTGAAAGAGAAAAGTAACCCTTCCTATTTACTTGTTCCACACCACTACTGATTTTATAAAATTCTATAATATGCCTTTTCAGTGCTTTCATCTCCAAGCTGAATAGTTCTAATATGTTAGGGGTGTGCATTCGTTTTGAACTTATAGGTAAAACGCAACGTAATTTTTTTTTTAACTTAAAAAAGTGATGAGGCGAAAACGATCGGATTTCCAACGTATTCAACATAACTATGTTGAATACGTTGGAAATCGCGATTGTTGATCCTAAATAAAAATTTAAACCCCTCACCCTCCTTAATCCCCCCCAAGACTTACCAAAACTCCCTGGTGGTCTAGGGGGAGTCAGGACGCCATTTCTGTACTCCTTTGCGAGGAGGGGTCAGGAGGCCCCCCCAAGCTGGCCAAAAGTTCCTTTTGGGTCCAACGAGGGTCCCGGAGCGAACCCGCAGGGAATCACGTGACGCCGACGTCACGTGCTCCTCGCAAAGGAGTACAGAAATGGCTTCCTGACTCCCCCTAGACCACCAGGAAGTTTTGTTAAGTCTTGGGGGGGGGGGGATTAAGGAGGGTGAGGGGTTTAAATTTTTATTTAGGGAATCGGTGCACGTATGGACATAGACTCAACTTATGGAATTCTCCATATGTCCATATTGACCGAAATTGACCCCCCCTTTTGACTTATGGACTTATGAACATAAACTTTTGGTCTGCACATCCCTATAATATGTAACAAATGTTCCCCAGTTTATTTTATATAACTATAATTGATTGCATTACAATTAGTTACTTTATCTCACTATCTCAACATCTCTAACCTCCCTACACATTCAACCTTATATCTGCAGAGACTTACTTGGTTATGTTTATCATTATTGTTACTACAACATGTTTGTTGATATCTAATAACCTCTTTGTTAAAATTTATTCCTTTGTAAACCGTTATGATGGCTTTCCAAGTAACGGTATATAAAACTCTTCAAATAAATAAATAAATAAACTAGTTTAGATTTTTGCCTTCTAAAATGAAAGTTTTTATATTTTCTTAGTGTAAAAAGTTGATCATATGCAATATATATTTATGACCATGAATTGCCATTTACATTAAAAGGAATGATACATTTGAAGCATTTATAGAGAGTAGTGAAAAGGCAACGTAACACTCAGATTTATCTTAATGAAATTCTTTGAAATGTATTCTGATGGCCAAATACTGGCTTGTGTCATTTCACTGATTAATTTTGTAATAATCTTTGCAACAAAGAGAGTGAAAAAAAACCATTGTCAAAATTAGGTGTTATTTCTGTTGCATCTTCACAGGTTTTAAAACATAAAATAAAAATGAGGAAAGGAAAAACAAATATGATATATTAGGGATGTGCAGCAGGGACAGATTTGTTCCATTTGGTATTCGTATTCGTGGGGACCCAAATCCATTGCATCCATTCTCGGTGGACCCCGATCCATTCATTACTTACATATGTATTTGTTTCCAAAAAAAAACCCCATCCTAACCCTTTAAATTTAATTAACTACAACCCCCCCTCCTTACCCCCCCCCAAGACTTGCCAAAAGTCCTTGGTGGTCCAGCGGGGGTCCTGGAGCGATCTCCTGCACTCGGGCTGTCGGCTGCCGGTATTCAAAATGGCGCCGATAGCCTTTGCTCTTACTATGTCACAGGGGCTACCGGTACCATTGATCGGCCCCTGACACATGGTAGGAGCAATGGATGGCTGGGGTGTTTTGCTGTGCACAAGTGTTACAGGATTCAACGTATGCTTTAGCATCAGAGACCATAGTAGGCCACCAGAAGAACCGCTGGAGCAGTGCCAAGGTTCGTGTGAGTCCTGGGTGACCACAAACTTAGAATCATGCACCCAGAGACATGCAGAGGACTCTTTCTCGGAGTCGTTGGGGCACAACAGTCTTCCCAGCAGGGACTGGGTGAGTAACAGATAAACAGATACAGGCTGGATCTATGATATATCCAGGTTCTTTCGGAATATCGTCAGGCTCGAAGGAACATGACAGGGCATCTGCCCAGAGTTTTTCTCAGCTGGATGATATCGAAGTTCAAAATTGAACCTGGAAAAGAACAGAGCCCATCGGGCCTGATGGGCATTGAGATGCTGGGCATGACTCAGATGTTCCAGGTTCTTATGATCGTTGAACACGATAAACTTGTGTTATGTGCCCTCTAACCACGGGCGCCACTCTTCGAGGGCCAATTTTATGGCAAGCAATTTGCGATCACTGATAATGTGGTTCTGTTCTGCAGATGAGAACTTGCAGGAGTAGAACGAACAGGGGACTAGAGAACCGGAAGCAGTGCATTGGCTCAGGACCGCCCCAGCTCCAATAGTGGAGACGTCCACTTCCACTTGAAAAGGATGATTCAGATCTGGGTGATGTAGGCAAGACCCCACCTGGAATCTTCTTTGAGGCGATGGAAGGCTGCTTTGGCTTCCGGAGTCCAATTTTGAGTATCTTGGCCCTTGTGAGTCAATGCTGTCAATGGAGCAGCTAAGGTCGAATAGTGTGGGATAAAGTGACGATAGTAATTTAAGAATCCCAGGAAGCCCTGGAGGGCTTTAAGGCCCACAGGTTGTGGCCATTCTTGGATCCCTTTTAGCTTGGTTGGGACTATAGAAAATCCTCATTGGGAGATAATGTATCCAAGGAAAGGCAGACTAGATTTCTCGAATAAACACTTGTCCAATTTTTCAAACAAGTGGTTTTCATGTAGGTGTTGGAGGATGGTACGGACATCAGTGCGATATGTGGCCAAATCTCGTGAGAAGACAAGGATATCATCCAAGTATGCCACAACTTTGGTGTACAGTAAATCTCTGAAAATTTTGTCCATCATTTGTTGAAAAACTGAGGGTGCGTTACAGATGCCGAAAGGCATCACCAGGTACCAAGTTATACGCATCTGTACCAAGTTATACGCATCGCATAGATCCAATTTCGTGAATATTGATGCTTCTTGAAAGCAATCGAATAATTCTGAGATCAACGGCAAAGGGTACTTGTCCTTACGGGTGATGGAGTTTAGGCCATGATAGTCAATACATGGCCTGAGCGATCCATCCTTTTTGGTTACAAAAAAGAATCCTGCCCCTGCAGAAGTAGAGGGGCGGATGAATCCCTCCGCAAGGTTTTTTTTGATGTACTCCATCATAGCCTTTGTCTCTGGGAGAGACAGAGGATAGGTGTGTCCACGGGGAGGCTTAGTCCCGGGAAGGAGATCAATGGGACAAACAAACCTCTGAAGAGGTGGAAGGAGGTCTGCTTTTTGCTTGGAAAATACATCTTCGAAATCTGCATAAGGAGCAGGTATACCAGAAGAGGTGGTGGCCAAGGAAACCACGGGTGGCGGTACCATTTTCTGTAGACAGGACTGGTGTCAGGCTGGGTCCCACTCCACTAGTTGCAACGATCCCCAATTAAATTTGGGTGAGTGTCTTTGGAGCCAAGGGAGTCCTAAGACTATCAGATGGATGGATTTCTCCAGTACTAGCAGTTCAAGTTCTTCTGTATGCAAGGCGCCAGTGCACATTTGAACTGGCTCTGTGGTAAAGTTTATTCAACCGGGTAATTGTTCTTTATAGATAGATGTGAAACATAGGGAGGTTTCTAGAAGGATGGGTCTTTATACACAAAAGCTGAACTAAATCCTTAAGAATAAAATTACTTCCTGCTCAAGAATCCACTAGAGCAAGAACTGGAAAGGACAGGGAGTCCCAGATGAGTGACAGGTACAGACAGTTGGGGGGCCGGAGAGGTTGCGTCCAAGTTCAGGACCCCTACTGAACTTAGGCCCGGAAGTTTCCCGGACGGACTGTACAGGTCTGTAGATGTTGGCCAGGTGCTCCACAATATAGACACAGACCAGTTTGTCTCCACCGGAAGCGCTATTCTGGTGTCAGCTGCCCATGACCCAACTGCATGGGCTCTTCCATCTTGGCCACAACGGAGACCCTACTTGGAGTAGTGCTGGTGGTCAGTGGCGAACTGGATCAAACCCAAGAGGGCTTCTTGGGCATCGACTCTCCCGGTGATGCTCTTGGAGACGATGGTCAATTCGGCCCATCAAATCTATAAGGTCCTACAGAGAGGAAGGGAGCTCCCTTACAGCCAGCTCATCTTTCAGCTGTGAGGAAAATTCATCCAGGTAAATAGCTCACAGGAGAGAGTCAAATGGCGAAGTCAGGCAAAGCAGAGGTTCAGGCTTGGAGAGAGTCAAATGGTGGTCAGGCAAAGCAGAGTCAAAGACTGTGTAGTCAATCCAAGGGATGAAGCAAGGGTTGAAGCAAGGAGACTGGAACCAGGAACAACGAGGAACAGGAACACAGGAGGTGAGACGAATCTCTGAAGGCAACGAGTACTCGACCAGCGAGGAGACATGTTGCAAAGGCGATGCTAGGGAACTGAGCCTGAACTTATATATGGTGATAGTATAGGCGTCATCATCCGGGGCCGCGACCAGGTTCCCGCCGCAGTCCCTACTTAAACCTTAGTGGTGCACGTGCGCGCACCCAGGGAGGGGAGCATCAAGTGTGGCAGTGTCTCTCCACAGGCCACGCGGAGAGGCCCAACGAGCAAAGGCAGTGGGACCTGGGACACCGGGAGATGCAGCAGGGCTGGAGGCACCGGGGGAGGCCCGAGGACGGAGCTGGCAGCCCACCGCCACCGAGGAGGAAGCAGAAGCTGGAATTGTAGGATAAAGGTGAGGGGGCCATGCCACGGGTCTTCCACGGACGGCACGTGTAACAATGATGGAGAAATGTTTAAGGAGGCCGCCCTGCATCATTGTCAAGCTAGGGTGAGAGAACACTGTAGAAACCTCATCTTTGTGTGACTTTCCTCACTCTAAATCACGTTAAATCTTCACTGATGTGTACTGTGCTGATCGTATGTCTCACTGTGCATGTAAAACTGACCCCAAAACCCTAGAACACCACTAAAATCTCATCTCGAGTTACTAGCTGGCCCTCCTATAGTGGTATAAACCGCTGACTACTAGGAAAGCCTTATAAAGAGGTTCTTGCTCTCTTGCAATATTTATTGCAAATCCCACTTAGGGTATATCACACAGCTAATTGTCAGAAGATGTCAATTTCCCAGCACTTAATATCAGCCTAGTGGAAGGTGGTAAGAGCTTCTCCTCCTACTGGATTTGCTGGACACTTTAGGGGGTTCAGGGAGGTGTTATGGTATTGGACCCTTGAACCGGCGAGGGGATGGAGAGAGACCGCTGAAGGAAGGCCTGCAGCAGAGTCCATAGCCGGGAGGCGAATCAGAGCCAGGGGACCAGCAGGACTAAGAGGGGTCTCCTGGTGATGGAGGTGACGGAGGTGGAGGAGGAACGGAGTCAGAGGAAGTCCAGAGGTCGTGGCAGGCAGCAGATGTGCAAATCGAGGAAGCGGACAAGTAGTTGGTACAGGCAGCAGACCAGCGGGATACCAGGAGCCAAGCCGAAGTCAGGAACCAAGAAGACAAGCCAAGGAAGAAGCAGGAACTGGAGCTGGAGAGGAGGTATGGAGCAGGAACTGGATCAGGAACACGGAAGCAGGAGCAGGAACTGGATCAGGAACATGGAGGCAGGAGCAGGCAGGAACTGGATCAGGAACACAGAGGCAGAAGCAGGCAGGAACTGGACCAGGAACACGGAGGCAGGAGCAAGCAGGAACTGCATCAGGAATGCAAGAACTGAAGAACAGCAACTAGCAACTCTGGAGAGTGAACCCTGTTGCAAGGCAAAGAATGGAAGCAGCTGCTAGGTTTAAATACCCCATCGATGTCTGACATCAACCAAGGGGCCGGCCGAAGTTTCCCGCCATGGCCCCTTTAAATCTAAGCCCCTTGCGTGCGCGCGCAGCTGCCTAAGGGACGAGGTTAGTCAGAGGAGCTCGGCGGCGTCTCCCTCATGGAGATGCCGCCGCAGAGAGGCCCAGCCACGGCCCAGCAACGAACGGGGATCGCCGTGGCATGCCAGGAGTCGGCAGGCAAGAAGGTGAGAGCCCAGCCGTGGGGCCCTGCGGTCAGGATTCGTAACAGGAGGCAGGTGGGAGGATAGGGATTTGTCCCACCAAATTTTTTTAAAGTAGGAGAAGAGGGGATCGGATTGCCTCAATGCTTGTTTTTATCTTGGGGATTGAAAAGGAGGGGGATCAGGATCTTCTCAGCCTTCTGTATTTTTTATTTTTGTGGTCAATAGCAGGTCTAAACTTAGACGGATAATACTTATCCATCTAAGTAGCAATTTGTCCGGGGATATTCAGCAACATAGCCGTGCTTCTGAATATCCCATCCAACAGGCCAATACAGTAAGGAGCGGTAGGAGAGGTGCGTTACGGCCGGGCGCACCCACGTTTGCCGCATGCACAGTTCGGATCACCTACCGCTCGATACTGTATTGAAATAGCATGCAAATGCAAGCTGCGTCCGAGAAGCGTCCATGAAGCGTTAGGCCCACGCAATCCATTTTACTGTATAGAGCGCTATACAGCGCCTATACAGTATCCTGGGTGCGCTGGTACCTGTCATTTCAAACGTCATTTCAAATGACGTTTGAAATGACAGGTACCGGGGGGATTGCGAGTCCTCTCCCCCCCCCCCCCTCCCGAAGCAAGGCAGGGCGAAAATTAAAACAAAAGTGAATAAAGCATAATAAAAGTAATAAAAGTGATAAAAATAAAGAGAAAAATAGTCCAACATCTGATCCTCGATCAGCCATACTCCCCTCAAGATCTAACCACGTCAGATCTGAACTACACACCTGTTTAAGACTCCTTCTCTCATTCAGTCTCCTTTTACTCATGCATAACTCGGACTTTGCACAGCAACAAGGTCTATGTACCCACATATCACAATTTAGACTACCCCTCTAATTATTCAAGATATATACTCATGCCTTAAACATCCTTTGTATTTATCCACGTCCTGTTGACGAGTTATTATTATTATTATTATAGTCTATGTAATATTTAATTTGTATTATTTATTTTTTTATATGATATGTTATATGTTACTCATATGTTAAGAAACGCTGTTTAATGTAACGCCTTTATTGCGACAGTTTTGTTCTTTGTAAACCGACCTGATTCGATACTTGTATTGAGAATGTCGGTATATAAAAATCCGAAATAAATAAATAAATAAAAGTAAACTTACTGTATGTGAATTTTCTTTGAACAGTCCTCTCTCTCTCTCCTCCTCCCGAGACACGTATTGCGGCTCCCCTGCCTCTCGGGGGGAGCCGGCGCGAAAGCGGCTTCCAGCAGCCCCTGCCGGTGGTGAATGAATGCACGCCTGTGCGTGCAATTTGGGCGCTCAAGGCGTGACGTCACGACGTTTGACGACATGGCCTGTGACGTCGGCGTTCGCTAATGGACTGCCTTGAGCACCCAAATTGCATTCATTCACCTTCGCCGGCGGGGGCTGCTGGAAGCCGCTTTGGCTCCCCTGCCCCCACCGGTGAAGGTGAATGAATGCACGCCTGTGTGTGCAATTTGGGCGCTCAAGGCAGTGCATTAGCGAACGCCGACGTCACAGGCCATGTTGTCAAACGTCGTGATGTCACGCCTTGAGCTCCCAAATTGCACGCACAGGCGTGCATTCATTCACCGCCGGCGGGGGCTGCTGGAAGCCGCTTTCGCCGCCGGCTCCCTCCGCCTGGATGAATGCACACCCGCCGGCTCCCTCCGCTGGATTAATGCACGCCCACCGGCTCCATCCGCCTGGATGAATGCATGCCCGCCGGCGAAGGTGAGTGAATGAATGCACGCCCGTACGCGGTTCCCGCCGCGTACGGGCATGCATTCATTCATTTTTGCATGTACGCTTTTGCCCTCCGCTTTCGCTCGCCCGGCCGTACGCTTTCGCCGCCGGCTGCCCCCGGGAGGCAGGGGAGCCGCAGTGCACGCCTCAGGAGGAGGGGAGAGAGGACTGTTCAAAGAAAATTCACATGCAGTAAGTTTACTTTTATTACACTTTATTTACTTTTCTTTTAATGACATGTCGAGCCGATTTTTGCCCTGCAGGAACAGCCAAATACAATGGGCCCATTCTGGTTGAAGGGCAACTCTCTGCTGCAACGTCACTGAGTGTCTGGAGACCTTGCTCATGCTCCAAAATTATAAAATTGTTCCCTTGGTAGTGCTTTATACTTTGTTCAGTTTTGTCTCTGCATTATTCTTTATGACAAACCAGCTGTCCAATGCGCTCTCTGCCTAATGAGGATGTGTGTAATTATTGTGTTTCCTTCACAGGCTGATGAAGAGGAGAGAATCTACCATTTTCTCTTTGTCTGAATGATTCTTGGATTTTTCCACAGCATATGTGAAGTGATTAAACCCTTTACTGAATCGTGCATAAAAGTATTGCCAATGAACATCAATGTTTGATTTTAATGCTTTATCTTTAGAGATGAGTGTGTTAATTCAAACTGTGCTATATTTAATTTAACCAATTAACATATTATTTGTGATTTCAGAAGCATAGGTGCTATTGCTCTTCGGGGCACCGCAATGAGGTGCCACCCCGCAAGCCCAGACATAGCCAGTAGAAGCACTAGGTGGAAGAAGAAAGAGAAGGAAGGACTCAGGTGGTGCAATAGTGTGGGTCACGATGGCCTGAAGAGAAGCAAGAGGCCAGAAGAACAGGAAGCACATCATCATCGGCCCCACAGCCTGAAGAAGGAGGAGCAAGAGACTGCAGCATTTAGCCACAGAGCCAAATTACCATTGGCCTCTTGACTCCCCTCCCCCTCCCCCCCCAAAAAAAGGAGCAAATGACAATGAAATATCAGGCCACAAGACCAAAAGAGTAAGAGGCAGAGCACCAGCAGAATGCAGAGCCAGAAATAGCAAGCAGGAGCAGGAATAATCAGGTCCCATTACTGAAGAAAGAAGAGCAGGAAGCAGAGCAGCATGGACCTGCCTGGTATGAAGAAAAAGATATGCTCCCTGGGCCAAGAGGAAGCTGCTACAGCTATTGTGTTCTGGAGGGAGAGAAGAGTGAATGAGCATGTATGCATGAGAGATAGAGAGTGTGTGTATGTGTGAGTATGTGAGTGTGGGAGAGAGTGTGTGTGAGTGGGTAAGCGTAAGTGTGAATGTGTGTACAGTATGTCTGTATATGAGAGAGAGAGCATGTAGGTGTGTGTGTGAGTATGCGTGTGAGCAATATGCATGTGTGTGTCAGAGCATGTGTGAGAGTGTAGGTGTAATTATGTGAGCATGTGTGAAGAAGTGTATGTGAGTCTATGTAGGGGAATGTGTTTGTGTTATGTGTCAGCATGTGTGAGAGTGTGGGTGTGTTTGAGAGAGTGAGTGCTTGTGTATGTGAGTGAGCATGAGACTGACAGTAAGAAGTCATGTGAGAGAGACTATGGAGACTATGTGCATGAAAGAAGAGAGTGTTTATCATGCACCTTCTGGACCCATCTCTCTCCCATCACACTAATCCACAAGAATCTCAGACTGATCGGAAATCAAGTTCCTAGGTATGAATGGACAGAGGGGGATATTTTTTTAACCTTAATAGTCTTAATTATTAGGTGTGATTTTATGTGTCTGATTTTTTTGGGAAATATGTTAAATTTTTAAATTATTTTAATCACTAAACAGAAGCAAACTCCTCTCAATTAGTTACTCACACAACAAAGTGGAAACACTCAAGAGAGGGAAATAGTTTTTTTAACTATTTACCACCACCACACATCAAAGACTAGACTAGAGACAATATCATAGGCAAATGCTCACAATGAACTCTTAATCCGCTGTCTCTCGCCCGCAATGGGCCGCAGGCAGTAATCAGTCAGTGAGCTCAAAGATTTTTTAATCATTTATTGTCTCATGTCTACCTATCCACCACTCCAAAAAACATTTTTTATTTATAAATTATTATATAGACCATTAAAGTGCAAATATATGAGAACAAAATTATTGTATCATACAACCGGCTAGTAACCCACAGATATAGCAGATATAGCAGTGGTGGGTGCTTACGCTTGCATGGCATGCCGGTATTGGTAGTCTCTAGCAAAAGATTCCAGCAACCGGAAAGAAAAGGTTTTTTTGGTTTCCGGCTTTAAAGATCCTAGCGGTCTACTTAAATCGCGTCAGTTTAACTAGCTCAACAAAGGCGTGCATCGCCATGTTGTAACCTGGAGAATTATGAGTCCGGCGTTCCGGTGAGTTTGATACTGAGCACTTTGGTATACTAGTGGGTAATACTTGTGTCTATGGTGTAACCTTTTTGTGTAGTTGATTAGTTTGATATTTGTGAGTTCTCTTTTCTCTTGCAGTATGTGGAATTTTTGAGTGGTTTTTAAAAAAAATTTTCTTCTTTTTTTATATATTTTCACAGGAACTAAAAAACAATAGAACTTACCGGTGACACAGTGATCTGTTATTTCTATTCCCCTTGAAAAAGACTCGTTGAGAGTCGAAACATGGACCATGTCGGGGTTGAATAACTGAAATATTCCTGATATTTGGTTGACCACTTTCGTGGCTAAGTATTTTTTATTAATATCTGTGGGTTACTAGCCGGTTGTATGATACAATAATTTTGTTCTCATATATTTGCACTTTAATGGTCTATATAATAATTTATAAATAAAAAATGTTTTTTGGAGTGGTGGATGGGTAGACATGAGACAATAAATGATTAAAAAATCTTTGAGCTCACTGACTGATTACTGCCTGCGGCCCATTGCGGGCGAGAGACAGCGGATTAAGAGTTCATTGTGAGCATTTGCCTATGATATTGTCTCTAGTCTAGTCTTTGATGTGTGGTGGTGGTAAATAGTTAAAAAAACTATTTCCCTCTCTTAAATTTTTAAATTATTGCATGTGCTAGTCATCATGAGGTTAATATTCAAAAGCCATTTATGTTGTGAGGTCCGATCGCGACCACATGCGACCGGACCCCCCTACCTCCTCCACGCAGACTGGACGGGGTCTTCATCTCGGCGGTCCGCGGTGCACGGGCCGCGGCGCGACGGCATCTAGCCGTCAGAGAGCAGCATCAAGGAAGCCGCGGCTGGCCCCGCCTCTTAAAGGGGCCGGGTCGCAGAATCGAGGCCGGCCCCGGAAGATGACGTCATTGGGAGGGAGATTTAAACTTCCTCAGTGAAGGTTTGGACGCCTTCACAGCAGGTCTCTGTGTTTGGTGTATTCCTTTGCTCTCCTGTGTTCCTGGTTTGATCCTTGGACTGTGTTTGGACCTTGCTGTTTGCCTGCCGCCTTGCCTCGACCCCGGATTGGACTTTGGACCTTGCTGTTTGCCTGCCGCCTTGCCTCGACCCCGGATTGGACCTTGGACTTTGCTGTTTGCCTGCCGCCTTGCTCGACCCCGGATTGGACTTTGGACCTTGCTGTTTGCCTGCTGCCTTGCTCGACCCCGGATTGGACTTTGGACCTTGCTGTTTGTCTGCTGCCTTGCCTAGACCCCGGATTGGACTTTGGACCTTGCTGAGTTTGCCTGCCGCCTGCCTTGACCCGTGCCGGGTATCTGGACTGAGGTCACCATGTGGTTGGCTGTACTACGGGATTTCCACCTTCCGGAGGCAAAGTTCACCTTGGTACCTCAGGTGGGTGTTCTTTCGTCCTGGGTCAAGGGTCCACTATCATAACAATTTAGATGGATAACTCATAAATTATCTATCTTAATAGCAAGTTTCCTATATTTCAGGCACTTAACCAGCTAAATTAAATCTGGACTAGTGATTATCGAGATATAATTTAGTTAGATAAAAAGAAGGCATTCCAGGGGCATTTATGAGAGGTGTTTATCCTGTCTACTTAGCCAATTTTCAGCTATATCCAGCAAAGTTACCTGGCCTTGTGTGGCCAGATAGCATGTCACTTATCCGGCTTTCTTCAAAAGATATCCTGGTAATTAGTGCTGTTTTAAAAAAACAAAAAACAAAATTTAAAAAATCAGATGTACAAGGGCCTGTGACCCGATCCCCTCCTTTCCCCACCAAATTTCACATATGGCCTTATTGGGCTGTGCATCCCCCAAACCCCCACCCTCCCCTACAATCCTGGAGCTCACACTTCAGCCCCTCTTCCTCTGTTCTTAAAAATCAATATTGAGCTGTCTCCCCCACCCACCTGCATTTTCATTGTGCTGAGTCGCTCCCTGAACCCCCTCTGACTCCCCTTTTGATATCTTTAAGTGCCCTGCTGGGGAGGAGATACACAGTTACTCACGCCCAGTGCTGCTCTGTCAGAGGCTACACAGGAAGTGTAAAGCTACGAATACTTGGGCCTGGTGTACCATCGGGGTGTAAGGTAGGGTTGTTGGGAATTAGTGCTGCTTTGTGTGGTTGGTTTGCTATGTAGGCTCTGAATATGGCTTCGCAGGGTTTTGTGTTATTTCCTAAATGCCTGGTACAGGCGAGTTTGTGTTGCTGTTACTGAGGTGACTTTAGAATGTGCCTATTATGTGCATCTTATTTCACCTGAGAAGGTATGAGTGTATGTTTTTGCTGTGGTATATGCTTTATAGATCAATAAAAAGAAAGTTAAAAAATTATAATGGTTGGAAGGTATAATCTGAATTCAGTATAAATATAAATTGGTGTATTTCTGTTATGTAAAGTTTGTAAGATAACAACATGTGTAGATGGAACCACAGTATCTTTTCTTTTAAATTTAGGGTGGAATAAGAGAACAGCTGTCTACAGCTTTGAAAGAGTTCAATCTGCCCTGCCCCAAAGTGAAGACTATGTGTGTGGCAGATGCCTCCTCCTACACTTGCTCACATCTTGTGTATAGGGTGAAGGCGCACTTTTTCACTTGGCCATAGGTGCCAAATTGCTTGGCTATGATTATGTGTGATTTCATCAGTTTAATAATATATTTAACACATTAAGCCATGTTAATATTAAAAAAGAGAGTTAACACATTAATGCTGCTTTAATGTGCATTGACTGCATTTAACCTGTGTTTATGCTTGTGTTTGAGATAATGAGGCCAATATTCAAAAAACTTGAATGGAAAGCTTATCTGACTAATGTAATGTTAGCCCATTAAGTTATCCTGGATATTTAGTGGGATAAACGTCCCACTGAATATCCCAAATTAAAGTTATCTGGCTACCTTTAACTGGATAACTCTAAAGATAACCAGCTAACTCTTGAATGTCGCTAGATAAGTTTAAAGTTATCTGGCCTTTTGTTAAGTTGCAGTAGGCCTTTTAAAATGACTCAGGTGGGGCTAGTGGCCCAAATCAGATTCCCCTACTCATAGTTTAAAAAGTGTTAGGCTGGTCCAAGGCCCACCCCACCCCACCCCACCCCTCCATCTGTGTTTTTAAAAATAAATACACATCTGGTAGTGCAGGCCTCCCCGCTCATCTTCTTCCCAGTTAGTAAAGTCTTCCACGGACGACCCCTCCTTTCCATCTCTCCCCCGACCCAGTACCTTTTAAAACCCTTCTGTCTGCATTATGCTGCAGTGTGGTTGCTTCCAACATTGCTCCTACACCACTGGCAAATACCACCACTGAGGTATGATTCCACTGACCTTCCCTGTCTGTTTTGCTTCAACAACTTGGTGATGGCATTTGGGGAAAAGGAGGCAG
The DNA here is from genome assembly GCF_901001135.1 of Rhinatrema bivittatum. NCBI lineage: Eukaryota > Metazoa > Chordata > Amphibia > Gymnophiona > Rhinatrematidae > Rhinatrema > Rhinatrema bivittatum. The sequence continues at coordinate 338,023,022 of NC_042615.1, forward strand.
AGGACTGCAACAGAGTCATGCTTTGGGAGTTGCAGTTGGGGAAAAGGAGGCAGAGGAACTGAGCAGAGCCATGCATCGGAGATTGCATTTGGGGACAAGGAGGCAGAGGAACTCAGTGGAGACATGCATTGGAAGTTGAATTTGGGGAAAAGGAAGCAGAGGAACTGAGTGGCGTCATGCCTTGGAGGTTGTATTTGGGGGAAAAGGAGAAAGAAGAACTCAGTGGAAGTCATGCCTCGGAGGTTGCATTTGGGTAAAAGGAGGTAGAAGAACTGCGTGGAGTCATGCCTCAAAGGTGGCAACTGGGGAAAAGGAGGCAGAGGAACTCAGATGAGTCATACCTTGGTGGTGGCATTTTGGCAAAAAGAGGCAGAGGAACTCAGTGGAGTCATAACTCAGTTGTGGCACAAGCAGGCAGAGAAACTCAGTGGAGTCATGACCCTGCAGTAGTGCTTGGAACATGGCAGGCAGACCAAGGTTACGTGAAGTATATGGCACTGTAAGGCTGCTGCTCACTGTGCTGCCAGACCCCTGTGCAGTTGGTGGTGGGGTACAGTAGTGTAAAGCTGCTGCTGGATGTGCTGCTAGACCCCTGTCCTTTTGGTGTTGGGGAATGGTAGTAAAAGGCTGTTTCTGGATGTATGTCAGAAACTTATAGTGTCAGGTCTCAGTATTGTTGTTGGGGATATATTAGGAGGAACCAGAAAGATTGAAGCCCCAGTGTTGAGGTTGGGGATTGGGGACATGTCAGGAGGAAGCCGGAGGATTGAAGTCCCAAAGTTGTTGTTGGGGACGTGTCAAGAGAGATTAACCTGAGTCAGACTCCTTTGTTGTTGAAGGGGACATGTCAAGAGGAATCAGGAAGATTGAAGCCACAGTGTTGAAGTTGGGGTCATGTCAGGAGGAAGCAAAAGGATTGAAGCCACAGGGTTGTGTTAGGAGATGTGTCAGGAGGAAGTTAGTTAAGTTAGACCCCAGTTTTCATCATGAGGTCAAGTTAAAAGGCAGCAGGATATGACAGGCCCTAGTTTTGTGAAGGGAGACAAGTCAGGAGATAGCATGTTGTAAAAGACTTTTGGGCAGCTTTGCGTGCGTCGAACCCGGATTTTAATTGATACGCGCAGCTATGTGTTGTGTTCGTGGACCCTTGGGCCGGTTGGGACTGAGGATGGAGTGCTGTAGAGGTCCACAGCAAGTGTCCCAACCAGGAGGCGGTTTGGAGACTCAGAGAAAGCTGAGATACTGGACCGCGGTGGAGTCCTATGCGACCAAGGACTCGGTACCCCGTGGGAGGACAGAAGATGTTGGACCCTGGTGATTGAAGAATCTTCACCCTGGAGACCGGCACTCCCCCGGGAGAAGCCCTTAGGAGTCCAGCCGCTGGGACTTTTGGAGATTCACCCTGGAAGCCGGAGTCCCCCCAGGAGGAGCCCATAGGGACACGGCCGCTGGGACTTAGCGACTCCCTGAAGGTTGAAGATGGTCTGGACGCAGCCTCCTCCTCCAGGTCGTAGGTTCCAGATGGCTGGCGCCTCCAGCAGGTCGTAGGTAGTCTCTGTAGAGAAGTTGAAGAAAATCCAAAAGCCGGTCCAGGAGTCTGAGTCCAAAGAGCGGTCCGCAGCCAGTCCAGGGGTCGGTGTCCAGAGAGCGGTCCAAAGCCAATCCAGGGGTCAGAGTCCAGAAGAATCAATCCAGCAAGGAGGGCAGAGCAGAAGCAGGACAAAGAACCAGAACCAAGGATGAAGCGGAGAGGAGTCAGGAGACAAGCCGGGTCGGAACGAAGGGCAATCCAGGAACGCAGCAACAACAGACCGGAGACCAGGAACTTGTTGCAAGGCGAAGATCTTCTCTGAGCTGCAGGGTGATATACCCTGCAGCGTCTGACGTCATCCGCCGGCAGTCCTTGGTTTTCCCGCGCTGGCCCTTTTAAGAGAGGAGTCCCCGCTCGCACGCGCACCTGGGGGCCGGGGCCAGCGACGGGAGTTGGCGGCGTCTCCCTCGCAGTGGAGACACCATGGCAGGCAGCAGGACAGGCTCAGGGAGCTGCAGAGAGCGTCGCACGGGCCGGGCTGGCCCCGAGGTGAGTGGAGGGACCGGGGCATGGCCCGGTCCCGTAACACTATGTGCATATCTATTAAAATCTCGCGTACTCTTGTTTGCGCCTGGTGCACGAACAAAAGTACTCGTTGGCACAGATTTATAAAATCTACCCCAAAATGTTTTAAAGGAAATCTTAACGGTCTTTATTCATTCCATTGTCCCTAACTCCTGAGGTAAAGAGTTCCAGAATATAGGTGCCGCTACTGAAAAAGCACATTCTCTCCTGCCCAATAGTCTATCCTTCTGGACAGTAGGTATATCCAACAGAGCTCTCTGTGAAGAGCAAAGAGTCCTAGCTGGATTATATATCCGCAGCATAGCATTTATCCAAGGAAGTGAAATTATAGCAAGTGGATTGTGTATTACGATAGTAATTTTTACATTTGATCCTCAATTGGATTGGAAGCCAGTGGAAGTCAAACAGATCATGTGATGAGCCAAGCTGCAGCATTCGGTAAAAGTTGCAATGATTTTATTATAGATGTTAGTAGACCTAAATAGATTGAGTTACAGTAGTCTAGTGTCGACATCAAAAAGGCCTGGTCAACAAAATGAAAATCTCCAGGTTCCAATAGAGGTTACAATGACATCAACGTGAGCAATACTTTACTTATTCTTAGAATGTGGTATTTCTGCAATGCTTAAACTAAGCTATAGAGTGGGAAGCATATTTTTGAAGTATTTTTTTTTATGAAGCTTTTAACTTTTTGAAGTTTTTGATTTATTAAATGTTCAGCATATTTTTTCGCTTAATTCGATTGTTTTGTTTTTTTTATATATATTCTACTAAGATTGTTTCATTTAGCTTTGACATCAAGCTGAGAGTTACTGTATAAGCCCTAAGGAACAGCATAACTTTATACTTAGTCAAAGTGAGTCTAATGGGGAAATGCCAGGTATGTGCAGAATAAGAAGTTTTTCAATTTTAAGTATTATTCCTTGTAAGATAAGCTGATTAGATTTTTTTTTCTGTTTTAGGTTGTGGTGCTCATCCATAACTTTATAGTTTGAACAAGCTAATTGCTCAAAATGCAGCTATGAATATTTTAAGTTCAGAATTCTTTAATAATACTTTTATGTATAAATTTCCCTGAAGAAGCTATGGGCCAGATTTTTAAAAGGTTACACGTGCCGGGCCTATTTTAAAAAGGCCCAGCGGCGCGAGTAAGTCCCGGGGCTTGCAAAAAGGGGTGGGAAGGGGGTGGGGCATGGATGGTCCAAGGCAGTCCAGGGGCGGGGTCAGCAGCTCCTGGCACAGCGGCCAATTGCTGCTGTGCCAGGGATTGCGCGCCGGCAGTTGGCCGGTGCGCGCAACTTGCACCTGCTCAGAGGCAGGCGCAAAAGGTAAAACAAAAATTTGGGGGGAGTTAGAGTAGGGCTGGGGGAGGGAAAGATTAGGGGAAGGGGTGTGAAGGTCATGTTAGGGGGAGGGAACGGGGGAAGGCTGCGTGCAAGTTATAAAATGGGGTGTACATGTGCACGCGCCAGGTAGCTCACACACATGTATGCCTGCGCGCAACCTTTTAAAATCTACCTCTAGGAATATTAGCAAAACATAGGCCTTTTGTTGGGGCAACATAACGTTCTTGAAGTTTTGAGCTGAACATATTTTGAATTATCATTGTGCTAACTAATATATCTTGGTGATCGGTTCATTACAAAACTCACATTTTGGGAATGTTTTGATATAAATTGGATAAAATTTATTGGATAAAATTTGTTGGACAAATTGGAATGTCTTTTATACCAGTTATTATTAAAGTTCTTGCAAAATCTGGAGGCAATACATTGACAAGTGATAGTGCTTACGGCCTTCAGCAACAAGTTGTGAACTGGCTTTTTCATCCCAGTTAAGTGACACAAGCCATATGTGACAGCATATTACTGTTGTTTAAAGAGTATTAAAAACATTTTTAGTGTCTCTGGGATAGATTTTAAAAGGGTTACGTGAATAAGTTATGCGCGTAACCCTTTAAAATCCCCCTGCGTGCCGAGCCTATTTTGCATAGACATCAGTCTCAGATGAAGACTCAGGATACGTGAGGGATTCAAACGAAGTCAGGATACTTGAAGGTTGAGACGAAGACTTGAAGGTTGAGATGAGACTCAGAATACTTAAAGAATTGACCTGAAGACTTGAAGAACTGAGACGGACTCAGGTTGCTTGAAGAGAAGGACTCCGAATGAGTCACAAAGATAATTGAAGAACTCTGAATAGGTACTGCCACAACATGCGCCTTACACAGCCAATCAAGGCTGGTGGAGGACCACGCTGATAGTTCCCATCTCAGATTACTTGGAGATTCCACAACGAAGACTCCAACGAGGCCTACACCGAGGTGCGAGCTCCACAGCCAGTTAAAGCAAGGCACGGACCACGCTATTACGATACAGGTTATGCAGAGTTCATTCATATGGACAAGCAACACAAGTGGCTCCAAAGACCCAAACAGGATTCAGAATACAGAGAAGGACCTCAGGATCCAGGGACTTGGAGTAAAAGGCACGGCAAGGAGCTTGAGCGAACTCAGAGTATGGAACCTGAAGCTTGGAGGGTTAAAAGCCGGAATCCTCTGGAGGTTTACACTGCCGAGGCAAAGGACATCTGAATACTTGGAGATCAGGACACGAAGACATCAGGAAGATAGAACATCAGGACTTCAGGGACTCTGAAGGACGGAATATCAGGAACATCAGGATCTGGACGAAGAAGACACAGGATCCGACGAGAGACTGTGACGAAGACGAAGACATGACGAAGACATGGAATTCCAACATGGAACAGAGTGCTAACGAGAAGCAAGATAGAAGAGAAGTCCTAGGGAGGACTGGCTCCTTGAGAAGGTAATGAAGTAATGAAGACAGGCCCTCTTTATAGGGCTCAAGAGGAGACTCCCATGATGACATCACTGGAGCACCACTCCCTCACTGGCCCTTTAAAAATGGACAAGAAGCGCGGCCCTGTGCCTAAGGAGACAGGGAGTGGGCAGGACCATGGAGAGTGGCGTCCCTGCCACTGAGCAAGCAGGAGCAGGACTGGGCCGTGGAACAGGCCCCGACACTGGAGTGGCGGTGTCCAAGCCACAGGGAGAAGCTGAGAGTGGCTCCCCACCGCAGGAAAGACTAATGACAGTTGTCCCTCCCTTGGGGAAGCAAGGCAACTTCAGTGGCCTCCGGATCATGCCGGAGTGCACCCGGATGGCTCCCTGCCACTGGGCAGCAGCTGGAACGCTGTCGGTCTCTGGACTGTGTGGGAACAGCTTTGGTGGCCTCCTGGCCGCAGTGCAGTAGCAAGAATGTTGGTGGCCTCCGGCCATGTTAGGCTGCACAGGGACAGCTCCAGCCATGCTAGGAAGACGTCGGCGGCCTCCGGGCCACGGGAAAAGAAGAAAAGAGAGGTGGAGAAGCTGCCCGTGGCACTAGCCAGGGCAAATTCGTAACTTTAACACAGTGTGACAGGATTAGAAAATATGGAATGCTTCTAATATTGAATAAAAGCACTATTGATACTGTAGTAAAATACAGAATTCCCACACAACAGCCAAGCACTATGTATCTTCCTCCTCAAGAGAGATCCAAAAGCAAGCTGTAACCATCTAGGAATCCTATAAGACTAACAGACAGAGCATTGATTCGCTCATTTAGAAAAAAGCTTCCCTCTGATAGGTTCCCTTTCTTTGTCAGTCTGGTTTCCTTGACAATAGATCATGGTTCTTCTCAGATCTCACACATGAGTCATAAGAATCAGAGCTTGTTGCTATGGAAACTCCCACATGACCTGCCCAGCTTCAGGCTCTATCTTGCTAATGCTTTTCATTGGGAATCATAAATGAATAAAACGAATGGCATATGTTTCATTCATGGGACTTGTTCATTCGAGGGCAAACAAAGCAAACAAATACAGCATGTTCATCATGGACTGGCCATTCCTTTTAAATGCACATTCATAGTGTTTGGACCAAGCCGTGTAGGGCAGGGGAATGCACCATTGTACTATACCATCTTGCCACAGCACCCCCACTGGAGGCTGCTGCAATGGTTCATTACTACCTGTTCATTAGCTGGTGACCTTCAAAGTCAGTGTGGCATTTTGTTTTGGAGTTTGAAGGAGAAGGGTCTGATTTTGTAGTTCTCCCTATTCTTTAGCAGTATTGGATAAAATCCCTTTGCTGAGAAGTGTAGGAAGCAATTGGATCAATTTGCTGCCCCACAACCAGTAACCAATAAAATGTTTTTATTGATTTTTGGACAGCTTTTTTTTATTTGGGAGGAAGTTTTTTTTTGTTTTGTCCAAATATCTACCCTTCCTGCCCTAGACAGAGGAGTTGGGAAGAAAAAATGTTTACCTGTTATAGTATTTTTGGAACCTTCAGATCAAAAAGTCCCTTTGTCATCTAAGAGAAGTGTGAGTGAAAAGAGTGAAATAATATTCACTGGAGTCAATGGTGAGGAAGTCAAAGGAGAACCCTGAGGTGAGGTTCCACACTGGAGTTTCAGCCAAAGATTGTATGGAGAGAGACAAGATCTTCAAGTATCAAATGGAGCAGAGAGTCAGAGACTAGGAAAATGTGGCATAAAGCTACCAAAATAGACCCAGCTGTATTGGGTGCCATTGGCCTGATTAAACAGAATATCCAGTCTTATGTGGATCTGTTGCCTGTTAATATAACATGAACTTCACAAGGAAACTCTCTTTGCACAATGCAAGTATTAAGAAGGTCATTAACAGTGAGGCCTACAAGTGAGCTTCAATTATGCACAAATTAACCCATTTGAGGACATTACGCTGTGAGTTTCAGCCAAGAAGAACAGGAAAGGAGAGGTTTGGAGATTTTGGGACTAAACAGTACATCTCAGGTATTGTGAAAGAAGATCCTTAAAGAATAGAAAAACCCATCCAGTGCACCCTGGGCAGCCTTATATTCTATCCAAAGGAAGAAAGGGATCACCTGGAAAAAGTCTAAGGGACCTTAGACACAGATCAATAAAGATTTGGTTTATTACTGTATTTATGGATTGACAAGAAGAAAATATACCTGGCTGACTTTTAAAAAGGCGGCACCCGCCGAAACAGGCAGATATGTGCATGGATGGGACGCGCGTGCGCTGCGGGGATTTTAAAGCATCCGCAGCCACAGGCATATCTGTCTGTATGCGCACAGGAAAGGCTTTTGGGAAAAGGATGGACTGGGGCAGGGTCTGGGTGCAACATGGGCAGGGCGGGGCATGGGTGGTCTGGGACAGCACCATTAGGCACTGTCCTGCCGAAGTGCGTGCCAGGAACCGACCAGCCCGCGCAAATTGATGCTGCTCCAGAGAGGAGTAATTACAAAAACAACAACAACAACAAATAAATAAGGTAGCGGGGTTTTAGGAGTCGTGGTGTATAGAGTAAAAGGGAGGCAGGTTAGGTTGCGTCACCACGTACGGGTTGTAAAATCCCCCTCACTTACGTGTGCAATTCAGCACTCACGTGCACATACGCACGCCAATATAAAATCCTGCCCGCATGTGCGGGCGGGCAGCAGATTTTATAACACGCATGGATCGGCGTGCGCATGTTACAAAATAGGCAAGTCTATGTGCGTGCTCCGGCAACCACGAGCGCATGGACGTCCGCACGCAGGTCTAAAAATCTACCTTTAAACTTTTATTTTTGGAACACCCTATTTGTGTGTCCAGCCTGTTTATTGGCACTCACCAGTACCACAAAACACGATTGAGCTTAGACCCACCAAAAAAAAAAAAAAAAAAAAAGATTTGCACTACACCTTGAGCCTCCCCCCTTTCAGAAAATGCATGTGGGTGTTTGATGGGCCTATGCATGGTCTAAACCATGGTACAAGTGTGTAGGGATGTGAATCGTTTTTTGATGATTTAAAATATCGTCCGATATATTTTAAATCGTCAAAAATCGTTAGAGGCGATATTTAATAGGAATTCCCCCGATTTATTGTCAAAAATCGTAAATCGGGGGAAGGGGGAGGGGAAGGGGAAGGGGGAGGGCGGGAAAACCGGCACACTAAAACAACCCTAAAACCCACCCCGACCCTTTAAAATAAATCCCCCACCCTCCTGAACCCCCCCAAAATGCCTTAAATTACCTGGGGTCCAGTGGGGGGGGGGGGGGTCCCGGTGTGATCTTTTACTCTCGGGCCTCCGGTGCGTTGTAGAAATGGCGCCGGCGCAACCTTTGCCCTGTAATATGACAGGGCAAAGGTAGCGCCGGCGCCATTTTGTTTTTTGTCCCCCGATGTCAGGAGCGTAGGAGATCACTCCCGGACCCCCGCTGGACCTCCAGGGACTTTTGGCCAGCTTGGGGGGGCCTCCTGACCCCCAGAAGACTTGCCAAAAGTCCAGCAGGGGTCCGGGAACGACCTCCTAAACTCGAATCGTTTTGCCGTACGGCAAAATGGCGCCGACCATACGGCAAAATGATTCGCGTTTAGGAGGTCGTTCCCGGACCCCCGCTGGACTTTTGGCAAGTCTTCTGGGGGTCAGGAGGCCCCCCCAAGCTGGCCAAAAATCCCTGGAGGTCCAGCGGGGGTCCGGGAGTGATCTCCTACGCTCCTGACATCGGGGGACAAAAAACAAAATGGTGCCGGCGCTACCTTTGCCCTGCTGTCATATGACAGGGCAAAGGTAGCGCCGGAGCCATTTCTACAACGCACCAGAAGCCCGAGAGTAAAAGATCACACCGGGACCCTTCCTCTGGACCCCAGGTAATTTAAGGCATTTTGGGGGGTTCGGGAGGGTGGGGGATTTTTTAAAAGGTCGGGGTGGGTTTTAGGGATGTTTTAGTGTGCCGGTTTTCCTGCCCTCCCCCGATTTACACGATATTTTAAAAAACAAAACCGCGACGATAAGATTCCCTCCCCCCCCCAGCCGAAATCGATCGTTTAGACGATCGATCACACGATTCACATCTCTACAAGTGTGCTCTGTGCCTTTATAGCTACATCTAGAAGACATGATATGTGTTTTTTGATAAGTAGCTTTGGGTCTGTCTGGTTACAGCGCCAGCTCTCCCTTTCCTCAGTAAGCAGCAGGGAACAGGAGTGGAGGGATTCTGCAAGCAGCATGCAGGGAGAAACTGGAGAGGGGCTGCAACACATAAAGCACAATCTACAGCTGTGATTCCAGGACTTGCCCACTGTTGGAAACAGGATACTGGGCTTGACGGACCTTTGATCTGACCCAGTACTGCAAATCTTATGCTCTTATCCCTCCTTCTCCTGATCCAGGATCCCCTCTTTCTTCTTCCCCTTCCCTGATTCCTCTTACTCCCCTTCCTCTCCACTCATTCTCTTTCCTCCTCCTCCCTTTGCTTTCTTATTCCCCCATCCTTTTCTCCTTTTGTGATTCCGTGTCCCTCTATCCACCCGCCACCCTTTACCTTTATCTCTCTTGCCTGAGGTTCTCTCTCTCTCTATTTCCCCTCTCTGAGATTCCCTCTCTTTCTCCAGATCCTTTCCCCTTTTTTCTAATTTGCTTCTCCCTTCCCAGCACTTGCCCCCAAAAAAGAACCAAAAAGTTAAATGGATACTGAAAGTCAGAAAATAACTTAATTTTAATATAGTAAAAATGGAACACTATGCAAATGCATGCAAATATATGCAAATGTGCCATATAAGTGTTGCAGGGTGTTATACACTTTGCTACTGAATTTTCCAGCTTTTGCCACAGAATCTGTCCTTGTGCTGCTGCAGGAAACTGGGGCTTTATATACCAAGATAATGTAATAGGCAAATGTCAAAAGACATTTTGATTCTGTTTTACATATCTCCTGTGTTTCAGAAGCATTCTCAGAGAGCTCTGTTGAAATGTCTGGTGGTGTATGTTACTCCTGGTCAGGTTTTCCTTTCAACCGGAATCTCGTTTCTTGCAACAGTCACCCCTAAGCTGCTTTGTCTGCACTAAGCAATGTATCCTTCCCAGGCACTTCACTGAATTAATTATGCATCTGGCTCCTGAGGTTTGGACGCCCCGTATCTCTTGCGGTTTTACTTAGTTGCTTAATAAAAGGGTATTAAGTCTTTTGTCTGACTCCTTTTATTTTATGATTATAGCTGGGTCTGGGGTGCGGGGGAGTGTGTGTTGGGGTGGGGGGGGGCGGGGAGCTGTCAGGAATGCTCTTGCTTTACATTTGGGTCTTGCTGTGGACATGATTGAAACTTACAGTGGGTCTCACTCTGAGTACACTCTGGCTCGTTTTGAAAGAAATAGAGCTGGACATTCGTTTTCTGCCTTGGAGGAGTTTGTGGTTTCTGAAAAGGATGCATGATTACATAGAGAAAACAAGCAAGCAGACGATGTCAGGTAGAAAGAAAACCAGTTCCGGAATGCAGCATACCAGGCAGTTTGGTAAATCCTTCAGAGCGAATGGGAGCAGAGCAGAAGCATGATAAATGGCAAAATAACCTCCCATCCCAATTATCATTCATGACAGTATCACAACTCTTGGATTTTCATATTCCATTCTCAATGGATATAATTTCTCCTCAGCAGCCTTTTTACTGCACTGTAAACATTCTTGGTAAGTGCCCTATAGTTTATTTTGTGGGGTTTTATAAAAGCTGTGCATTAAGATATTTGTATTTTTTTAAGACAAACTTGGCATGAAGTAGACCTGTGAAGCTATACATGATGAAGGCATATTATTCTATCTTTTGTGGTTTACTGGAAAAAAAAACATATTCAGCAGTTTATGCATGCAGATAACTTTGCCCTGACTTTCATTTCAACAGCCCAAACTTAAATTCATCTTCTCTGGGTGCCATGTTTAGAATATACACTGATATTGTGCTATTTAGATACCTGATTTTATAAAATAAATCATGGACACTCGTGTAGCATGTGCACAGTATAATATACACTACAAGATGCTATCTTTGCTACTGTGTACTAGACCGGAACTACTCAAAATTAACATTGAAAAGTTGTAGTGCACATTTACCACATCTGTAGCTTTTATTCACAGAAATAAATAATCCAAGGGAATACGAGCAGAAAAATCTATAGTCCACACTTTAGTCAAGTAGATGTATCACTTATTTACTTGGTACGGCAACTCCACAGATTAAATTCAGCACCTCTCTGTGTTTCAACGTCCCCCTTGGATTATTTATACTACGCGCAGAATTACTCTCTCCGTGGTTTGTGGATTATTCCCTGCTTTTATTCACAGTACATCTCTAGTCTATATGTTAATGAATGCAAAATCATTATCAGAATACCTGACATATGTTAGGTATATGTATTGGGGGGAGGGGGTTTTGAGGGGAAGAAGGAGGTGACTAGGGAATTCAGGATTGTGTGCACTAGATTTACCTTTAAAAAAAAAATTACAATTAATTAGTGGAAAATACACTACAGTAAAACAATCATCAATACAGGAGGGCAGCAGCATTTAAAGATCCTTGATTCCTAAAATCAAGACAAGTTAATGAGAGGGAGGCAGTGTGGTGAGAAGAGACTTTCTGAGCTCATTGTTCCACGAAAGCATTTCCATTCCCAGTGGGATTTTCTGATGACAAGAAATATATGATTTATTCCACATAAAAGGAGACAGCAGTTTCTAGGGATCAAAGTGGGAGGGAGGACCAGAATAACAGTAGCTCAGCCCCACCTATGACGTAAAAGATCTCACACAAAAAAAAAAAAAAAAAGAAAAAGGCAAAACACCATCAATGCTTCTTTTTTCATTTGCTCACTCTCAACTTAGCCCTTCTCAGTTGGAGGGAGTCAATGGCAACCGCTTTTCCTGCCCAAGTAGCCTCTGCTGCTCTGCCACTTATATATATGTTACAACTCATTCCTGAAAAGTGAAGTGCAAGAGACAAGAAGAAGCAATCCCTGGCCAGTCTGCTCTCCTGCACCTATGCAATACATCACAATTGCATGATTTGCCGCGTTGTCTATATTTCTACTCTTTTACAGTCACAAGGTAAGTGAAGTGTTGCATGGGGTTTTGTTTTGTTTTTTCCACATGGTAAACTCCTGCCTACTGTATAGAAAAAAAAAATGAATTTAAGGTTCAATTGAATTTGGTATACCTTAGTACTGAAACAAGTTTATGTATTTTGTCATTACTAGTTTGAGTTCTTTGTTAGCAAAATGCTATAGCTGTGATTAAATGCACATTTTGCCGTTTGGTAGTGTATTAGCAACTTTTAGTCCCACAATCGTTTCCTGATAGCTTGGCGTAGTTTGCAGCTCCTTAAACGATTATAGATCTTCAATTGCTCAGTAGTAGTCAAAGTGGGCTTTCTATATTTCTCATACTGTGTAGTGAAGTTCACAAAAAATTGTCTTATCACAACTTCATCTGTAACCTATGTATAGTAGTCACACAAGTGGTATGCCAGTAACTTTAGTACTGCCTCTTAGACTACTCTTGAAACATACTGCTACTAAGAAATACCATGTTTTTGCCTAATAATTCAAATGACATATCTAGAGGTAATTTCACAATTAAACACCAATTCATAATTAATGTAGTAGTTCACTGGAAGACAGGGTAACATAGTTTGTTGAAGGGCAAAGTCTCCCAAGGCTGTCACTTTACATATACTGATTTGTTTCATAGGCAATCTCAGCTATTTTGGAGGTAGTGAATGATGTTTGAATTTTTTAGGTACCATATTGACTCAGAATAAACCAAAATCTGTTCCCTGTAATCCCTTTCTCATTTTAAGCAGATAATCTGATTTTGTCTTGAAGAAAGTACAACACAAGTATATGGGGCCAATAATGTATGAAATAGTTTTGAAAATTCACAATAATCCTTTTATGAATATAATGTAAGCATTGCTAGTACAAAGTAACTAACTGAACTGTATTACATAATAATTCATTTTGTATTGCATTGTGCTATATTCACAACAGGAGGTTTTAAGGCAGTAGTTGTGACAAATATATTTTATTAACTAATTCAGGGAGTAGTTACAAACACATCCTTAGAGTTATGAATTTTTTATTCTCTTACTTAGCCACTTACACAGCTGTAGAAGTAAATAAGGAAGCCAATGCACTGATTTATGCAGGTGTCACCCTGGTACGTTACAATATGAATACATTTCAAATAATTGAAGTGGGATATCAGTGGAGGCGACTTTTAAAAGCAGGGAGTTTAGTACCAAAAAGCAGGTGTCACCTCCCCTTTTTGTAATAGAAAGGAAAAAAAATCCTTGGAAAAAATATAGAGACCCAAGAATAAGACCAACAGAGAGAGGAACAGCATTGACAGGTTGTTATTTAGAGAACCATAGCCAGCTGCTTTTATTCAAATCTTGCATCTATCTATCTATTAAATCATCTGCATTTCAATATTATTGATTGAGATAAATAAAGACTAATGGGGTCATGGAGATTAGAGATTCCTCTAAGACTAAGTTTTCTGTAATAAAATGCTGGCTTACTTTGTAATGGAAGAATGGACATTATTTGTGGCATTGCTGCTCTTCACTCATCATATTCTTTGCTCTGATGGTTCCTAAAAGCAACGTAAAACAAAAAATCCTGCATGAGATTCCAGATAGTACACAGATTAACACTTGGGATATATCAGTTTGTTGACTTAAAGATTATTCAAAACCTTGTATCCAAAGAAAAGAGCTAAATATAGATATGAAAGGAAACTATTGAAATGCATTGTGCATTCTGTTAAAGGATAACTTGCAAAATATACATCTGAATTAAACTAAAGGGTGTATCTAATATTATGTTTGTTTAACAGTTTGTTCAATTTGAATTTATTAGCACACTGCAAGATAAGTGCTGTAATCTATAAAAAGCACACAAATTAAAATTTCTATAAAACATAAGGACTTAAATCTGCCACTCAGCTCATTATAGATTATATGCATTTGTAACTATAGCTGTTTTGTATTTCTATGTAGGGGGGGGGGGGGGGGTGTCATTCCTTCAGGTTTGCATTATGCATTGTTTTATGTACTTTAGGATAATATCCATTTGATTTTCAGGAAACTGATACTTGATTCTGAAAGTTTAGACTTTTTTTTTTTTTTTTTTTTAAAGAAAACCAATAACTGATCACTGCTCTGATGGCTTTGGTGTCACACTACGATAAGACATAGAGAGATGTATGATTTGATCACTGCTTTCAGCTCAGATTCTTGGACAACAAAATGTAAACTTTGGTGTAAATAAATAATAAATTCTGTCTTGTTTTCCCTCTCATTTTCTTGGCTTGGTGTTTGCATTCCATAATGTGTTTGCTGATAGAATGTAAAATAGCCCTAAAACACAGTAAATTCCATCATAAGTGTTACCCCATTAAAAATGATTTATTTTTTTTTTTTACAGGTTGTGATACTTTTTTTTTTTATTGGATCACCATAAGAATTATTCAAAGGTGACATGTACATGAACTTTGGAGATCACATCCTGTCCCTTCTTCAGATGGGGCTTATCTGAACTCGAAAGATTATGTACAGCAACCTCTTTTGATAATTCTTTTGCAAGCCCAGGTAAAGATAGCATAACCTGTAAAGAATCCAGTTTCCTCTAGGGCCGATAACACTACTGCAGAACACTGCATGCCATTAAAAGCCAACAAAAATAATAAATTGTACATTAATTAAATCTTAATGCTCCCACAGAGAAACATCACTCATAACAGATACAAACTAAAACCTTCTTTCATTAAATACCATATACATTTTATTGCATATTAATCTTTGTACAATAGATACATTGTATAATTATGGTTGTGCAGATTAGACTGCACAGAGCTGTGAAGTGGAAGTGGGGGTTCCCAGAGTCTCTCAAGTTCCCTTTGTTTGTTAAATTATACCTAACAGTGCCACACTGAACATAGCAGAGCTAGTAAGAGCCCCTTGATAATGAGATGGCAGCACTGGGAGAAAGCAAATGTAGCTAAGCACTGATGCTTTCTCTTCCATAGCATTTGATACTTGTTGCTGCATCCCAGGTGCTTCACTATAAAACCATTTGACATGTTCTTTTACTGCGGTTTACTCCAGTTGATAAAGATGATGAGAACCAGTGTTCTAGAAGAACAGCATTATTGTTTTCATCGCTGCTTTTCCTTGCTTTTAATTTGCAATAAATGCATAATTCATTATCAAAATATCCAATTACCACAACACACATGCTAAACACAAAGGTTTGGCTCAATACAGCAATTATACGTTTTACACTGGAATTTATTTTTCCATGGAAAATACTGCATTGTTCTTCATTGATATACCTGGAACGATCTTGCAGTAGAGCAAACCATGAAGAAAGTCTGTGTGATATTATGTATGTATCTCTCTCTCTCTCTACCCCAAAAAGGTCCTGCTCTCAAAATAATTTTTTCATAGTCAAATGATGGGTGGAATCTTTTTTTTACAAACAGATTCCAAAATAGCTTAACTATACTTTGTATTCAACCATGACAATTGGTTTATTTATGTCTCTTGCAAGAAACTGATATTAAAAAGTTCCTCATCAGGAGAATTCATTAAGATGTGTGTCCTTCAGTTTTCACCTTTGGTAAACTATATAATTAGAATTAATCTGAAGGGATACCAAATTTTCCAATAAAAAGTCAACATTTTAATGATACTTCTAAGGTTTTGCTAATATAAATAAACGTATAATTAGTTAACATTCCAAAAAATGTTGGGAAACCATTGCTTTCCCTTACTGATAAACCATATTATCCAAGCAATAGGAAGGTTTCAATCAGTTGAAATAAAGAAAGTTGAGATCCAGAAAAAGTAGGACAATTATGTCATAAAAAAATAGAAGAATCACACTGGAAAATTAAAAGGGGGGGGGGGGGATGTTGCCTCTGTTTGAATCCTACATTTTTTTTTGCAATTCTCCTCATCCTTATTTCTCTCTCCCCACTCTTCCTTCTTCTTTTTCCCATTTCCTCTATTTCCTTTCTTTCTTTCCACTCCAATTCACATTTTTATCCTTCTCCTCCTTCCCTTTCTCCCCATCTCAACCCTGTTTTCTTCAGGCGGTAGAAGTGCTGCATTTCCGTTCTGTGTGGCTCTGTTGAATAGGCTGCAGGGTGGCATCAGCAAGTTTCATGTTGTTTTTTTTGTGGTGTGCCATTCATTCGCTGGCACTATGCACAAAGGGGCGGATTTTAAAAAGCATTTACATGCGTAAAACTGGGTTTTACGCATGTAAATGCACTTTACTCGAGTAAGTGGGCTTTTGAAAATTGCTACAATATATGCCATTGAATCGTCCATAGGATTTATTCGCATAAGTGCACTTTACGTGAGTAAATGGCTTTTGAAAATTGCTACAATAGTAGTTACATTTATGCACGTAACTCCTTTGAAAATTACCCCCTTTGGGCAGAGTCAATGGAACTATCCGGTGGGGGGGGGGGGGGAATCTGTATTTGCTGGTACCCCTGGTTTCCGACTGGCTAGGGAAGGGAAAGAAAGCAAAGCTGCCCCACTGCCAAAGTGGGCCTGGTGAGAAGTGCCAGCATGGCCTACAGGGCATGTACCATCCCACTTCAAATTCTGACTTTGAGGGCCAAATTTAATTTTGAGTCCCAAAAGCAGGGCAAAAAATGTGAAAAAGCTTGCATGTTAGTTTAATTGCAAAATTCAGACATAGCACATCATTTACCTAATCACTTTATTTCCTGCAACTTCAGAAAAGGAAAAGAAATCCACAAAAAAATGATTCTGTGAAAGGCCATGGTACCCTTTGCATGAAAGCACTACATACAAGATCATGCAAAAGATCCATGGTGGTAATTACTCGAGTTTACACAAGTTTATGCTAGCACAATTTTTTCTTTGGATTTTTTTCTTCTTTCCAGAAAGAGCAGAAAGTTAAGCCTTAGGGTAAATAAAAATATGCAATATTTTTAAATTTGGAAACCAAATTGACTTGCAATGTTTTTCTTACTTTTGACAGAAGCTTAAATCTGTCCCTTAAATTTTTTAAATGCACATACATAGGAAAGGAAGACGTGTTTAGATTCCTGAAGAAGCACTGCAAAATAGACCATTTAAACATAGGAACATAAGATTTTCCATACTGGACCAAGCCTAGTATCTTATTTCCAACAGAAGCCAAACCAGGTCACATGTAGCTGGCAGGATCCCAAAAGATTGATGGATTCCAAGCTGCTTATCCTAGGGATAAGCAGTAGATTCTAGGGATGTGCAGAAGGAAAACATTCATTTCAATTCAGTTTTCATTTCGCCGGGACCCACATTCGTTGCATTAGTTTCATAGGGGGAAAAACCAATTCATTGATTAGTTTTAATCGTTTTCAGTTTTCCCATTAAAATCAATGGGGAAGTATTTGCAGCCTATTTTTGGCTGCAGAATTGGGGTTTTCTTATCAATTCTGATGAAACTTCTGGGGAACAATCATCAGGATGAGAAAGGAGCTCCAAGGTACTTAATCTGTGGCCAAGTGGCACCAAAGTGACATAAATAGCCTAAGGCACTGTAAAGGGGCAAAGGGGTACCAGGAGAGGCAAGAGTGCTTTAAAAGAGGTTCAAAGTTGCAGCGAGGGTATAAAAAACACACCACAGCTTCAAAAGAGAGCACCTATAACAGTTGCATGAACCCTCGAAGGCAGCATGACTGGCAAAGTGGGAAGACAAGTGGCATCAACATCCTACAGCACAATGAAGGGGGAACATAGAAAGCAGAAAGTGTGTCATAAAAAAAACAAAAGGCGCCGATAAAGGGACAAAGCAGCAGAAAGACTAGCACCAACACACTGAGGAACCATGATAGTGGAAAGAACACCACAAGGAGTAGATTGAGTCATCTGGTATACGGCAGCAAGGCAGAGTGGCAGAAAGTTGATAGGGGCAAGACAGGCTGGCAGAGTGGAGGTAGTCTGCCCCTGTGGTTTTGATAGGAGCAAGACAGGCTGGCCCTGGGGAGAGTTCCCTTTCCTTTGCGTAGGAAAGGGCTCCCTAGAATGGGTTCACCCCTAGAATGGGTGTTTCTGTTGGCATCTAGTGAGCACTCGCTGGTCTTTTAAAATCTGGTGGACGTAGCAGATATACAAATGAGAATTTTGAAGGCCGAAGCGGAGGAGGTTTCTATGTGAACAGCAGTTCAACATGGGTCAACTGGTGCTAACCGATAGGCTGGCTACACCTGGGGAGAGTTCCCTTTCCTTTGCGCAGGAAAGGACTCCCTAGATTGGGTTGGCCCCTAGAATGTGGTGGTTCCGTTGGCATCTAGTGAATACCCATAAGCTATTAACTGTACTTATGCACTTCAGCTGATGACAAAGGAACTTGAAGAGCTCTGAGAAATAAGAAAACTGCTACTCAAGTCCAAATCTACAATATCAACCTATGTTGACTTTGTACCCTACAGTGCCTCTGTAAACTATGGGAACACAGAGGATGAACTAGAGTACAACTACCACCAGTTTTCTATAGCACTAGAAACATTAATGTTGGCACCTAAGAAACATCTAGGGAAAATGGCCCGTATGATGAAGGTCATGAAAACTATTGAGCATATGAAATATCCAAGCTCCAAGCTGGACAGACAGGCACAGCGTTAGAGGTCAGGCCCTTGTAGGGATGTAAGGCCTGGACAGTGGACATACAGGCACAGCATTTGAGGTCAAACCTTTGTAGGGACGTAAGACCTGGATGGACAGGCACAGTGTTTGAGGTCAAGCCCTTGTAGGGATGTGCGGCCTGGATGGACATGCACAGCATTTGAGGTCAGGTCCTTGTAGGGATGTAAGGCCTGGATGGACAGGCACAGCATTTGAGGTCAGGCCCTTGTAGGGACATAAGGCCTGGACAGTGGATGGACAGGCACAGTATTAGAGGTCAAGCCCTTGCAGGACGTAAGGCCTGGACAGACAGGCACAGTGTTTGATGTCAGACCCTTGTAGGGACGTATGGCCTGGACAGTGGACAGACTGGCACAGTGTTTCAGGTCAGATACATGTGCTGATATTATCTGGAGCATAGGAGGCAGTTGGAGCTGCCGCAAGGCTTTCAATTGCTTTTATTCATCTTGCTATTCACAGGGAAAATTTGGAAACCCAAGCAAAGGCATGTTTATTTTCAAAAACACTAGCATTTCCATCAACTCTGGTGCCAGCCTTGAGTGGTAAAAGCTCTTGATATCCCCTGTCATTGAAAATACACATTCACTGGGCACACTAGTTGGTGGACATGACAGATATCGCTGAGCCACTTTGGTTAGGTGAGGCCAGACAGTGGACTTGTGTGCCCAATATGCCAGCGGATCTGTATGCATGTCCTCTGTGGACTCTGAGAGATACCATATCACTGACATTTGTGCTGGTGACTCCTTTTCTTGAGTGGGCTGAGAATCCCTCATGCCCGCTGCTTTCTCTCTAGCCCGTTCCAGAACAGATGAATTTTTATGGGCAACATGGCTTTGGCATACTGAAGTGGAGGAGGAAATACTAGCTGTCGTTGACAGAGTGCTGCTCCTGCTTGGGCTAGCACAACTCTTTGAACTGCCCACTGTTTCGTCCTCTGCTTCATGCCTAATCTGTCTCTGCCTATGGCGCTTCTGTTCACGGACTTTTACTAACAGCAGGTCCTTCCCCAATAGGAGACAATCAGACTGTAGGGCGAGTTTCCCTTTCACATGGGGATCACAGACTGTGGCGAGCATGTATGTGTGCTCTTCTGTTAAAGGCCCTAATCTCTCGTACACCTGTTCCTGCAAAATGTCCAGACAATGCAGCACCTCTGCTGTCATTCCCTCTTCCTGTTCAAAGCCCTCCAAATTTTTCTCCAGAAAATTAATTATAGGGATGATGTCAGCCAAGGTGGCACTTCTGGAACTCAGCTCCTCCATGGCATCCTTGAAGGGCTGCAGTATTTTTACCAGCTGACTTATGACTAAGCAATCATGATGCCCTAGGGGACTATGCACACCTATGTCCATTGCCGCATGAAGTTCATGAAGGGGTGTCTGCTGCTCCATTAACCTCTGCAGCATCATATAGGTGAAATTCCATTGGGTGGCAATGTCTTGAATGAGACGCTTGTGAGGCATCTTCGAATCAGTCTGCTTTTGTCGGAGAACCTGCCCCGCCTTCACACTTCTGTAGAAGTGCGCTGCTATGTTCCTGCACTTGTGTATTAAGTCCTGCAGGTATTCATTCTCTTAGAGCTTGGACTCCAACCCCAGAGCTGACTGCACTACCAGGTGCAGAGTGTGTGCAAAACATCGGATGTTCTGAAGGCCCCCGTCTGATATTGCCTTTACCATGTTTGCACCATTATCTGTGACAAAGAACCCTGCCTGAATATTCCTGTCTCTCTGGTCTAGCTACCAGCCCGCCAGCATTTATCTGATGCATTCTAGAATATTGGCTGAGGTATGGGCATCATCCATCAGGTGGGTGGGCAGTAAAGCCCACCTCCACCCTGATACTTGTTCACTAATAGAGCTGCTGCCTGCCCCTGCCTCAGCCAGGTCCCACTAGTGTACTGTCAGGGAGAGGTAAGAGTGTGCAGCACTCAGTGTGGTCCAGATATCACAGGTGAAATGCACACTCCCCTCTGCCTTAGCTAGCAGTGCTGGATGCGACTGCAACACTGGTTGTACAGGCTGGGGATGACCTTTCTGCTAAATGTGGTTCTGGAGGGGACTTTGTAATTTGGAACTAAGACCTTCAGCAAATGCTTGAAACCCACATTCTCCACTATCTGCAAGGACTGGTCATCAAGGGCAATCATTTCCCCAATGCTCCTGGTTACAACTTTTGAGGCTGCCTGCCTCCTTCCCCGGGATATTGTTACCGAACACCAACCCATTTCCTCCATGGTGGGATGTTGCTTCTGACACATGGAAGGGGCTGCTGGCCTGCCTCCTGACTGCTGGAAGGGGCTGAGGGCGTGGGATGACTCTGCTCCTTTTCAACCACTTTACACCTGGAAAAAGGGGTCCCCTGACTGTTACGGCCACCATCCCCAGATGGCAGTACTGTTGGGTGTTGTCTCTGCATATGATGCATCATGCCAAAATTAGTTAAATGTCCCATTTGCTTGCCTCTGCTAATAGCCCTGGCACAGAAATTACACTGAGCAAAACGCGGGTCCTCAATCACTTTAAAGTGACTCCAGATCGCAGATTTCTTTTGTGATCCCTTCTCTATAGCCTTCGGGGTGGATGCTGGCACTGGAACTGAAGTAGTGGGTGCACTCTGAGAAGCAATGCCAGGGGCATCAGTCAGCCTGCGCTGACTACTTTTCTTCCTCAGCATCATCAGTTTCATCTCTCCCCTGCAGCACTGAAGTGGAGGCTAAGACAGAACTAACTATTAAACTAATCCTCCTAAACCTTCTTCAGCTATTTCTTCTTCCATTTCTGATGATGAGAATCCTAGACAAGATGATTCTTTATTGGAATCAGAAGCAAACAGTGCCTGTGGTACATTTTCAACGCTAAGTCGAGTCTGCTGTCGCAGTGCTGCTTTTCGGTCTCACCCTTTTGTCTTGCATGACTCAGCCTCCCCTTCCCTCACCTCCAAAACTACAGGGTCAGAAACAGGTGGTAGCGATGCATCATCTTTAAATTTCATTTTATTCCGGATGGAACTGCCTGCCCCTCCAGAGATTTTAGATTGGAACAGGTCCCTTTTTAACTTTAATGGGGGACTGGCACTGCCTTTTGAAGTGCCTCCTCTGCCAGTGCCTCCTCTGCCAGTCCCAATCACTCGACCACATCTAGCTTTCCCTGACATCATAGATTTAATGTCACTGCCTACTAGGGATTTCAATTAAAAGAATTATTTCCAAAAGAGGCCTACTGGGGATTTGGCTTCAAAGAGCATTGCTGTCACAATATATGTGTGTATGCAAAACTGCCCACAGGCCCACGATGCTGTGCCTGGATGTACACTACAACTGGGACCACTGTATGTGCACACACCAAACTTGTAACTACAGAAAAGGCCTACTGGGGATTTGGCTTCAAAGAGCACCGCTGTCCCAATATATGTGAGTCTGCAAAACTGCCCACAGGCCCACAGTGCTGTGCCTGGATGTACACTACAACTGGGACCACTGTATGTGCACACACCAAACTTGTAACTACAGAAGAGGCCTACTGGGGATTTGGCTTCAAAGAGTACCACTGTCCCAATATATGTGAGTCTGGAAAACTGCCCACTGATGCCCAGTGCACTGCTTTGTTGGCTTAAAAGAGCACTGCTCTACCAATATATGTGAGTCTGGAAAACTGCCCACTGATGCCCAGTGCACTGCCTTGTTTGTTTAAAAGAGCACTGATGTCCCATAGAGATGTGAATCGTGTGATCGATCGTCTTAACGATCGATTTTGGCTGGGGGGGGAGGGAATCTGATCGTCGCGGTTTTGTTTTTTTAAAAATCGTTTAAATCGTAAATCGGGGGAGGGTGGGAAAACCGGCACACTAAAACAACCCTAAAACCCACCCCGACCCTTTAAAATAAATCCCCCACCCTCCCGAACCCCCCAAAATGTTTTAATTTACCTGGGGTCCAGTGGGGGGGTCCCGGTGTGATCTTCCACTCTCGGGCCATGGCTGCGTTAATAGAAATGGCGCCGGCGCTACCTTTGCCCTGTTAGGGCAAAGGTAGCGCCGGCGCCATTTTGGTTCCTGTCCCCCGACGTCACGAGCACAGGAGATCGCTCCCGGACCCCCGCTGGACCCCCAGGGACTTTTGGCCAGCTTGGGGGGGCCTCCTGACCCCCACAAGACTTGCCAAAAGTCCAGCGGGGGTCCGGGAGCGACCTCCTGCACTCGGGTCGTATTGCTGTATTGCAAAATGGCGCCGGCCATACGGCCGGTGCCATTTTGCAATACGGCCCGAGTGCAGGAGGTCGCTCCTGGACCTCCGCTGGACTTTTGGCAAGTCTTGTGGGGGTCAGGAGGCCCCCCCCAAGCTGGCCAAAAGTCCCTGGGGGTCCAGCGGGGGTCCGGGAGCGATCTCCTGCGCTCGTGAAGTCGGGGGACAGGAACCAAAATGGCGCCGGCGCCATTTCTATTAACGCAGCCGTGGCCCGAGAGTGGAAGATCACACCGGGACCCCCCCCCCCACTGGACCCCAGGTAATTTAAAACATTTTGGGGGAGTTCGGGAGGGTGGGGGATTTATTTTAAAGGGTCGGGGTAGGTTTTAGGGTTGTTTTAGTGTGCCGGTTTTCCCGCCCTCCCCCTTCCCCTCCCCCTCCCCCGATTTACGATTTTTGATGATAAATCGGGGGAATTCCTATTGTCTCGTGCCTCTAACGATTTTTGACGATTTAAAATATATCGGACAATTTTTTAAATCGTCAAAAAACAATTCACATCCCTAATGTCCCAATATATGTGAGTCTGCAAAACTGCCCACAGACGCCCAGTGCACTGCCTTGTTGGCTTAAAAGACAGAGAGAGATTGTCTGAGTTCAATATAAAAAAAAAACTGCAGTTAAAAAAAAAAGCCTGGCTTGCACAGCAGCAAAAATGAAGAAATATCTTTTTCAATGGAAAATTCTATCAAAGTAGCTAGCAATTGAATACAGATTTGAGACACTCAGACTAGCTCTGAGTAAAGCCACCTCCCCGGACCACCCCCGCAAAGAAATAGCATGGCACACCGCGTGCTTAAGGTATAAATAGTATAGCATCATCAGAAATAGCGTCACAAAGCACTGAGTTAGAGCAACAATTGGCTGCATTAGAAAAATGCTTAGCTCTGATAGGTTGCATTCTTATCTCCTTGCCAACCTGTCTGACCCACTCTATGCCAGGGCTGTGAGGTCACTTATGACTTACAGGAAAGGGCTGGTTTTTCCCGGGTCTAGTTGCAAGATCCGCTGGGTCCATGGCCTTGCAAACTGTTATGGACGTGGACCCTTGGGCCGGCTGAGACAGTGGATGATGTGCTGTGGAGGACCACAGCAAGCATCACAGCCGGGAGGTGGCACAGAAGAGGCTCGGGTGAGGCTTCACCACTGGAAGTCTGAGTTCTACCCAGGAGGAGCCCGTAGGGACCCGGACCTCTTGGACTTAGGTGGGATCCTATGCGACCAAGGATCCGGGCTGCGGCTGAAGAGATGGGCGAAGGACGGCTGGGCCCAGGTACCTGGAGAGTCTTCACTCTCGGAAGCCCGCGGCTCCCCCGAGAGCCTGAGCTGCTGGGACTTAGGAGAATCCTCTGGGCCCGCAAGTACCGGATACCTGAGGTGAAGAAGAAGCCGAAGTCGGAGTCCAAGAGCAAAGCCGGGTCAGAAGCCAGAAGTCCGAGATCCAAACCAAAGCCAGGGACGAAAGCAGAAGACGGAGTCATGAGACGGAGTCGGGTCAGGAGCCAGAGGTCAGAAGATGATACCAAGCCGGGAACGAAAGCTGGAGATGAAGTCGTAGAATGGAGCAGAGTCAGAAGCCAGAAGTCAGACATCAATACCAAAACCGGGGGCGGAAGCTGAAGACAAGTCAGGAGATGAAGCCGGATCAAGCCAGAAGACAGAAAAGATGATCCAGGATCCTATGCAGCAACTAGACACTCTGAAAACAGAGGGAACCTCATTGCAAGGCACTGAGGGAGTCCAGATGCAGGGTTTAAATACCCTGAGGCGTCTGACGTCATCCAAGGCAAGACTGAGGTTTTCCCGCGCTGGCCCCTTTAAATGGGACTCCTCCTCGCGCACATGCGTCAGGGGCAGGGCCAGCCGCACCGGATCGTTGGCGTCTCTCCCGAAGAGGGAGAGACATGCTGGAAGGTCTGCAGGCCCGTGGAGACCCCGAAACGGCCCGGGCCGTCCCAGATGTAGGTGGAGGGACTGGGGCACGGCCCGGGACCTCAACATGTGTATATTTTATTTTTATTTTTCATTCACCACTAAAGGATAAGGTACAATTATAAAAATATTCTTGTATTTAAAACTGATACAGATAAAATTGGACATAATTTATCACATTTACCAAATAATATTTATTATAAAACTGTTACCGAACCTTTATGGCACCTGTTTAATTGATATAATTTAAAACATTTAGCAACATTATGTGCCTTACTGTAAACCGTTGTGATGGTATCGATCTTAACGACAGTATAGAAAAGTTTTAAAATAAATAAATAAATAAACATATGTAACTAATGAATGGATCGGGGTCCCCCGAGAATGGATGCAACGGATTTGGGTCCTGACGAATATGAATACCGAATGGGACGAATCTCTCCCTGCTGCACATCCCTACTATACCTATCTCTTCATTCAGTGCTATAAATTCTAACTCTCCAATCTTCTTTTTTAGACTTCTAGTATTTTCATACTCACCAGGGATGGTTCTATCATGTGGCAGGGTGAGGCAGCCACTTCAGGCAGCAAAACCTTGAGGCAGAAAAATTGCCCCAAAATATTCTTGCCATGGCTGCCTCACCCTGCATTCAGGCCCATTAACTTCACTGCTGGTGTGGCCTGAATGATGTGCCCATGGGGTCCCACCCTCCCATGGGCAGAAGAAGGAAACTGTGGTGGTGCAGCCTCAATGACATGCCCACAGGGTTCCCTCCCCTCCCCCATAAGCAGGGAGATCTTGGCAAGGAGGAGGCAGCAGTGGAGATGTGTCCATGGGGTTCTGACACCCTCCCCACTCCATAGTCAGGAGAGTTGTGCAAAAGGGAGGCAACAAAATAGCAAAAGGGAGGGGAAGGTGAGAACCCCTGCCTTACCTTAGCTTCCCTTCCCTCCTCTCTCCTTTCATCCCCTCCTCTCCCATCTCAGTAGGGCGGGGTGAGGGTGAGCAAGAATGGAAGGAAGGGACATGAATACGGAAGTAAGTGAGTGAGAGGGAAGGGAAGGGAAGGGAGGAGGTTGCATGATAAGTGGGAGGGGAAAAAAAGAAGGGGTTGAGTGAAAGGGGAAGCAAGGGGTGGGTGGGTGGGTGAGAGGGGAGGAGTGAGTGAGAGAAGCGAGTGGAGGATCAGCAGGAAAGGAATGAGGTGAGTAAGTGGGGGTGTGAATGAGGGAAAAGGGAGAGAAAGGTGAGAGGGATGAAAATGGAAGGGGAAGGGAAGGAAAGGGAAGGGGTGAGTGAGTAAGAGGGAAATAGAGATGGAGCAGGAATGCATGTGATTTGGAGAGATTGCAGGTCTGATGAAGAACATGGTAGACTAGATGGCTGCCTAGAGCACCACAATTTTGGGGTGGCACAGCATAAGAGCATAAGAACATGCCATACTGGGTCAGACCAAGGGTCCATCAAGCCCAGTATCCTGTTTCCAACAGAGGCCAATCCAAGCTACCTGGCAAGTACCCAAATACTAAGTAGATCCAGCAATGGCAGGACTGCAAATAATCATGACTCCTTATTCTTCCCAACTGCATGGACCCAGGAGAGGAAGTTTTATTGTGTGGGCCTGGGGGAGTGGAGGGTGGGAAGGAGGAGGCACAATCGCCATAAGGATTAGGAGCAGCATCTGCCTATGTGGCCAGAGGAAAGGAGAAGGAGCAGCATCAACCCATACCCCAAGGGGAAAAAGTAGTCCCAATAGCTGCATGGGCTGCAGATGGAGGTTGCTACAGCATATGTGTTCTAGAGGGAAAGAACTGTGTATGTGTGTGAGTGAGCATTTGAGAGTGTGAATAAGTGTATGAGTGTGTATGATAATGAACATATTTTTGTTAGTGTGCATACATGAAAGAGAAGACAATGACTGTGAGCAGCTCCCCTTCCCCCACTAATCCACAACTGGAAATCAAAAGTTCCCAAGTATGGAGAATGGGGAATTTCTTTTATCTGTATTAGTTGCAAGTATGTGTCTGTTCTTTTGAAATATTTTATTGATTTTTGGGAACTTTTCAAGAATTTGTACGAGTTTAATAATTGAATGTTCTATTTATTAGCTAATTTGAAATATTCATTTTCTTAGTATGTTTTTAATAATATGATTAATATTTTATATTTCTTGATTGTATTATTCGATGTTTTATGAAGAATGATGGTGTTTCTGTTTTTCCATTGTTGCACTGCATACAGAGTCTGGCTTGTTGTGATTTCCAATTCAGTTTTTGTCTGCAAGTTTCAGTTTGTACTTTATGGTATCTTTATTCTATATTTGGTGAAGGTCTTTCTGTGTTCTGCAAGTGTTACCGAAGTGAAGTATTTTGCTAATGTTTAGTTTCTGTGCAAGAATCTATAGAAGCCTGGCTTGTTCTGTTTTCCTAATAGCAGGTGTATTGGTGTTTTAGAGCCTGGTGTAATAATTGCAGTGTTGCTTTTCATAGACAGAGCTGTTCATGTTTGAGTATTGGCAGTTAGTTCTGTTTTGTTATGGGAAGTTTACTGTATTGTAATTTTGTAATTTAATTTTCTCATGGCTCAATGAAGGCCAGGTTCACACTAACACACTTTACAATAGGTCTGATACCTTACGGGTTACAAATATCTTTTTTTGCTTTTTTTTTCAGGAATTTCTGCTTGGCATCAAAAGAGGGCATGTAAATATAAATCACATGTTATAAATGATGGTTTTTGCCTCCAGAAGACTGTACTTTGAATGTCCTTTTTCATTTAAAAAATGTTATTATAAATGCATAGTTTTAAATTGTGTGTGGGGAGGGTTGGGGGTGGGTACAAGGCTATAAGGTTTACTTTGGGCACTCAATATCCTTGCATAAGCCCAGACAAAGTGTGTCACATACAAAGCCATGCCATTAACCCATATCTCACTTCCCCAGGGAGAAAATGCTAGAGAACTGTGGGAAGCAGGTGGTAGAGTTCTCAGAAGTGTGATAGGGTTTGCCAACTTCCTGGAAATATCACTAGCACTCTATTTGCCACACTTCTTGGAAATCTGACCCTGCATTCCCTTTCCTCAGTATTTCCCCAAAATGGCCAGACTCCAAGCATGATCTACCCCCTTTGCCCTCTCACTGATTTGACCTACACTACGCCTTGGGGGTTCCATCTCTTTCCTCACCTCAGGCAGCAGATTGCCTTGAGCCGCCCTGATACAGTCATTTCAAAGTATATTTTTGTATGTATTAGCAACCTGTTTATCAGTTGACAGGAATAATTTGGAATCTTTTGCTCTGTTAGCTCTTTTCTTAAAGGCACCTTGGCTATTTTTAGCATTTATTGCAACCTCTCTATCAGGATGCCCTAATTTTCCTGTTTCCTTAGTATCCTTCAAAGAAATATAATTAGGAACCATAAGCTTCTGAGCAACTGTCAGCTTTCTCCCATCATCTAGTTTAAAAGATGCTCTATGTCCTTTTTATTTATTTATTTATTTTATTTATAAACTTTTCTATACCGATATTCGAAGTGACATCATATTGGTTTACAGTATAACAGCAGGTGGAAATTATAAAGAACAGGTAAGGGGGGATACATAGGAGACATAGGAACAGTAAGCTTAGCAAAGAAATGACACGATAAACCAGTCAAACATCAACTACTTAAATAACAATAAGGCATATAAATACTTATAGATATAATTATAGTTATAGTTATAACAAAAGGTTGTAACAGAATTATGTACCGGGTTCATCTAAGAGCTGGCATGTCAAGTTGAGAGGGGAGGTGGAGCTGAGATTATTGGGGGTACGCTTGTTTGAATAGCCAGGTCTTTAGGTTAGCTCTGAATTTGGAGGGACATGTTTTGAGCCATAGGTTAGTAGGTAAGGAGTTCCAGTGAGTAGGTCCAGCTATGGAAATTAGGGATGTGCAGAGCAAAATTTTATGTTCATATTTTTTATGTCCGAAAGGGGGTCCCACTTGCGGCCAATATGGACATAAAAAAAATCCAATGAGTTGGGTATATGTACATATGTGCAAAAAAAAAATTTAAACCCCCTCACCCTCCTTAATCCCCCCCCCAGACTTACCACAACTCCCTGGTGATCGAGCGAGGAGTGAGGACGTCATTTCTGCAATCCTTGGCGAGAAGCATGTGACGTCGGTGGCACGTCGAGTGACGCGGCGTCACGTGATTCCCGGCTCGTTCGCGCTGGACGGCTCGTTCGGCCCAAAAAGAACTTTTGGCCAGCTTGGGGGGGCCTCCTGACCCCCCCAAGCTGGCCAAAAGTTATTTTTGGGCCGAACGAGCCGTCCGGCGCGAACTCGCCGGGAATCACGTGGCGCCGCGTCACTCAGACGCGACGTCACGTGATTCCCGGCAAGTTCGCGCCGGACGGCTCGTTCGGCCCAAAAAGAACTTTTGGCCAGCTTGGGGGGGCCTCCTGACCCCCTCAAGCTGGCCAAAAGTTCTTTTTGGGCCGAACGAGCCGTCCAGCGCGAACGAGCCGGGAATCACGTGACGCCGGCGTCACTCGACGTGCCGCCGACGTCACATGCTTCTCGCCAAGGATTGCAGAAATGGCGTCCTCACTCCTCGCTCCATCACCAGGGAGTTGTGGTAAGTCGGGGGGGGGGATTAAGGAGGGTGAGGGGGTTTATATTTTTATTTTGGCTCAACAATCGCGATTTCCCACATATCGAACATATCTATGTTCGATATGTGGGAAATCCGATCGTTTATGTCGAATCAATTTTTTAAGTAAAAAAAAAATATGAGTTGCGTTTTACTAATGCGGTCAATCCGAATGCACACCCCTAATGGAAATAGCTCGTTCCCTTGTGGATGTGAGGTGAGCTTATTTTAGGGCGGGCACATGAAGGGTCCCATTATTGGAAGTTCTAGTGAGTCACTTCAAGCGTTTGAGTTGGAATTGTTCTTCAAGCCAACTGGAATTATGAATGTGTATGGCTTTGTGGATTATGGTGAGGGTTTTATAGATGATACGGGAGGGGATAGGGAGCCAGTGCAGGTCTTTGAGGATGGGAGTGATGTGGTCATATTTGCGGGCATTGGATATGGTTCGCGCTATTGCATTTTGCAGCAGTTGTAGTGGTTTTAGAGTGGTGGAGGGGAGGCCTAGGAAGAGTGAGTTACAGTAGTCGAGTTTAGAAGCGAGGGTGGCTTGGATGACGGTACGGAAGTCACTGGTATGCAGTAAAGGTTTTAGTTTTTTCATAACATTGAGTTTGTAGTTGCCTTCTTTGAGGATTTTGTTGATAAGTTTTTTTAGGTTCAATTGCTGGTCAAGTTGAACCCCAAGGTTTCGTGCGCAGGGCTGCATTAGATAGTCATTAAAGGCAGGATCATTTGCAAGGTTGGGATTGGGTGGAATATGTTGTGAGATGAAGAGCAGTTCTGTTTTTGAGGAGTTAAGGGCGAGGTGGAGATTGGAGAAAAGGGTATTTATGGAAGCAAGGCAGTTCTTCCAGAGTTCAAGGGCATTGGTAAGGGAGTCATGAACAGGAATATGATTTGAACATCATCTGCGTAGAGGTATAATTTGAGTCCAAGATCTGTTAGGAGATGGCAGAGGGGGTGAGGTAGATATTGAAAAGGGTGGATGAGAGGGAGGAACCTTGGGGAACTCCTTGGGAAAGGGCATGGTGGGAGGATTTGGCATTGCCTATCCTTAACAGAGTATTATCTTTTAGAGAGATAGGAGGTGAACCAACGAAGTGCAGCGGCTGAGAGGCCAATGTCAGTGAGACGGGAAAGGAGTTGGGTGTGGCTTACCATATCACATGCAGCAGAGATGTCCAAGAGGGCAAGGATGAAGCATTGTCCTTGGTCCATTCCTCTGATGAGGTGATCAGAGAGAGAGAGAGTAGCAGGGTTTCCGTATTAAATGTGAAGTGCAGATTTGAAGATGGAGGCTTTCTGAGGAGAGGGGTCTTTCTGCCAGGCTCTCTCTTTTTGTCTGAGATCATTTTTCCTTTGTTTCAGCTCAGCCGTGCACCAGGGTACACGGCTGAGCTGATTAGTGCCAGCAGCCTGGATCTGCATTGGTTAAGGTGGAGCCCAAACTTTGGAAAAGACTCCCCCTTCCCCAGAATGTTCTCCATTTCCTAAAAAAACTAAAGACGTCTTCCTTGCACCATTTTCTCATCTATACATTGAGATTCTGGAGGTTGGGCTGCCTCTAGGGTCCTACATGTAGAACAAGAAGCATTTTTAAAATTGCAACCAGGATAAGAACATAAGAAAATGCCATACTGGGTCAGACCAAAGGTCCATCAAGCCCAGCATCCTGTTTCCAACAGTGGCCAGTCTAGGCCATAAGAACCTGGCAAGTACCCAAAAACTAAGTCTATTCCATGTAACCATTGCTAATGGCAGTGGCTATTCTCTAAGTGAACTTAATAGCAGGTAATGGACTTCTCCTCCAAGAACTTATCCAATCCTTTTTTAAGCACAGCTATACTAACTGCACGAACCACATTCTCTGGCAACAAATTCCAGAGTTTAATTGTGCGTTGAGTAAAAAAGAACTTTCTCCGATTAGTTTTAAATGTGCTCCATGCTAACTTCATGGAGTGCCCCCTAGTCTTTCTACTATCCGAAAGAGTAAATTACCGATTCACATCTACCCGTTCTAGACCTCTCATGATTTTAAACACCTCTATCATATCCCTCCTCAGTCGTCTCTTCTCCTAGCTGAAAAGTCCTAACCTCTTTAGTCTTTCCTCATAGGGGAGTTGTTCCATTCCCCTTATCATTTTGGTAGCCCTTCTCTGTACCTTCTCCATCGCAATTATATCTTTTTTGAGATGCGGCGACCAGAATTGTACACAGTATTCAAGGTGCGGTCTCACCATGGAGCGATACAGAGGCATTATGACATTTTCCGTTTTATTCACCATTCCTTTTCTAATAATTCCCAACATTCTGTTTGCTTTTTTGACTGCCGCAGCACACTGCACCGACGATTTCAATGTGTTATTCACTATGACACCTAGATCTCTTTCTTGGGTTGTAGCACCTAATATGGAACCCAACATTGTGTAATTATAGCATGGGTTATTTTTCCCTATATGCATCACCTTGCACTTATCCACATTAAATTTCATCTGCCATTTGGATGCCCAATTTTCCAGTCTCACAAGGTCTTCCTGCAAGTTTTCACAATCTGCTTGTGATTTAACTACTCTGAACAATTTTGTGTCATCTGCAAATTTGATTATCTCACTCGTCGTATTTCTTTCCAGATCATTTATAAATATATTGAACAGTAAGGGTCCTAATACAGATCCCTGAGGCACTCCACTGTCCACTCCCTTCCACTGAGAAAATTGCCCATTTAATCCTACTCTCTGTTTCCTGTCTTTTAGCCAGTTTGCAATCCACGAAAGGACATCGCCACCTATCCCATGACATTTTACTTTTCCTAGAAGCCTCTCATGAGGACCTTTGTCAAACGCCTTCTGAAAATCCAAGTATACTATATCTACCGGTTCACCTTTATCCACATGTTTATTAACTCCTTCAAAAAAGTGAAGCAGATTTGTGAGGCAAGACTTGCCTTGGGTAAAGCCATGCTGACTTTGTTCCATTAAACCATGTCTTTCTATATGTTCTGTGATTTCGATGTTTAGAACACTTTCCACTATTTTTCCTGGCACTGAAGTCAGGCTAACCGGTCTGTAGTTTCCCGGATCGCCCCTGGAGCCCTTTTTAAATATTGGGGTTACATTTACTATCCTCCAGTCTTCAGGTACAATGGATGATTTTAATGATAAGTTACAAATTTTTACTAATAGGTCTGAAATTTCATTTTTTAGTTCCTTCAGAACTCTGGGGTGTATACCATCCGGTCCAGGTGATTTACTACTCTTCAGTTTGTCAATCAGGCCTACCACATCTTCTAGTTCACCGCGATTTGATTCAGTCCATCTGAATCATTACCCATGAAAACCTTCTCCATTACGGGTACCTCCCCAACATCCTCTTCAGTAAACACCGAAGCAAAGAAATCATTTAATCTTTCTGTGATGGTCTTATCCTCTCTAAGTGCCCCTTTAACCCCTCGATCATCTAACGGTCCAACTGACTCCCTCACAGGCTTTCTGCTTCGGATATATTTAAAAAAGTTTTTACTGTGAGTTTTTACCTCTACAGCCAACTTCTTTTCAAATTCTCTCTTAGCCTGTCTTATCAATGTCTTACATTTAACTTGCCAATGTTTATGCTTTATCCTATTTTCTTCTGTTGGATCCTTCTTCCAATTTTTGAATGAAGATCTTTGGCTAAAATAGCTTCTTTCACCTCCCCTTTTAACCATGCCGGTAATCGTTTTGCCTTCTTTCCACCTTTCTTAATGTGTGGAATACATTTGGACTGTGCTTCTAGAATAATATTTTTTAACAATGACCACGCCTCTTTGACATTTTTTACTATTGTAGCTGCTCCTTTCAGTTTTTTTCTAACTATTTTTCTCATTTTATCAAAGTTTCCCTTTTGAAAGTTTAGCACGAGAGCCTTGGATTTGCACACTGTTCCTTTTCCAGTCATTAAATCAAATTTGATCATATTACGATCACTATTGCCAAGCGGCCCCACCACCGTTACCTCTCTCACCAAGTCCTGTGCTCCACTGAGAATTAGATCTAAAATTGTTCCCTCTCTCGTCGGTTCCTGAACCAATTGCTCCATAAAGCTATCATTTATTCCATCTAGGAACGTTATCTCTCTAGTGTGACCCGATGATACATTTACCCAGTCTATATTGGGGTAATTGAAGTCTCCCATTATTACTGCACTACCAATTTGGTTAGCTTCCCTAATTTCTCTTAGCATTTCACCATCTCACCATCTTGACCAGGTGGACGGTAGTATACCCCTATCACTGTAGTCCTCCCTGACACACAAGGGATTTCTACCCATAAAGATTCAATTTTGTATTTAGTCTCATGCAGGATGTTTATCCTGTTGGACTCTATGCCATGTTTCTGGATTTCAATCTCCTACCTAATAGTCTGATGGAATATTGGGTGCTTGGATGCACTAAACTAATGCCCAATGCAATAACAAGATTAGTGTCTCCAAAATGCACATCCAATCAAGTGCAAAGCTGATAGTGCTCATCATATGTAAATTCATATAGATAAGGCTAATAGTCATTACCCTGCGATGTCAACAATGACCATGCATCCAACTCACCATGTTTAAATTGGAAAATTTATTATCAGCCCTGGGCTGGCATTAAGTCATTCCATGCTTAAGGGCTCAACAAAAACACACAAAAAATGTTTTCTGTGGTTCCTCCTACAAAGTATCATTGTGATACTAAGTAGGTGGAACCACAGAGACCAAAAAAAAGGCTTGACAGTGAAAAAAGAAATTCAGGTCACAGAATAGACATGAACAATATTCATGGCCCAGGCTGTGTATAACATATGTGAATATTGTGCTGGCAGTAGAGATGTATATTCGTTTTTGCCAAATTGGAAAATTTGCCAAATTGGAAAATTTCAATGAACGTGTCCAATTCGGAATGTTTTGGGGAGCCTGAAAAACGATCAGGATTTTCCCGTTTTTTCGCGAAAACTCCCCGTTAGTGCGCACTAGCAAAAACCGTTAGATTTTGTTAGTTTTTGTTAGTGCACACTAACTCCCATTAGTGTACGCTAACTCCTGTTAGTGCGCACTAACAAAAACTAACAAAAGCTAACAAAATCTAACGGTTTGCGTTAGTGCGCTCCCGTTAGTGCGCACTAACCCAAAAAACAATTTTTCAGGAAAAAAAAAGCCCAAACCGTAAAAAAACGACATTTTCTACGGCGGCCAAAAAACGAAGAATGACACAAACACAAAAAACGATTCACATCTCTAGCTGGTAGCAGGAAAAAATGAACACTCTATTGAGCATCTGTTTTCCTAACCCACACTAACAGCCACTCTCCCAAGCCTGTTGCCGAGGAGGTGTTAAGCATGCACAGTTTCTCCTAGTGCCTCCATTTTAACATAGCAGGTAATTTCCCTATTGCATCATGTGCCTGGAAGAGATGGATGGGCATACATTAGGAAACAAGGACGCTCAATATGAATGCCTGTTTTTAGTGCGGTCATATTGCATCAGCCTGAATGAGCCTAAATTTAGCCTCCACAATCTCCCTACTGCACCTTCCTATGTAATTGGTACTCACATGTACCACAACGGTCAGCTTCTTCCCAGTACTTTCTAAAATCTTATCTAGATGTCATGTGAGATCCATTACCTTCACACCAAGTAGACTAGTTACCAAGTGATCCTCATGTCTACCAGTCACAGTATACTTGTTGATGGGTTGAAGATGATATACATAGTAACACAGAAGGATTAAATAGACAATTTTCTCAGGGAAAGGGAGTGGGCAATGGAGTGCCTCAGGGATCTGTATTGGGACCCTTACTTTTCAATATATTTATAAATGATCTGGAAAGAAATACGACAAGTCAGGTAATCAAATTTGCAGATGATACAAAATTGTTCAAAGTAGTTAAATCACAAGCAGATTGTGATAAATTGCAGGAAGACCTTGTGAGGCTGGAAAATTGGGCATCAAAATGGCAGATGAAATTTCACAACAGGGAAAGCAGAAGCCTAAATAACATAATTCAGATGCATGTCTCTCAACGCAACACTAGATCAACAAACAAATTAAAACTTGACATTCCAACAATGTCTACCACCAAATGTTCTACAGTAAGAAACGGAGCCATATCCATCGCTGGTCCCCACCTCTGGAACACACTACCTGAACAACTACGATTTCAAAATAACAGCAAAACATTCAAGAAAGACCTTAAGACCTGGATATTCAGACAAACCTTCAAAGACGGGATTGGTTAATCAACTCGTCTCAATAAACACCCATATCTTCACAGATACTTATTACCCTCAGACACATCTACAATGCATTCCTTTACGGTCATCTAAACCATATAGTGATTCACGTAGATATATATTAGGGATGTGAATCATTTTTGAACGATTAAAATTATCGTCAGATAATTTTAAAATCGCCCAAAATCGTTAGAGTGCACGATACAATACAAATGCCCCCGATTTATCATCGGGGGCATTTGTATTGTATCGTTAAATAGGGCACGGGAATTATTTGGGGGAGGGCGGGAAAACCAGCACACCAAAACAACCCCTAAACCTACCCCGACCCTTTAAAACCAATTCCTTACCCTCCCCCACCCTCCTGAACCCCCCCAAAATGTTAAGTTACCTGGTGGTCCAGTGGGGGTGGGGGGGGGGGGGGGGGGCGGCGCGATCTCCCGCTCTCGGGCCATCGGCGCCATTTTGGCTGCCATTAATTAAAATGGCGCCGATGGCCCGATAAAAAAAAACCCACCCTCCCGACCCTCCCGATCCAATTCACATCGCTAGGGAGGCCCGACCCTTTAAATCGACCCCCCACCCTCCCCACCCTCCTGATCCAATTCACATCGCTAGGGAGGCCCGCGCCGCTAAAAAAAAACAAACCACCCGACCCTTTAAATCGACCCCCCCAAACCTTTTAAGATTACCTGGTGGTCCAGGGGGGCCTCGGGAAGAGATCCAGGGGGGCCTCGGGGAGAGATTTCGCGGCATCAGCTGTTCTAAAAAAAAAAAAAAAAAGGCCCCGATGCCCCTTTGCCCTTACCATGTGACAGGGTATCCGTGCCATTGGCCGGCCCCTGTCACATGGTAGGAGCACTGGATGGCCGGCACCATCTGATGGCCATTTCTTCACATGGATTGTGTTGTTCGAAATGTAAACCGGAGTAAGGGCACATAGCTAAACTTCGGTATATAAAAACGTTCAAATAAATAAATAAATAAAATAATGTGGACAAGTGCAAGGTGATACTTATAGGGAAAAATAACCATGCTATAGTTACACAATGTTAGGTTCCATATTAGGTGCTACAACCCAAGAAAGAGATCTAGGCATCATAGTGGATAACACATTGAAATCGTTGGTACAGTGTACTGCAGCAGTCTAAAAAGCAAACAGAATGTTGGGAATTATTAGAAAGGGAATGGTGAATAAAATGGAAAATGTCATAATGCCCCTGTATTGCTCCATGGTGAGACCACACCTTGAATATTGTGTAGGGATGTGAATCGTTTTTTAACGATTAAAATTATCGTCCGATAATTTTAATATCGTCTTAAATCGTTATAGAACACGATACAATAGAAATTCTAACGATTTATCGTTAAAAATCGTTAAATTGTGTTAGTGCGCACTAACGGGAGTTAGTGCGCACTAACTGAAAATGATACAAATTGACACTTTCCAGGTCAGTAAAGGTCAGTTAGGAATGAATATGTGTTCCTATTGGCTGGCTGCCCTCTTATCTATTGATGTTAACCAGGTTCCCACTGAGGTGATGGTTGGGGGGATGGGAAATGGAAATGGAAACTCAGGAACACTAACAGAAAATGATACAAATTATTGACACTATCCAGGTCAGTAAAGGTCAGTTAGGAATGAATATGTATTCCTATTGGCTGGCTGCCCTCTTATCTATTGATGTTACCAAGGTTCCAACTGAGGTGATGGTTGGGGGGGATGGGAAATGAAAACTGTTGGTAGTTGACAAAAAAAGTAATGTGATCAGTCAATATGACTAGAACCTGTGCCCTATTCCTGATACCAGGGGTGTTGTGATCTTCCTGCACTCAGTGCCCTATCCCTGATACCAGTCTGAGACAGCTCCCTCCCTGCATTACTAGTGAGAGGCTGGCTTCACAGACAGGGGGGAGCTGCCTGACCCTCACTCCTGACTTCCCCCATGTCCCAGCTAGTGAATGGTGTGTGGGTGAGGGGGGGGGGAGGATGGTGAAGTCTGAGACAGCTCCCTCCCTGCATTACTAGTGAGAGGCTGGCTTCACAGACAGGGGGGAGCTGCCTGACCCTCACTCCTGACTTCCCCCATGTCGCAGCTAGTGAATGGTGTGTGGGTGAGGGGGGGGGAGGATGGTGAAGTCTGAGACAGCTCCCTCCCTGCATTACTAGTGAGAGGCTGGCTTCACAGACAGGGGGGAACTGCCTGACCCTCACTCCTCCGGGGTATTGTGATCTTCCTGCACACAGTGCCCTATCCCTGATACCAGGGGTGTTGTGATCTTCCTGCATGCAGTGCCCTATCCCTATTAATACCAGGAGTGTTGTGATCTTCCTGCACGCAGTGCCCTATCCCTAATACCAGGGGTGTTGTGATCTTCCTGCACACAGTGCCCTATTCCTGATACCAGGAGTGTTGTGATCTTCCTGCATGCAGTGCCCTATCCCTGATACTGGGATGTGTGCAAGAAGATCCCAACACCCCAGGTATCAGGAATAGGGCACTGTGTGCAGGAAGATCACAACACCCCTGGTATTAGGGATAGGGCACTGTGTGCAGGAAGATCACAACACTCCTGGTATTAATAGGGATAGGGCACTGTGTGCAGGAAGATCACAACACTCCTGGTATTAATAGGGATAGGGCACTGAGTGCAGGAAGATCACAACACCCCTGGTGCCAGGGTTAGGGCACTGTGTGCAGGAAGATCACAACACTCCTGGTTTTAATAGGGATAGGGCACTGTGTGCAGGAAGATCACAACAACCCTGGTGCCAGGGTTAGGGCACTGTGTGCAGGAAGATCAAAACACTCCTGGTATTAATAGGGATAGGGCACTGTGTGCAGGAAGATCACAACACCCCTGGTGCCAGGGTTAGGGCACTGTGTGCAGGAAGATCACAACACTCCTGGTATTAATAGGGATAGGGCACTGTGTGCAGGAAGATCACAATACCCCTAGTATCAGGGTTAGGGCACAAGTTCTAGTCACATTGACTGATCACATTACTTGTTTTGTCAAGCTACCAACTGTTTCCATTTCCCATTCCCCATATACTGTCAGTGGGAAGCTTGGTAACATGAATAAATAAGAGGGCACCCAATAGGAATACATATTCATTCCTAAACTGACCTTAACTGACCTGAAATGTGTCAAATTGTATCATTTTCAGTTAGTGCGCACTAACTCCCAGTTAGTGCGCACTAACTCCCAGTTAGTGCGCACTAACTCCCGTTAGTGCGCACTAACTCGAGTTAGTGCGCACTAATCGGAAAAAACGATTTTTAACGATTTTTTAACTAAAAAATCGTGCCTAACACGATTTTCTTGCCCTGCCACACGATTTCTATTGTTAAGACGATATGGAAAACGATTCACATCTCTAATATTGTGTACAATTCTGGTCGCTGCATTACAAAAAAGATATAATTGCGATGGAGAAGGTACAGAGAAGGGCTACCAAAATGATAAGGGGAATGGAACAGCTCCCCTATGAGGAAAGACTATAGAGGTTAGGACTTTTCAGCTTGGAGAAGAGATGGCTGAGGGGGGATATGATAGAGGTGTTTAAAATCATGAGAAGTCTAGAATGGGTAGATGTGAATCGGTTTTTTACTCTTTCGGATAATAGACAGACTTTGGGGCACTCCATGAAGTTAGCATTTGGCACATTTAAAACTAATCGGAGAAAGTTCTTTCTCACTCAACGCACAATTAAACTCTGGAATTTGTTGCCAGAAGATGTGGTTAGTGCAGTTAGTATAGCTGTTTTTAATAAAGGATTGGATAAGTTCTTGGAGGAGAAGTCCATTACCTGCTATTAATTAAATTGATGTAGATAATAACCACCGCTATTACTAGCAACGGTAACAGTAGACTTGGTTTTTGTGTACTTGCCAGGTTCTTATGTCCTAGATTGGCCACTGTTGGAAGCAGGATGCTGGGTTTGATGGACCCTTGGTCTGACCCAGTATGGCATGTTCTTATGTTCTTAAAATATTTATGCTGCTAAAATTGGCTTTTACCAGCATAAATCTGACCACTTAAATCTATCCCACCTTTGTCTGGATAACTTTGTACCAAATGTTTGTGTGGGTAATGTTACTCAAACTAAAAAAAGGGGCAGTGCTGGAGGAGTGGCAAGGACATAATTTTGAGTGCAATCTGGCTAAATTTGTATGGACAAATTGGTCCACATAAATAGCTGGCTAAAAGTTATCCAGATAACTTTATCCAGATATTCAGTGGAATACTGGATAAGTTCTGCTAATATCTGAATAAAGATAATCAGATAAAGTTAGCTGCTTATGTTACCCGCCTACTTGGCAGGTTTTTGAAAATGGTGCTCTGATTAGGCAATGGAAGAAAAAGACCAGTGCTCTCATGAAGTCTACCCAGTTAGTCTTGTCCACCATGCTAAGGATATATCCCAGATGTAATTAGCTTTAAATAGGACAAAACTAATGTGAGCTGATGGACTCTTTGATGTCTGAGTAATAAAGCAAGTGCTCATTTATTGCTGTCGTCAATCTGTGGGGCTGATGCAAAACGTGGGTTAAAACTAGAGATGTGAATCGGAACCGGAATCGGTTGATTCCGGTTCCAATTCACATCGTGTTTTTTTTTTCATCCAGCCCGATCGTGGTTTTGTTTATGGGCTGCGCCTGAGCCGATAAACAAAAAACCCACCCCGACCCTTTAAAAGTAATCCCTTAGCTTCCCCCACCCTCCAGATCCCCCAAAAACTTTTTACAGGTACCTGGTGGTCCAGTGGGGGTCCCGGGAGCGATCTCCCGCTCCCGGGCCGTCGGCTGCCACTGATCAAAATGGCGCCGATGGCCTTTGCCCCTACCATGTGACAGGGTATTCGTGCCATTGGCCGGCCCCTGTCACATGGTAGGAGCACTGGATGGCCTGCGCCAGATGGCGCAAGTGCTGGAACATTTCTCCACCTCTGACCAGAAATCAAATTTACAGCACTAAAAAACTTGAGTTAGGACAGTGCACCACTCTGCATTAGGGGAAATAGTTATTGCCTTCATTTGCATGGGATTTCCATGCAAAGACATGCAGCAGGACACACAGTTTTACATACGCATTTTTTGTGCACAAAACTCCTTGCTGCATATGGAGTAACATTTGTGCACAAAAAATATGCATACAATCGGGCCGATACAGTAAAGTCTGTGGGAGAGTGGGCAAACACCCGCTCTCCTGTGCACACGATTCACTATGCAAATTAGGCCCAGCAGTAAAAACAGGCAAAAGGAGGCGCTAGGGACACTAGCGCATCCCTAGCGCATCCCTAGCTCCTCTTTTTGGACCGGAGCGGCGGCTGTCAGCGGGTTTGACAGCCGGCGCTCAATTTTGCCGGCGTCAGTTCTCGAGCCCGCTGTCAGGCACGAGTTCGGAAACTGGACGCCGGCAAAATTGAGCGTCCGGTTTTCACCATGATATTAAGTCGGGGGGTGCACAGAAAAGCAGTTTTTACTGCTTTTCTGTGCACTTTCCCGGTGCCCGAAGAAATTAGCGCCTACCTTTGGGTAAGTGCTAGTTTCTGAAAGCAAAATGTGCGGCTTGGCTGCACATTTTGTTTTCTGAATCGCGCGGGAATACCTAATAGGGCCATCAACATGCATTTGCATGTTGTGGGTGCTATTAGGTTTGGGGGGGTTGGACGCGCGTTTTCGGCCCCTTACTGAATAAGGGGTAACGCTAGCACATCGAAAACGCGCGTCCAATAGAGGGTTAAAAGTGCGCTCCATCGGAGCGCACTGTACTGTATCGGCTCGAATATGAGGGCAAAACTGTGCGCCCTGCTTAAAGTACCTTATTGCATTGGCCTCTGTGTTGGGGATTCTGATGCTATAAACCAGCATTATTATCAACAATCCAGTGGACACACTGAGAGGAGCGGTAACATGGAATAGACTTAGGTTTTGGGTACTTGCCAGGTTCTTATGGCCTGGATTGGACACTGTTGGAAACAGGATGCTGGGCTTGATGAACCCTTGATGGACCCTTGGTCTGACCCAGTATGGCATCTTCTTATATTCTTATCACCTTGCTGGTGGCTGGAAAGAATCAGTAAGTACTGCTTGGAGAAATTTTTAAAACTTAAAAGTATGGGGGAGAAGTAAACTATTGAGGTATATTATTTAGTGTGTTTTTGTGTTTTGTTTTAAATAGGAAGTCAGAAAGGCAGGCAACAAACAGACGTTTGTATGTTTTGTTTTAAACAGGTAGTCAGATACAAAAAAACACATGGGAGAACCAGCAAGTGCCGGCTCTACTGGCACGCGCACAGGCCACTCTCCTGGGTGTGCGATTCAGGAGGGTGGCCTATGCAAATTAGGGCCTATGGTAAAAAGAGGCACTAGGGACACTAGCGCGTCCCTAGCGCCTCTTTTTTGACAGGAGCGGCGGCTGTCACGATTTTGACAGCCAACGCTCAATTTTGCTGGCGTCGGTTCTCAAACCTGCTGACAGCCACGGGTTCGGAAAACGGACGCTGGCATAATTGACCGTCCGTCTTGCGACCCATGGGCCACAGGCCGATTTTAAATTTTTATTTTTTTTTTATTTTTTTTTATTTTTGAGGCCTCCGACTTAATATCGCTATAAGAACATAAGAACATAAGAACTTGCCATGCTGGGTCAGACCAAGGGTCCATCAAGCCCAGCATCCCGTTTCCAACAGAGGCCAAAACCAGGCCACAAGAACCTGGCAATTACCCAAACACTAAGAAGAACCCATGCTACTGATGCAATTAATATCAGTGGCTATTCCCTAAGTATAATTCATTAATAGCCATTAATGGACTTCTCCGCCAAGAACTTATCCAAACCTTTTTTGAACCCAGCTACACATAGGGGTAGATTTACAAAAAGGGCGCCCTCGCATACTTTTGTAGGCGCATCAGGCGCAAACAAAAGTACGCGGGATTTTAGTAGATACGCGCGTAGCCGCTAAAATCCTGGATCGGTGCGCGCAAGGCTACCGATTTCGTGTAGCCGGCGCGCGCCGAGCCGCGCAGCCTACCTCCGTTCCCTCCAAGGCCGATCCGAAATCGGAGCGGCCTCGGAGGGAATTCGCTAACGCCCTCCCCTCACCTTCCCCTCCCTTCCTCTACCTAACACACCCCCCGGCCCTTTCTAAACCCCCCCCCTACCTTTGTTGGGGGATTTACACCTCCCAGAGGGAGAAGTAAATCCCTGCGCGCCAGCGGGCCTCTGGCGCACCTAGACGCGACCCGGGGGCGGTTCTGGAGGGCACGGCCATGCCCCCGGACCGCCCAGGGCCAAAACCACGCCCCCGGGCCCGCCCCAAAAACGGCGCGCCGCTCGGCCCCGCCCCCGACACGCCCCCGCCACGCCCCCCTCGGAAAACCCCGGGACTTACGCGAGTCCCGGGGCTCTGCACGCACCGGTAGGCCTATTGAACATAGACGCACCGGCGCGCAGGGCCCTGCTCGCGTAAATCCGCCCGGATTTACGCGAGCAGGGCTCTTAAAATCCGTCCCTAACTGCACTAACCACCTCCTCTGGCAACAAATTCCAGAGCTTTATTGTGCGTTGAGTGAAAAAGAATTTTCTCCGATTAGTCTTAAATGTGTTACTTGCTAACTTCATGGAATGCCCCCTAGTCCTTCTATTATTTGAAAGTGTAAATAACCGAGTCACATCTACTCATTCAAGACCTCTCATGATCTTAAAGACCTCTATCATTTCCCCCCTCAGCCATCTCTTCACCAAGCTGAACAGCCCTAACCTCTTCAGCCTTTCTTCATAGGGGAGCTGTTCCATCCCCTTTATCATTTTGGTTGCCCTTCTCTGTACCTTCTCCATCGCAACTATATCTTTTTTGAGATGCGGCGACCAGAATTGTACACAGTATTCAAGGTGCGGTCTCAGCATGGAGCGATACAGAGGCATTATGACATTTTCCGTTCTATTAACCATTCCCTTCCTAATAATTCCTAACATTCTATTTGCTTTTTTGACTGCTGCAGCACACTGAGCCGACAATTTTAAAGTATTATCCACTATGATGCCTAGATCTTTTTCCTGGGTGGTAGCTCCTAATATGGAACCTAACATCATGTAACTACAGCAAGGGTTATTTTTCCCTATATGCAACACCTTGCACTTGTCCACATTAAATTTCATCTGCCATTTGGATGCCCAATCTTCCAGTCTTGCAAGGTCCTCCTGTAATGTATCACAATCCGCTTGTGATTTAACTACTCTGAATAATTTTGTATCATCTGCAAATTTGATAACCTCACTCGTCGTATTCCTTTCCAGATCATTTATATATATATTGAAAAGCACCGGTCCAAGTACAGATCCCTGAGGCACTCTACTGTTTACCCTTTTCCACTGAGAAACTTGACCATTTAATCCTACTATCTGTTTCCTGTCTTTTAAACAGTTTGTAATCCACGAAAGGACATCGCCTCCTATCCCATGACTTTTTAGTTTTCGTAGAAGCCTCTCATGAAGGACTTTGTTCAACGCCTTCTGAAAATCCAAATACACTACATCTACCGGTTCACCTTTATCCACATGTTTTTTAACCCCTTCAAAAAAATGAAGCAGATTTGTTAGGCAAGACTTCCCTTGGGTAAATCCATGTTGACTGTGTACCATTAAATCATGTCTTTCTATATGCTCTACGATTTTGATCTTGAGAATAGTTTCCACTATTTTTCCTGGCACTGAAGTCAGGCTCATTGGTCTATAGTTACTCGGATCGCCCCTGGAGCCTTTTTTAAATATTGGGGTTACATTGGCCACCCTCCAGTCTTCAGGTACAATGGATGATTTTAATGATAGGTTACAAATTTTAACTAATAGATCAGAAATTTCATTTTTGCGTTCCTTCAGAACCCTAGGATGCATACCATCTGGTCCAGGTGATTTGCTACTCTTTGGTTTGTCAATCTGGCCTACTACATCTTCCATGTTCACAGTGATTTTGTTCAGTTTGTCGGAGGGTGTACAGAAAAGCAATTTTTTCTGCTTTTCTGTACACTTCCCCGGCACCGGCAGAAATTAATGACAACCTTTGGCAGGCTTTAATTTCTGAAAGTAAAATGTGCGGCTTGGCAACACATTTGCTTTCTGGATCGTGTGGGAATAACTAATAGGGCCATCAACATGCATTTGC
Source organism: Rhinatrema bivittatum (assembly GCF_901001135.1). NCBI lineage: Eukaryota > Metazoa > Chordata > Amphibia > Gymnophiona > Rhinatrematidae > Rhinatrema > Rhinatrema bivittatum. The sequence continues at coordinate 338,067,936 of NC_042615.1, forward strand.
ATGTTGCGGGCGCTATTAGTTTCGGGGGGGTTGGATGCGCGGTGAAGCGCACTGTACTGTATCGGCCTGATTGTTTGGATGGAGGTATCTTCAAAGGATACTAATGAAGCATTAGAGTTAGAGCATAACAACAGAGAGGTTGCAATAATAAGAAAAGTAGTCCAAGTCCCTATAATTAAAAACTCACCTGAGCCAAAAGATTCCAATTTTTCCCTGTCAACTGAAAAGCAGAATGTAAAAACAAACATAAAACAAACTTTGAAATGTTTGTATGCTAATGCCAGAAGTCTAAGAAGTAAGATGGGAGAATTAGAATATATAGCAGTGAATGATGACATAGACATAATTGGCATCTCAGAGACCTGGTGGAAAGAGAATAACCAATGGGACAGTGCTATACCAGGGTACAAATTATATCGCAATGACAGGCAGGAGCATCTTGGTGGTGGGGTGATGCTTTATGTCTGGAATGGCATGAGTGCAACAGGATAAAGATCCTGCATGAGACTAAATGCACAATTGAATCTTTATGGGTAGAAGTCCCTTGTTGGGAAAGAGTATAGTGATAGGATTATTCTACCGCCCACCTGGTCAAAATGGTGAGATGGACAGTGAAATGCTAAGAGAAATTAGGGAAGCTAACCAAACTGGTAATGCAATAATAATGGGAGATTTCAATTACCCCAATATTGACTGGGTAAGTGAAACATCACGGCTTGCTAGAGAGATAAAGTTCCTGGATGGAATAAATGTCAGTTTTATGGAGTAATTGGTTCAAGAACTGATTAGAAAGGGAACAATTTTAAATCTGATTCTCAGTGGTGCGCAGGATTTGGTGAGAGAGGTAATGGTGGTGGAGCCACTTGGCAATTGTGATCATAATATGATCAAATTTGAATTAATGACTGGAAGGGGGACAGTAAGTAAATCCATGGCTCTAGTGCTAAACTTTCAAATGGGAAACTTTGATAAAATGAGAAAAATAGTAAGAAAAAAACTGAAAGGTGCAGCTACCAAGGTAAAAAGTGTGCAACAGGCATGGACATTGTTAAAAAAACACCATCCGAGAAGCACAGTCCATATGTTTCCACGCATACAGGGCCGGATTTTAAAAGGGTTACGCACATAAGATACACGCGTAACCCTTTTAAAACCCCCCTGCGTGTGCCGAGCCTATTTTGCATAGGCTCGGCGGTGTGCGCAAACCCCAGGACGCGCGTAAGTCCCGGGGTTTGCAAAAAGGGGTTGTAGGGGGCGTGGCCAGGGGGCGTGGTTTTGGATCGGGGGCGTGTTCCGGGGCGTTTGGGCTGTCTGGGGGTTCATGTGTGATGAATCAGATCAACTGAACCAAATCATGGTGAACCTGGTAGATGTGGTAGGCCAGATTGACAAACTGAAGAGTAGTAAATCACCTGGACTGGATGGTATATACCCCAGGGTTCTAAATGAACTAAAACAAATGAAATTTCAGACCTATTTCAATTAATTTGTAACCTATCATTAAAATCATCTGATGTACCTGAAGACTGGAAAATGGCCAATGCAATCCTTATATTTAAAAAGGGGTCCAGGGGTGATCCAAGAAACTATAGGCTGGTGAGTCTGATTTTGGTGCCAGGAAAAATCATGGAAACTGTTATAAAGAATAAAATTACAAAACATTTAGATAGAAATGAATTGATGGGTCACAGCCAGCATGATTTACCCAAGGGAAGGCTTGCCTCACAAATCTCCTACAATTTTTTGAGGGGGTGAATAAACATGTGGACAAAGGTGAACCAGTAGATTGGTGTATTTGGATTTTCAGAAGGCATTCGACAAAGTCCCACATGAGTGGCTTCTGAGGAAACTAAAAAGTTATGGAATAGAAGGGGATGTCCTTTTGCGGACTGCAAGCTGGTTAAAGGACAGGAAAAAGAGAGTAGGATTAAATGGTCAGTTTTCACAGTGGAAAAACGTAAACAGTGGAGTGCCTCAGGGATCTGTACTTGGACCTGGGCTTTTTAATATATTTATAAATTATCCAGAAAGAGGTATGACAAGTGAGGTGATCAAATTTGTGGATGACACAAAATTATGCAGAGTAGTTACATCTCGAGCAGATTGTGATGAATTGCAGGAGGACCTTGAAAGCCTGGAAGATTGGACATCCAAAGTGCAGATGAAATTTAATGTGGACAAGTGCAAGTGATGCATATAAGGAAAATAACCCTTGCTGTAGTTGCACAATGTTAGGTTCTATCTTAGGAGTTACCACCCTGGAAAGAGATATAGGCGTCATAATGGATAATATGTTGAAATTGTCGGCTCAGTGTTCTGTGGCAATCTAAAAAGCAAACAGAGTGCTAGGAATTATTAGGAAGGGAATGGCAAATAAAACTGAGATGTCATAATGCCTCTGTATTGCTCTATGGTGAGACCACACCTTGAATACTGTGTGCAATTCTGGCCACCACATCTCAAAAAGGATATAGCTGCACTGGAGAAAGAGCAGAGAAGGGCGACCAAAACGATGAGGGGCATAAAACAGCTATCCAATGAGGAAAGGCTAAATAAATTAGTGCTGTTCAGTTTGGAAAAAAGGTGACTGAGTGGGGATATGATATAAGTCTACAAAATAATGAAAGAACTTGAACAAGTTAATATAAATCTGTTATTTACTCTCTCAGATAATAGAAGGACCAGGGAGTACACTGTGAAGTTAGCAAGTAGCTCATTTAAAACAAATCAAAGAAAATTCTTTTTCACTCAATGCATAGTTAAGCTCAGGAATTCATTGCCAGAGGATGTGGTTACTGCAGTTAGTGTAACTGGGTTTAAATAGGTTTGGATAAGTTCCTAGAGGAAAAATCCATAAACTACTATTACGATAATAATTAAGAAATAGTAGCTTGTGATTTATCTAATCTTTGGGTACTTCCCGGGTATTTGTGACTTGGATTGGCCACTGTTACAAACAGGAAACTGGGCTTGATGGACCCTTGTTCAGACCTAGTATGGCATGTCTTATGTTCTTATGTTCTAAATTCCTTGCTGCATATGGAGTAACATTTGCGCACAAAAAATGAGCATATAATCGAGGGCAAAACTGTGCGCTCTGCTGGAATCACCTTATTGTATTGGCCTTTGAGTTGGGGATTCTGATGCTATAAACCAGCATTACTGTCAATGTGGATTCAGATCCCATTTATATGGTAATGGCATAAAAACTCAACAGATGAAACAATGGCCCTTTCTCTGGCTATAGGAAATGCAGCAGAAGAGTTTCTAGGGTTGACTGAGCAAGAACTCATTATTAATGTACTTTCCAAATCCACATCTTTAGACTATTGACTTTTTTTATTGTTATTATCTGTATGTCTTTGTAGAGCAGCTCTACAGTATGCCTCTGAGCAGTGACAAGTGATGACTTTCAAAGCATAAGTTCATAAAATCACATGATATTGGAAAACATTTATTTGATAAGTAGAATGCACATTAGACATCAGGGTTTGCTATTTAAAAATCAAACAAACAAACAAGCACTTTACGACATACTAGCTTTTCAGCTGAACATATACCTAAAGGAGCTGAATAGCACATGCAGAATGGAGTGCACAATGTAAATCAAGTCTGTCTCTGACATAAGCACTGAATTTTTCTTGTTGGCATCAAACAATCATGTTGATTTCTAACTGTAATTATAGTGGCAACAATGAAAGGAAGATCTAATGTTATATTGCGAATAAAGTGTCCAATTCATATTCATGAGTAAGAACATTTTCAGTAGGGTATGCAAAAGATTGCATCTAGGTGAACAAAATATTCAAATAACCTTGTATTTACTATTTTCTGGGCTGACTGAAGTAATGTTGTTAATAGGATGGCTGAGATGTTAGGAAAAAGTACGTGATGTAATGTGTGTGATAAGTTATAAGTGTCCATAACAAACAAGGAACAAGGGAGTTGTTAAAGAATGATGCAGGCTTTATTCATGAGCTTCAAACAACGTGATTTAAAGAAGGTTCACAGAGCTGTGAATCCCCCGAAATGGACCCATGTTTCGCCCAAAGGCTGCGACAGGAGGAGCTGAGGAGCAGACAGCTCTAACTACAACAGAACCATTTAAGGGTCACTAAAGTGGTGGGAAAAACATACTGAGTAGCAAAATGTACCTTTTATGAAACATTAATGTAACATAGCAGAGAAGCCCTTATTGAAATTGATTTCAAAGGGAATTTAAAACAAAACATAGTTGCATGCCAAAGGAGACTGCCAATCGGACTCTGAGAAGGGAAGTAACCCATCAGAAACAGGGTTTACAAGACTGTAGGGACAGAACTGTGAATGGGGGAGACTAAGCCAATCAGAGGCTGGGGGAGGGTAGCCAGTCACAAATGGGGGTTGCAAAACCAAACGTGGATATAATTGGGTATAAAGAAAATGGAAAACTCAATGTCCCAGTTCAGGCCATTAGGGGATAGAGAGTCGAGTTTATCAATCCAACATTGTTCTCTACATATCAAGGATTCAGAAAAATTACCTCCTCTTGGAGGGGGGGGAGGGGCAGGTTAACCATGCAAATAGCAAAATAGTTCAAGTCATTATGAGTATGCAACGGGGAAAGAGCTTGTTCCATTCCCAATAGTTTTGATCTCCAGGATGTGAATAGCAGCTGAATATTTGGTTTTATAGATATCTATTTGTTATGGTTTTGATGAAGTTGTGAACCCCAGGCTGAGGTGAGAGATGTCTCTGCCCACAGGGAGGAGCCCCGTGGGCCTCATCATCAGTGGGCATAGTCTCAGCGACGTAGGACACAGCTGTGAGAGAGACTTTATTAGGGAGAAAAGATAATACATAACCCAAGTTGCGGGAAATGTAATAAACACAGTCTTTGAGCAAATACAGTAGTCAAGATGATAATGTAGACAGACTGAAGAATGGTAGTTGCCCAAGGAGCGGGGTAGGCTGTGAAATCTTCAGTGAGGTTGATAGAAGCTGGAGAATGTACTCACACAAGGAAGTCCCAGCAGAGATACCCGAGGAGTGGGTCAGGAAGTCCTAGGCAGGAGGGCCCTCCAAGGAGCAGATAGCCAAGACGCAGAAGAGCCCACGAGGAGCAGGTACTCAGAGCATCCGAATGCCAAGAAGAGAGTCTGGAACACAAGATCCATGTTAGAGCTGATTTAACAAGTGGGAGAACTCCTTGCTAGCTCATCTTAGCAATGGGCCAGTCAGTATAAGTATACTAGCGGTGCTGACATCATCGGGAGGGGACGCCCCTGAGGTTCCCACCATGACGTATACATAAGGAGGCCTAGGTGATGCCGGAAGTAAGATGGCGGTCGGCGGTGCCCACCCTGGTCCGGGGACGCCGGGGAAGTTGGTGTTGGTTGGCGGAGGCCGCCATTCTCCCAATGATTGATGGTGCAGGGTAAAAAGAGGTGAGCATGAGAGGTCTCAGCCTTCTGCGACCAATGGGTGCAACAGTACCCCCCTTCTTAGGGCCCCTCTCCAAGGTTTCGGCTTCATGGGGTAAGCCAGATGGAATTGCCTGATTAGGTCTTTGTCCAGAATATTACTTGCGGGTTCCCAACTGTTTTTCTCTGGTCCGAATCCTTCCCAAGAAATAAGATATTCCCATTGTCTCCCATGTCTCCACACATCTAGAATGTCATCTACCTGGTAGGTTATGTCTTCCTCTGCAGAGAGGGGCTGCAGTTCAGGTGTCTTCTTAGAAAACTTGGACAAGATGAGCAGTTTCAGCAGGAAGATGTGGAAGGCATTGTGGATTTTTAGTGATGATGGTAACTGCAAGCTGTATGTGACTAGACCCAGGTGACGTAGTATAGGAAATGATCCTATATACCGTGGTGCAAATCAAACTGAAGGCAATTTGAGTCGAATGAAATGGGTACTTAACCATACCTTATCTCCGGGCTGAAGTTGTGGAGCTACTCTGTGATTAAAGCATTGTACATGACACAGATATTCGAGGACTCTTTGAAGGCCGTATGAATCCCTTTGCCGGGTTCTCTTGGATGTAGGTAGACATAGCCTTTGTCTCGGATAAAGAAAGTGGGTACACCCTTCCTTTAGGAGGTTCGGAGCCCGGTACTAAGTTGATGGCACAGTCAAAGGATCGGTGAGGTGGCAACGTATTTGCCGCTTGTTTAGAAAACACATCCTGGTAGGACTGGTACTATGGAGTTAGACCTGGAAGAGAAGTGGAAGACGTCAGGCAAGGCATAGGGGTCACGGCCTCTAGGCATCTTCCATGGCAGGCTTTTCCCCACTGAGAAAGTTCCATGGTGGTCCAATCGAATTGGGGTGAGTGAGTTTGAAGCCAAGGTATCCCAAGTACTACTGGATGAATAGCCTTGTCCAGGACTAAAAATGTAATGGTTTCAGAATGCAGAGATCCAGTGTGGAGGCGAAGCAGCTGAGTAGTAAAAGTGACCTCACCATGTAAAGGCTCGCCGTGTATGGACGACAGTAGTAGTGGGGGGGGGTGTCCAAACTGTAGGGATTCGTAGATGCTCTTCAAGTTGGCGGAGTATGAAGTTTCCACCTGCCCCAGAATCTACGAGGGCTAGCGTGTGCAATTTGAGGGCCTCTGAAATAATAGAGACTGGAAGTGTCAGTGGAGGAGACTGGAAGTGTCAGTGGAGGAGACGGAGAAGTTAGATCTAGGAAGAATCCTCCGGCAGATCCTAGGTCTGCAAGTTTCCCGGACAGATGGGGCAGGAATGTATCGCGTGGCCTGGTTGTCCGCATTACATGCAGAGGCCAAGTCTCTTTCGATAACTTCTCTATTTCAATGTAAGGTGGCTTCATCCTAGTTGCATTGGATCCTCTTCCTCTATCTGAGGTGTAGGAGTGGTCGGAGTAACTGGCATTGGGCGAGGATGGGAAACTCCCGATGACATTCTCTTAGAACTCTTTACCTCTTGTGAGCGTTCACGCAGGTGTCGATCTATTCGTCCAATGAGATTGATGAGAGAGTCTAGGGTATTTTGGAGTTCACATGCCTCTAGTTCGTCTTTGATGCGGGGGTTGAGACCCGCCAGGAAGATGGCCCAGAGACAGCCCTGGTCCCAGTGTAGTTCCAAGGACAAGGATTTAAACTCAATAAATTAATCAGTCAAAGGTTTGGTACCTTGTTGTAAGTATAGGAGAGCGGATCCAGTGACAGTCTTGCAGGCGGGATCGTCGAATACTGAACGAAAGAGTTGAGGAATCCTGTCAAGTCCTGGAGTATGGGGTCATTACATTCCCAGAGAGGTGAAGCCCAGGCCAGGGCTTTTCCATCTAGCAGAGATAGAATATAGGTAGTTTTGGAGACTAAGTCTGGGAAATAGGTAGGTTGAAGCAAAAAGTGCATGCAGCACTGATTTAGAAAGCCCCTACATAACAGGGGATCACCTGTAAAGTGTGTAGGAGCTTTCAAGGGTACGGAGAGACGTGTAGGAGAGGAGGAGAGGAGAGGGCCTTGTCAGGCATTCTTGTAGAGTTCAGCTGAAAGTTTAGCTGATTAAAGGTGTCATTCATAGTCTCTAGTGTCTGTTGTTGTTCGGCTAGACGTTGGGCCAGGCCAGTAATGGCCTGAAGGGCTGAGAGCTGAGCCGAGTCCATGGAGTTAGCAATCTGTTATGGTTTTGATGAAGTTCTGAACCCCGGGCCAAGGTGAGAGATGTCTCCGCCCACAGGGAGGAGCCCAGAGGGTGACGTTGGTGGGCGTGGTCCCAGCGACGTGGAACACAGCTGTGAGAGAGACTTTATTAGGGAGAAAAGATAATACATAACCCGAGGAGCGGGAAATGTATTAAACACAGTCTTTGAGCAAATACAGTAGTCAAGATGATAATGTAGACAGACTGAAGAATGGAAGTGTCCCGAGGAACGGGGTAGGCCGTGAAATCTTCAGGGAGGTTAATAGAAGTTGGAGAATGTACTCACATAAAGAAGTCCCAGCAGAGATACCCGAGGAGCCGGTCAGGAAGTCCTAGGCAGGAGGGTCCTCTGAGAAGCAGATAGCCAAGATGTGGAAGAGCCCCCAAGGAGTGGGTACTCAGTGTCCGAATGCCAGAAGGAGAGTCTGGAACAGAAGATCCAAGTTAGAGCAGATTTAACAAGTGAGAGAACTCTTTGGTAACTCATCTTAGCAATGGGCCAGTCAGTTTAAATACACTAGCGGTGCTGGCGTCATCGGGAGGGGATGCCCCCGAGGTTCCCGCCATGACGAAAGGAGGCCCTGCGCGTACGTGCCTAGGTAATACCAGAAATAACATGGTGGTTGGAAGTAACATGGCAGTCGGCAGTAGGAATGTGAATCGTTTTTCTGATGATTGAAAATACTGGATGATATTTTCAAACTCATCAAAAGCGGGGGGGGGGGGGAGGGGGAGGCAGGAAGAATGGGCACACAAAAACAACCCCCAAACCCACCCCAACCCTTTACATTTCATTATTTAGAATCGCCCACCCTCCCAACCCACCCAAAACTATTCTAAAGTACCTGGTGGTCCAGCGGGGGTCCTGGGAGCGATCTCCCGCTCTCGGGCCATCGGCTGCCAGTAAACATAATGTTGCCGATGGCCCTTTGCCCTTACCATGTGACAGGGGCTATTGGTGCCATTGGCTGGCCCCTGTCACATGGTAGGAGCAATGGATGGCCCGTGCCATTCTCCCAATGATTGAAGGTGCAGGGAAAAAAGAGGTGAGATTGTGAGGTTGCAGCCATCTGCGACCGAAGGGCGCAACACTATGATAGTAAAAGAGGTTATTCAGCTACTATTTGGTGTGTTTTCAAGCTCTCATAAAGTAAATTTTAAGAATACAAAATAATGGTAGTGTGCATAGAAACGTTTTTGTTTCAGTCTGGATTTTTTGGTTCATTCCCTGTTTTATTTGGTTCAGTTCATTCAATTTTGATTCAGAAGCATGTTCATTTCATTCTGTTCAATTAAAGTTAATGGGAGAAGAACTGCATCTATTTTTGACTCCAACTTTGGGGTTTTCCATCCAAATTTTATGAAACTTTCTAGGTAGGCATCAGCAGCAGAGGGAACAGCACTCCAAGATTCCAAGAATGACATGTAGACAACATAGCACTAAAAGAGTGTCAAAGGGCACCAACAAGTAGGGATGTGAATCGTTTTTTAACGATTAAAATTATCGTCTGATAATTGTAATATCGTCTTAAATCGTTATAGAACACGATACAATAGAAATTCTAACGATTTATCGTTAAAAATCGTTAAATCGTGTTAGTGCGCACTAACGGGAGTTAGTGCGCACTAACTCCGAGTTAGTGCGCACTAACTCGAGTTAGTGCGCACTAACTGGAAATGATACAAATTGACACTTTCCAGGTCAGTAAAGGTCAGTTAGGAATGAATATGTGTTCCTATTGGCTGGCTGCCCTCTTATTTATTGATGTTAACCAGGTTCCCACTGAGGTGATGGTTGGGGGGATGGGAAATGGAAATGGAAACTCAGGAACACTAACAGAAAATGATACAAATTATTGACACTATCCAGGTCAGTAAAGGTCAGTTAGGAATGAATATGTATTCCTATTGGCTGGCTGCCCTCTTATCTATTGATGTTACCAAGGTTCCAACTGAAGTGATGGTTGGGGGGATGGGAAATGAAAACTGTTGGTAGTTGACAAAAAAAGTAATGTGATCAGTCAATATGACTAGAACCTGTGCCCTATTCCTGATACCAGGGGTGTTGTGATCTTCCTGCACTCAGTGCCCTATCCCTGATACCAGTCTGAGACAGTTCCCTCCCTGCATTACTAGTGAGAGGCTGGCTTCACAGACAGGGGGGAGCTGCCTGACCCTCACTCCTGACTTCCCCCATGTCCCAGCTAGTGAATGGTGTGTGGGTGAGGGGGGGGGGAGGATGGTGAAGTCTGAGACAGCTCCCTCCCTGCATTACTAGTGAGAGGCTGGCTTCACAGACAGGGGGGAGCTGCCTGACCCTCACTCCTGACTTTCCCCATGTCCCAGCTAGTGAATGGTGTGTGGGAGAGGGGGGGGGGGGGAGAGGATGGTGAAGTCTGAGACAGCTCCCTCCCTGCATTACTAGTGAGAGGCTGGCTTCACAGACAGGGGGGAGCTGCCTGACCCTCACTCCTGACTTCCCCCATGTCCCAGCTAGTGAATGGTGTGTGGGTGAGGGAGGGGGGGGGAGGATGGTGAAGTCTGAGACAGCTCCCTCCCTGCATTGCTAGTGAGAGGCTGGCTTCACAGACAGGGGGGAGCTGCCTGACCCTCACTCCTGACTTCCCCCATGTCCCAGCTAGTGAATGGTGTGTGGGTGAGGGGGGGGGGAGGATGGTGAAGTCTGAGACAGCTCCCTCCCTGCATTACTAGTGAGAGGCTGGCTTCACAGACAGGGGGGAGCTGCCTGACCCTCACTCCTGACTTCCCCCATGTCCCAGCTAGTGAATGGTGTGTGGGTGAGGGGGGGGGGGAGAGGATGGTGAAGTCTGAGACAGCTCCCTCCCTGCATTACTAGTGAGAGGCTGGCTTCACAGACAGGGGGGAGCTGCCTGACCCTCACTCCTGACTTCCCCCATGTTCCAGCTAGTGAATGGTGTGTGGGTGAGGGGGGGGGAGGATGGTGAAGTCTGAGACAGCTCCCTCCCTGCATTACTAGTGAGAGGCTGGCTTCACAGACAGGGGGGAGCTGCCTGACCCTCACTCCTGACTTTCCCCATGTCCAAGCTAGTGAATGGTGTGTGGGTGAGGGGGGGGGGGGGGGAGAGGATGGTGAAGTCTGAGACAGCTCCCTCCCTGCATTACTAGTGAGAGGCTGGCTTCACAGACAGGGGGGAGCTGCCTGACCCTCACTCCTGACTTCCCCCATGTCCCAGCTAGTGAATGGTGTGTGGGTGAGGGGGGGGGGGAGGATGGTGAAGTCTGAGACAGCTCCCTCCCTGCATTACTAGTGAGAGGCTGGCTTCACAGACAGGGGGGAGCTGCCTGACCCTCACTCCTCCGGGGTATTGTGATCTTCCTGCACACAGTGCCCTATCCCTGAAACCAGGGGTGTTGTGATCTTCCTGCATGCAGTGCCCTATTCCTATTAATACCAGGAGTGTTGTGATCTTCCTGCACGCAGTGCCCTATCCCTAATACCAGGGGTGTTGTGATCTTCCTGCACACAGTGCCCTATTCCTGATACCAGGAGTGTTGTGATCTTCCTGCATGCAGTGCCCTATCCCTGATACCGGGATGTGTGCAAGAAGATCCCAACACCCCTGGTATCAGGAATAGGGCACTGTGTGCAGGAAGATCACAACACCCCTGGTAATAGGGATAGGGCACTGTGTGCAGGAAGATCACAACACTCCTGGTATTAATAGGGATAGGGCACTGTGTGCAGGAAGATCACAACACCCCTGGTGCCAGGGTTAGGGCACTGTGTGCAGGAAGATCACAACACTCCTGGTATTAATAGGGATAGGGCACTGTGTGCAGGAAGATCACAACACCCCTGGTGCCAGGGTTAGGGCACTGTGTGCAGGAAGATCACAACACTCCTGGTATTAATAGGGATAGGGCACTGTGTGCAGGAAGATCACAATACCCCTGGTATCAGGGTTAGGGCACAAGTTCTAGTCACATTAACTGATCACATTACTTGTTTTGTCAAGCTACCAACTGTTTCCATTTCCCATCCCCCATATACTGTCAGTGGGAAGCTTGGTAACATGAATAAATAAGAGGGCAGCCAATAGGAATACATATTCATTCCTAAACTGACCTTAACTGACCTGAAAAGTGTCAAATTGTATCATTTTCAGTTAGTGCGCACTAACTCCTAGTTAGTGCGCACTAATCAGAAAAAACGATTTTTAACGATTTTTTAACTAAAAAATCGTGCCTAACACGATTTTCTTGCCCTGCCACACGATTTCTATCGTTAAGACGATATGGAAAACGATTCACATCTCTACCAACAAGTGGCATCAATACCCGAAGCCAAGAATGAAGGGTATTTCAGGAAGCACAGTGGCATGAAGACCAAAGGCATAGAGTAAGAGGTATGACAGCAAGCACAGTGACATCAATACCCCAAGACATGTTAGCTGACTATATATACTAAGAACTTAGTGCAAGAGTTATACGCAGAATTAGTTTGGTGCCACTGAACCTTTTACTCAGAGAAAGCAAGCTTTCACCTGTCACAATCAAGCACTGACCATCATGTACACACTGCAAGAGAAAATCAGTCTCGCTCTCTCTCTCTCTCTTTCTCTCTTTCTCTCTCAGTCTCAGTCTCTTTCTCTCTCTCTGAATGTTACTTACAGACACTGACCTATGCTGCTTGCCTGCTGTAGAAGAGAAGTACAGTCTTACCCTGTTTATATAAAGTTAAAGTGCAACCCTTTGACTGAGAGATGAATAGCTTCCCTTGCTGCCAGCAGCACAGATAACTTACATTAATTGTAACTGTAAGAGTGTTCCTTGCTTTCTCCTTCAGATCTAAAGTTTTTTTTTCCAGAACTTTGAAGAAAAGAACTTCATAATCTCTTCTTCCATGTTAGGGTTGGGCTGGTGAACTGGAAAGTTACTTGGCTAACTTTTCCTAGATTTTCAGCAGAATAGAGCTGTGTAAGTGCTGGCTAAAGTTGCTTGGGCGACTTTAGAACAACTTTTTTTTTCCTCACTATATTTAGCCACCTAGGTATGACTGAGTAATGCTTAATATCAGCACTCGCCAGCTAAAATTTAGCCCAGCTCCTGGAACTCCCCTATCATTGCATCTTTTTATCCAGCTAAAGTTTGTCCAGGTAATGAGTTACTTGGACAAAATTTAGGTGAAGAATGGGGAAACTAAATCTTGGATTTTGCCTTTATAACTTTTTGAGATAGCCAGGAAAACCCTTTGAATTTAAATCTTTCCATGCCTATTGGAAAAAAAAAAAGCTTAGAGAATCGGGTCCTACGTCTACTGTTGAAATCTTCAACTCAGTGTACAGTGATAGTCAAAAAAGCAAATAGCATGTTGGGTATTATGCAGAAAGGAAAAGAAAACAAAACTGGGACTATAATAATGGCTTTGTATTGATCCATGATGTGACCACACCTTAAGAGTTGGGCACAATTCTGGTTGCCACACCTCACAAAATAAATAGCAGAGCTAGAAAAGGTGAGCAAAAATGATTGCCTGGTTGGATCATATCTCTTATGAAGAAGAAAAGCTAAATAGGTTAAGGTTTTTCACCTTGGAGAAGAAATGATTTAGAGGGGATATGATACAGGCTTATATATTGTTTATGGTTAGCAACAGGTTGATAGGGAATACATATTTCAATTACCCAGTAGTACTAGGACTAGGGGACACTACCAGAAAACAACAGATCCTAGCAGGTAGCAGAATTAAAACAAATTTAAGAAACTATTTTATTTTCAGCCAACATACAATTAAGCTATGCAACTTATTTCTGGAAAATATAGTACTACTAACCTAGTAGCATAATTGAGTTTAAGAAAGATTTGTACAAGTTTCTGGAGGACAAATCCATAAATAATTATTAGCCAGATAGACTTTGGGTTTTTTTATCACTTAATTCTTGAGACGAGCAACAGGAAATAGATTTTCATATTGGAATTTGCCAGGTACTTCCAGGTGACTCAGACTAGCCACTGCTATAGACAGTTTTCGGAGATTGATGGATCTTAGTCTGATCCAGCATAGTTATTACTGTATGTTCTAATGATACAAATCAGTTGAATTGCCAGTTCCTGTTTGCAGCATTTTAGACTTTCTAGCATCTACTCATCTCATTACAGTGCTGCCAAAGGATCTTGGGGCCTTCTGCAATAGCATTTAGTGGACTGGGGCGGGGGGAGTATTTACAGGCCTGGAGGACCAATTTCAATTAACCAGGGGATTGAGAATTTTGTGGCCCTGAAGTACAATTAGCTGGGGTATGGGAAAGGGAGATTAAAAGGGGGAAGGGCAGAGGCCCAATTTCAGTTGGGCCAGCAGGGGGAGAAAGTTATGTGGAGGAGGGGTGCTGGGGATCTGTATGGTTTTTTTATTTACATTCTGCCTTTTGTGACACTTCAAAGCAGATTGCATTCAGGTATTGTAGTTGTTTCCCTGTCCCCAGAGAGCTGACTATCTAAGTTAATTCATGAGGCAATGGAGGATGAAGTGACTTGCTCAAAGTCTGTGGAATTGGATGAATGTTTTTCTGCACTATCCAGCCCTTTTGCTTTTGGCCAATATCATGGGAACACATGAGATGCTGAACACAGCGGTGTCCTTGTGGCTGTGCTGACTTCAATTAAGCTATGGTAATGCTGCTGTGTTCTGCATCTCATTAGTTTGGTCTTAGACATTAAAACCCAATATATATAAAGCTATCACAAAATGAAGGAGACAAAACCTATTGACCACAAAAGTGAAATAATCCCAACAAAAAGGTGAACAGAAAGATATTTTGTTTTTTAAATTGTTACTCAAAATCTGAATGTCAAATATTTAAATATAGGCATCAAACTGGAGTGACAGTAATCAAATTTAGCTGAAAAAAAAACCTCCCACACCTGTCATTTGCTAGATCAGAGACTTAAATTCTGAATTTTAGATATTATGATGAACTCATTAAAAAAAAAGTGGCATCAAGATGAAAAATTACTCAGAATCAAATACTCCAAAAAACTCTTGTCAACACTGCTTGTGATCCAAAATGATGTCTGGCATTTCAAAGTAAAAAATCAGTGCCATTACTCAGTTTCTTAATAAATGGACAACAGAACATAACTTCTTCATATAGAGTAAATCCAAGATTGTTAGCTTATTTGTGTAGCTTGACTCTCTTACATCACAAATGAAATATTTTATCCAAAGATCGCCAAGCAGTTCCAACAGTTACGGATCTGAAGGTGGACCCTTAGTCTGAGATAGAGTTGGCGCTACCTGAGAGAGAGTAAACCCTCTTAGGTCCCTACTATCGGAAGGTGAGGCTAGATAAATCAGGAGCTAACAGGTCCTTTTGCCACTGGAAGCCCGCGATCCCCCGGGATGAGCCCATAGGGACCCGGGCCGCTTGGACTTAGGTGAACCCCTGAGGACTGGAGATGGGTCTGGATGCAGGCGCCTCCTGCAGGTCATGGAATCCAGACAGCTGGCACCTCCAGCAGGTCGTAAGTCAGTCCAGGAGTCGAGGCCAGAAGAATGTTCGGAAGCCGGTCCAGTGGTCGAAAACCAGAAGAATGGTCGGAAGCCAATCCAGAGGTCGAAAACCAGATAAACGGTCAGAGGCCGGTCCAGGGGTCAAAAGCCAGAAGAATCCGTCCAATGAGGGGAAGCAGGAGCTGGGATTGGAAGGGCAGGAACAGGACTGAGGAGAACAGACAGTGGAGGTCAGGAACAGGAACTTGGAACAACACCAGACCAGGAGCCAAGGAACCAAGGCAAGGTCTGAGGAGCAGACCTTGCCTTTAAATAAGAAAAGGCTATCAGAAGTCCCAGGGAGGGGCTGCGACAATTTCCTGTCGTGGCCCCATTAACTATAGAGGAGAGAGCGCGCGCGCGCGGCTCTATCAGGCCCGGCGGGGGAGGAGCCGACGTCAGGGAGGCAGGACAGCCGGAGATGGCACCGGGCTTAGCGGCGGCTGGGACGGCCATGAAGAGAGGCGTCGGGGGCTGCCATCGGCAGAAGCGAGTGTCCCGAGAGCGGCCCGACCATGCCGGTGAGTGGCAGGCACCTGTCAAGGAACGCCACGACCAGCGGTCATGGCACCAACTCCCAATGGTGTTTCTTGAAGACGCCGCCTCAGAGGATTTCAAAACTTTTTCTGTTCAGCTTTTTTGTTTGGATTGTTGGCATTAAAACCAGCAGGAATGTGACCTTTCTGATTTTTACACCAGTTACTATGTAGACATAAGAACATAAGAACATAAGAAATTGCCATGCTGGGTCAGACCAAGGGTATATCAAGCCCAGCAACCTGTTTCTAACAGAGGCCAAATCAGGCCACAAGAACCTGGCAATTTCCCAAACACTAAGAAGACCCCATGCCACTGATGCAATTAATAGCAGTGGATATTCCCTAAGTAAATTTGATTAATAGCTGTTAATGGACTTCTCCTCCAAGAACTTATCCAAACCTTTTTCGAACCTAGCTACACTAACTGCACTAACCACATCCTCTGGCAACAAATTCCAGAGCTTTATTGTGCATTGAGTGAAAAATAATTTTCTCCGATTAGTCTTAAATGTGCTACTTGCTAACTTCATGGAATGCCCCCTAGTCCTTCTATTATTTGAAAGTGTAAATAACCGAGTCACATCTACTCGTTCAAGACCTCTCATGATCTTAAAGACCTCTATCATTTCCCCCCTCAGCCGTCTCTTCGCCAAGCTGAACAGCCCTAAACTCTTCAGCCTTTCCTCATAGGGGAGCTGTTCCATCCCCTTTATCATTTTGGTTGCCCTTCTCTGTACCTTTTCCATCGCAACTATATCTTTTTTTAAATGCGGCAACCAGAATTGTACACAGTATTCCAGGTGTGGTCTCAAAATGGAGCAATTTAGAGGCATTATGACATTTTCTGTTTTATAAACCATTCCCTTCCTAATAATTCCTAACATTCTGTTTGCTTTTTTGACTGCTGCAGTACACTGATCCAACAATTTTAAAGTATTATCCACTATGATGCCTAGATATTTTTCCTGGGTGGTAGCTCCTAATATGGAACCTAACATCGTGTAACTACAGCAAGGGTTATTTTTCCCTATATGCAACACCTTGCACTTGTCCACATTAAATTTCATCTGCCATTTGGTTGCCCAATCTTCCAGTCTTGCAAGGTCCTCCTGTAATGTATCACAATCCGCTTGTGATTTAACTACTCTGAATAATTTTGTATCATCCGCAAATTTGATAACCTCACTCATCGTATTCCTTTCCAGATCATTTATATATATATATATATATATATATATATATATATATATATATATATATTGAAAAGCACCGGTCAAAGTACAGATCCCTGAGGCACTCCACTGTTTACCCTTTTCCACTGAGAAAATTGACCATTTAATCCTACTCTCTGTTTCCTGTCTTTTAACCAGTTTGAAATCCATGAAAGGACATTGCCTCCTATCCCATGACTTTTTAGTTTTCTTAGAAGCCTCTCATGAGGGACTTTGTCAAACACCTTCTGAAAATCCAAATACACTACATCTACCGGTTCACCTTTATTCACATGTTTATTAACCCCTTCAAAAAAATGAAGCAGATTTGTGAGGCAAGACTTCCATTGGGTAAATCCATGTTGACTGTGTTCCATTAAACATGTCTTTTTATATGCTCCTCAATTTTGATCTTGAGAATAGTTTCCACCATTTTTCCCAGCACTGAATTCAGGCTCACTGGTCCTTAGTTACTCGGATAGCCCCTGGAGCCTTTTTTAAATATTGGGGTTACATTGGCCACCCTCCAGTCTTCAGGTACAATGGATGATTGTAATGATAGGTTACAAATTTTAACTAATAGATCAGAACTTTCATTTTTGAGTTCCTTCAGTACCCTATGATGCATACCATCCGGTCCAGGTGATTTTCTACTCTTTAGTTTGTCAATCTGGCCTACTACATCTTCCAGGTTCACAGTGATTTAGTTCAGTTCGTCTGACTCATCACCCTTGAAAACCATCTCCGGAACTGGTATCTCCCCGACATCCTCATTAGTAAACACAGAAGCAAAAAATTCATTTAGTCTTTCTGCAATGGCCTTATCTTCCCTAAGAGCCCCTTTAACCCGTTTAACCCAGTGTCTCCAGAATCTCTCAGAATCCTTGACCTGATATCCTGTACATTATTATGTGCTTCAGGTAAAGTGTTACTAGCATCTTTTCAGGTAGTTCATAGTCCTGATGAGTCTCCTACTCCTGAATGTGTTCAGCTTCTAAGCTTTTGAGGATACAGATAACGCAAACCCACCCATCTTTTGTTGTTTATATTGAGAGACCATTCTGTCTCTCTTTAGGTATCTCCTATTCCTGCTCTCCATAAGGTTTAATCACTCTGTAGGACCTCGGCTGACCACAAATCCTTTTCACTATAGTTGGTTTCTATTCTCTAGATGTCTCTATTCATACCTGTATTATTTATCTAAAAACAGCAAATGGAATTACATTTCTGGATTTGCTATTGTCTGTTTCCTTTGGAGCTTTACTAGACTATAAGTTTTATTGAGTATCTCAGGTACCAGCTCTGTTGCATTTGCTGACAGTATCATTCTCAGCAATCTGCTCATTGACAATGTTTAATGCAGTCTAGTGACTAGTATATTCTTGACACTTAGCAATGCATAATATAGATCTATCATGGATGTAGATAATGAATAATGTATAACTGGTATAATGACACTGAAGAATCCAAGTGATGTTGGAACCATTTAATTCATGAATTCAAGCATAATGTAAATGGTAATTTCTGATGAGATGTAATGTAATGATGATGTCTAGTGTCCATAACTAAGAAACTGAATATTTATATTTTGTGACATTGGTTTCTTTGTAATAATAGTGCTCATAGCTGTGAGCAGATACAATAGTCTATTGTTTTCACATATAATATATTCAACCTAACTGAAAATTTGATTCATTCCTCATTTTTTTGACATTGATTTTGATAAATTATATTATATAGTTACATATCACTCAAATATATACAAAGGCTACACATGGCAGCAGAATAAATGGTTCCAAAGAAATACAATATAATTTCTCTATTTTTAAGAGGTACATTTTCAAAAGGTTTTACATAGGTAAATGCATGTTTACCCGTGCAAAGAAAATTTCATTTGAAAATTGCCTCTCCCCTCCCCGTAGTGTGGGCAAAAGTATGTGCACTGTGCACGTTTACCTATGGAGAAAATTGGGCGGGGTTAGGTCAGGGGAGGAAAAGTAGGCAAAGGGATTTCATTTTGAAATCCCCACATGTACTTTAACATGCAGACTTTTCAAAGATGGGCAAAGTTCATGTGCACAAAAGTACTCATGTTCCCCTGCCAACTCCCACTTTCACAGGAGAACTTTGTGGCGTTTCCTCTTGAAAATGAACTTTCTGGTCTGCAGGTACAAAGTACAAAGCAAGCGTGGAGCTGCAACCTCACTGGACAGTTTCAAAATTGCCCCTAATGCCTTCAAATTGCAGTACAGTGACATTTAGAAGAAAAAAATGGTTGAAGTAGTGTTGTGCTGCTCTCATAATTTGTATACTTCTGCTTGAGTTGTTAAACAGTTAGCTACAAGCTTTCAATTTCCCAGCTTTGAACATCAGAGAGAACTCCGTTCTTAACACCAAAACATTTATTGAATGATAAGCACTTTCACACTCTCTGCAAATGGCATAGTATCAAGGATAGCCAGACAGAGAGCAGACCTGGTGCATTTGTGATAAGAATCTCTGAAAGCTCAGTCATAAGCAAACAATTGAAGATGTAGAAGAAGCTGTAACTTCTAGTGTATAGAGGGTAAAATAATAATGGGAGATTTCCATTACCCCAATATTGACTGGGTAAATGTAACATCAGGATATACTAGAGACATACAACTTGTTATATTTATTATCATGTTATAATGTAAAATAGGGCTGTTACCACCCTATTCCTTTAGTTATCTGGAAACCAATGTCATATCTCGATCGAATGTCGGTATATAAAATAAATAAATAAATAAATAAATAAATAAATAAAGTTAGTTCCTGGATGGAATAAACGACTGCTTCATGGAGCAATTGGTTCAAGAACCAACGAGAGAGGGAGCTATTTCAGATTTAATTCTTGGTGGAACACAGGATTTGGTGAGAGAGGTAACGGTGGTGGGGCCACTTGGCAATAGTGATCATATCATGATAAAATTTAAAATAATAACTGGAAGGGGGACAATAAGTTAATCTACAGCTCTAACACTACATTTTAAAAAGGGAAACCTTGATAAAATGAGAAAAATAGAAAAAAACTGAAAGGTGCAGCTGCAAAGGTTAAAAGTATTCAACAGGCATGGACATTGTTTAGAAATACAATCCGCCATGGTTATAAGGTGAGGTGAAAGAGGCTATTTTAGCCAAAAAAAAATCCTTCAAAAACTGGAAGAAGAAAATAGGAAAAAGCATAAGCATAAGCATTAGAGATGTGAATCGTGTACCAGATCGTCTTAACGATCAGATTCGGCTGGGGGGGGGGGGGGGGAAATCTGATCATTAAGATATGTGAATTGGAATCGTTTCCGATTCCAATTCACATCGCTAATTTTTTTTTAGGGAGGCCTGCGCCGCTAAAAAAAACAACCCACCCGACCCTTTAAATTGACCCCCCCAAAACCTTTTAAAGTTACCTGGTGGTCCAGGGGGGGCCTCGGGGGGCCTCAGGGAGAGATCCAGGGGGGCCTTGGGGAAAGATTTCCCGTTCCCAGGCATCAGCTGTTCTAAAATAAAAATGGCACCGATGCCCCTTTGCCCTTACCATGTGACAGGGTATCCGTGCCATTGGCCGGCCCCTGTCACATGGTAGGAGCACTGGATGGCCGGCGCCTATTATAATCAGCCCCTATTATAATAGGGGCTGATGAGTAAAGATGGCCGGCACCATCTTTAAAGATGGCGCCAGCCATCCAGTGCTCCTTCTTCTGAGAAGGAGAATTGCATCAAACATTTAGCTTGATGTTCAATGGTTATGTTCTTGTGTTCTAGTTTGTCTTTGTTACTGCCCAAAATGAAATTTGTATTTTTGCATTTCAATAGATTACCTAATGAACTCATCCATCAGACACTATCCTCACCAAAGCCCTCCTCACCATACCTGACATCATTTCCAAACCCATTGCAGATGTTATCAATTGCTCCCTCTCTTCAGGCATTGTCCCTGACCCACTCAAGCATGCTGTGGTCAAACCACTGCTCAAAAAACCTGCACTTGACCCCAAGGACCCCGCCAACTTTCGCCCTATCTCCAATCTCCCTTTCATCTCAAAAATCATGGAGAAGGTCGTCAACTCGCAACTTACAGAATTCCTTGAAACTCACAACCTTCTCCACCCCTCTCAATTTGGCTTCCGTAAACACCTCAACACTGAGACCCTCTTACTTTTCTTGACTGACTACTTACTCAGGGGAATGGATCAAGGTCACAGCTACCTTATTGCTCTACTGGACATTTCAGCAGCTTTTGACACCATAAATCACACCCACCTCCTTGCCCGCCTAACCGACATTGGCCTTTCCGGCACAGCCCTTAAGTGGTTCTCATCCTACCTCGACAATAGGAAATTCACCGTGAAAATAGGCAATGCTGAGTCCTCCCACTACGCCCTCGCCCAAGGAGTCCCCCAAGGCTCCTCCCTCTCTTCTACCCTCTTTAACATTTACCTCACCCCCTTGTGCAAACTCTTATCAGAACTTGGCCTCAAATTCTTTCTCTACGCTGATGATGTGCAAATCATCATACCCATTCAAGGCTCCCTATCTGACACCCTTGAATCCTGGGGAAACCATCTCGCTGCCATCAACTCCTTACTTACCAACCTCCACCTTGCTCTAAACACTGCCAAAACTGAACTCCTCCTCATATCCCATCACCCCTCTACTAATCCTGCACTCTCAATTGACTCTGCTATCAAGATTCCTCATGCACAGCCCTGCGCAAGGAACCTGGGGGTCCTAATTGACCAACAACTGAACTTCAAAAAACATATCAGTGCCATACTCAAAGAGGGTTTCTTCAAACTTAAAGTCTTAAAAAACCTGAAACCTCTCCTTCACGCTAGTGACTTCCGCACTGTCGTCCAGGCTACACTGGCATCCAAGATGGATTACTGTAACTCCCTCTTTCTTAGCCTACCCTACTCCTCCTTAAAGCCCCTCCAAATGCTACAGAACACTGCAGCCAGAACCCTCTCCAATGCTCACAAATACGACCATATTTCCCCTATACTGAAGGACCTACACTGGCTCCCTATTCCCTCCCGCATCCTCTTTAAATCCCTGACCATTATACATAAAGCCTTATATTCCCATCACTCCAACTGGCTGGCAGATCCCCTCCAATTTACCTGCTCGAATCGACCGACAAGGACCACCAACAAAGGGTCCCTCCATGTGCCATCCCTAAAGAAAGCACACCTCACAGCTACAAGGGATCAGGCACTCTCCATTGCTGGACCTATGCACTGGAACTCACTCCCAACCCACCTCAGACTTGAACCTTGCATCACCAAATTCAGAGCCCAGCTCAAAACCTGGCTATTCAAACAAGCCTTTCCCCAACACCCTTGATGAATATTGAATTGTGATGGATCATGACCTGAATTTGACTATGACCTTGTTCTTATGACATTACAGTTCACTTGTTGTTTGTTCCTATGCTTCTCTGCTCTCCTTATGGTTTTTTGTACCCCTTACCCTTCCCCTGTTACTTGTAATTTCTGTTGCTTTTGTTCCATGTAAACCGAGGTGATGTTTCGACTAACATCGGTATAGAAAACTTTTTAAATAAATAAATAAATAAATAAGTTTATCTACCTCAAGTAGTGATTTTACTGTGCAATTCTCCAGGGTTATTTTTCCTGAAAATAGGAAAATAATTCTAATGGGAGATATATAAACTTAATCACTAGAGTCCTAAAATTACTCATATATGAATTTACAGTGATAATATGAAAGCTATAAGTAAAAACAGCTTGAAAGCCAAGATTCGAGGGTGGTACATATATTGAGTCAGCAGTATTGTCGCAGTTACAGGATTTTATTGACGATTAAGACGTTTTAGATATTTACCAGTTTGGTTTTAGAAAGGCTTATAATACTGAGACACTTTTATTATCCAGCTTTAATGTTTTTAGATGTAGTTTCAATATTGATACCAGTTTTATTTTAGTGTTACTGGACATGTCTTCAGCCTTTGATAACCTAAATCATGATATTTTGCTGTCTTATTTGCAATATATGGGTATCAAATCAAAAGATTATGCATAGTTTTAATCTGTTTTAGCAGACCATTCACAAGCCGTATGAATGAGAAATGCTAATTCTGCTTTGATGCCGCTTTGATGCCGCTATCTATTGGCCACTGTTTTTCACAATTATCTGTTTCAATCGGTGGTAAAATAGGCCTTGGCTACAGCTTCCCATTGTTTAAAAGCTATAAGCAACAAGGAGGGTAATATTCAGTAGGGTGGTTAATGGACAAGTTATCTGGCTAAAGTTAGGCAGATAACATGTCCCATATATTCAGCAGGATAAACGTCCCACTGAACATTTATTTTATTTATTTATTTTAAAAAGTGTATATCATGCACTCTATAGATTTTTGAGGTGGCTAATAAAATTAAGAGAGATCCATAATCAAAAGCATTTATCTGGCTAAATCAGAAGTTACATCCGGCGTTGATGAGATTGAGAGTGGAAGAGATCAGCACCCAGATACATTAGGAACGGTGAATTCGGTGGAATAGAAGAAGAACAGTGGAGACATTTATACCAAGACACAACTTTTCTACAAAGGACGATGTGGTAATGATCGTCTGTTGTAGTCTTGTCTTTATAGAGTTGGCTCCCCTGAGGAAAGACGATTGTGTCTGAAACATGTATGTGTTGGGACTTTAACAACAGATAGAG
The DNA here is from genome assembly GCF_901001135.1 of Rhinatrema bivittatum. Taxonomy (NCBI): domain Eukaryota; kingdom Metazoa; phylum Chordata; class Amphibia; order Gymnophiona; family Rhinatrematidae; genus Rhinatrema; species Rhinatrema bivittatum. Next base: position 338,091,577 of record NC_042615.1, read on the forward strand.
CTTTCACAGAAGGGTCTATAAACTTATTATCTTATAAGAGTAAAACAATCCATCGATACATAACGTTGTGAGAAAGAAATTAGAAGGCTAGACTCACAGAAACAATTCAACTGGATGTCACATTATATAATTAAGAAAAAAGAAAAAAAAATTTCATACGAGAAGGAGGTTGGGAGTTAATGATTATAACATACATTTGTGGTGCAGGGACACCTACACGATTACATGAAACTTTCAACCAATTCCTCCAAAACTTTTAATAAAAAAATATTGCATTGTCTTATAAGAAGCGTTCATAAAAATTACTTTTTCCACAGATGTGTAGGCTTTAAAGTTTATATAATCACAACAAGCTAAAATATTTTACTACATCAGTAACAAATTGATTCAAGTGAAATTTGAAGAACATTCTTCAGGACGGCGATTGAACAGTACTGTTCCCACTTTTGATTGATGCATAAATCAGAAGTTAGCCAGGTAAATTAGTATTTAGGGATTATCTAGCTAAATTCTAGCTGGCTAATGCGTTAGGAGGCTAAACTTTAGCCAGATAAGATAGTGGCATTCCAGGGGCTTAACTGGGAGGAGTTGAGTTAGTCGGCTAAGTTAACTAGCTAACAGGTCGATACTGTAACGTGCGGTTGAAAATTTCCCGTCTGTAACGTGCTGGGAGCGCACAATTCGGACGCGTAAGGCGATCCAGCGATGCAGTCTCCAGTTTCACGCGTCCTTAGTGCTTCTTAAAACAGACACATAACCCTTTCCGCACGCAGCATGTATATGATATGTAAATGAACAAATTAGCTGTATAATGAAGGAATTAGCTATTCCCCTCCGATACTGTGACGCGCGCTCAGATTATCTCCTTTGTAACCCGCTATTTTGCCGCGTCCTTAACCTGTTAGTTTACCGCCTAGCCTCTACTTGGTGTTAGTGTGGTGTTAGTGTGGTGTTCGAAAATTAAAACGGGAATAAAGTGTAAAAAATGGGGGCGATTTCGGCGCTCAAGGCCCCGTCCGGTCTTCGGTGCAGCCCCAGTCCTGTCCCCTCCTCCCGAAGCAAAAAAAAACAAAAAACGAAAAAGTAGCAAGGCTCGGGCCTGCTACGGTAGTCCCTTCTCCCTTCTCCTCTCCTCCCGATTTCGGCGCTCAAGGCGGCCGGGTGGGCGTGCATTCATCCAGGCAGAGGGAGCTGGTGGCGAAAGCGGCCTCCGGCTCCCTCTGCCTGGATGAATGCACGCCCACCCGGCCGCCTTGAGCGCCGAAATCGGGAGGAGAGGAGAAGGGAGAAGGGACTATCGTAGCAGGCCCGAGCCTTGCTACTTTTTCGTTTTTTGTTTTTTTTTGCTTCGGGAGGAGGAGACAGGACTGGGGCTGCACTGGAGACCGGACGGGGCCAGGTCAGGTGAGCGGGGGCTGGGGGAAAGTTTGCCGAGCATCGGGGAACATAACTGTCCACTTCCTGGTAACTGTCATTTCAAATGTCATTTGAAATGACATTTGAAATGACAGATAGCAGCGCGGCCATGAAGCATTAGGCCCGCGAACCCAGGATACTGTATAGGCGCTCTATACAGTAAAATGTGTTGCGCGGGCCTAATGCTTGCCTAAGGCTTCGCAGCCGCGGCATGCATTTGCATGCAATTTGAAGAGAGTATCGAGCGGTAGGTGAAGAGAACTGTGCGTGCGGGGAACGAGGGTGCGCCTGACACTGCCGCACTGTTTCTACCGCGGCCTTAGAGTATCGATCTGTAACTCAGATATTCAGAGTTAGCTGGGTGACTTGGCTGGCTAAGTCTGATTGGGCCAAAGAGTTGTTTATAAGTGAGCCACCTATAGCTGGCTAACTTTAATATAGCTGATTATATTCAACTGTGTGACAGCATTATTGAATAAACCTCCAAAGTTAGCCAGATAAGTTTATCCGGCTAACAGGGTCATTTTTCAAAACGCAATGGGCTGTTATCATGTATCCACATCGCGGCTGATATAATTTAAATGAGGGAAAGGGGAGGGGTTTGGGCAGGACTAAAAAAATTTGGGGGCCAGTTGCGCTGCGAACAATAATGTTTTACAAATTATCGCCAGCAGTAGCACCGGAAATAGCTACACCTTTTGCAGGGGCGCTATGGGGGCGATAGAGTGTACCGCAGCCGCAACCACGGCAGGTGAAAACCCACCGCCGCGATGCAGCAGGGTGCATACTATCACCCTCCCAGCCCTTTTCTAGCCGCATCTCTTCATTCCACTATATTTATAGCAGAATGAAAAAATCCCATGGTAACTTTGCTATCCAGACTATGTCTGAACATGGATCTCACATATTTAAAATAAACACAAGGGATTGAAGCACAATCGGAATAAAAGATGACAAAAACTAACAGAATAACAAACTAAAGCATATTCTGGAGAATAATTATTAAGTAAAGGCCTTGGAAAAAAGATATGTTTTTAAAACCTTCATAAAGTTCATAATAGAGGACACATTTCGTAACTCATCAGGCATTGCATTTCAGAGGTACCAACCTGCTAATGAAAAGACACGGTGCCTGATTATGTCTAAACTATCCATTTTCAGAATGGTGATTTCTAAAAGATTCTTACTATCTAAGGTTATCTGGCTACACATAGCTGAATAACTTTATCCCTAACTAGCCATCATTTGAATATGGCAGGTTAGGTCTAAAGTTATCCGGACTTGTGTTGCTGGATTACTTTCAACTTATCTGGATATCTTCAAAAGATATCCTTGTAAGAAGCAACCCTTTAAAAAAAAAACAGTAATGGGCTTCCCAGCCCAATTACCACCCCGCCCACTGAAAAAGTCTCAATCCATCCGTTGTCCAGGACACCTCTATCTCCTGCAAAGATTAAAATAGAGATCTGTGCGGCAAGGCCCAGCCCTCCAGCCTTTTCTCCTCTTTCCCCACTAAATATAAATTGAAATCTTGCTTTCTCCCCCACTAAACACCACCACCTCCTTCAGAATTCCTCCCACCCACCTGGTACTGTTTGTATGCCAATATCACAGTGCTTTGTGATTCCGGCTGCTTCCGTGTTACTCTGGTAATATTGCTAGAAGCATGTATCTTGCTGGATAACGGTCTGAATATGCAAAACCTTGGCATTTAGACAGATAGCTTTAAGTTATCCATCTAATTTGCTTTTGAATATTGTCCTCTGGATGTTTTTAAATAGTACAGTTTTACATTTGAAGAAAACCATAGCAATACTTCTTGCTTGGTTTCCATTGCATGATGATTGTCTTTATTTATCATTAGATGACACCCAAATTAGAGTTGTGAAACAAGCCAGGAGCTTGAGTGTTCAAATTGATCCATCCCTATCATTGCGGCAACAAATAAAAAAAAGTAGTTAGAAATATTTTTTTTAAGATTCAATGCCTTCTTTGAACATGATGGCCTAAAAACTGTGATTTGTGCCTTGGTAATATCTTCTCTTGATTATTGCAATTCCTTACATTTGAGTTTGTTGCACTCTACAATAAGGGGCGGATTTTCAGCGCCCTGCTCGCCTAAATCCGCCCAAAACCGGGCGGATTTAGGCGAGCAGGGCCCTGCGCGCCGGTAAGCCTATTTTACATAGGCCTACCGGCGCGCGCAGACCCCGGGACTCGCGTACGTCCCGGGGTTTTCGGAGGGGGGCGTGTCGGGGGCGTGTCGGGGGGCGGGCCCGGTCGACGCGGCGTTTCGGGGGCGTGTCGGCCGCGTTTTGGGGGCGGGTACGGGGCGTGGCTATGGCCCGGGGGCGTGGCCGCGCCCTCCGTACCCGCCCCCAGGTCGCGGCCCGGCGCGCAGCAGGCCCGCTGGCGCGCGGGGATTTACGTCTCCCTCCGGGAGGCGTAAATCCCCCGACAACGGTAAGGGGGGGGTGTAGACAGGGCCGGGTGGGTGGGTTAGGTAGGGGAAGGGAGGGTAAGGTGAGGGGAGGGCAAAGGAAAGTTCCCTCCGAGGCCGCTCCGAAATCGGAGCGGCCTTGGAGGGAACGGGGGGAGGCAGCGTGGCTCGGCGCGCGCAGGCTATACAAAATCGATAGCCTTGCGCGCGCCGATCCAGGATTTTAGTGGATACGCGCGGCTCCGTGCGTATCTACTAAAATCCAGCGTACTTTTGCTTGAGTCTGATGCGCAAGCAAAAGTAGGCTGTTCGCGCGCCTCTTAAAATCTACCCCTAAGTGTGCTACAACTGGCACAAAATGCAGCTGTGTGACTTGTAACAGAATGTTGTTGGTTAGGGGGAATCAAATATCTTAAAGGGCTTTGGAGGCTAGGCATATGATGGTGGCTATGTGATAACGGGAGTAAATTTATATACTGGAAGAAGTTAGAAACATGGCAGATAAAATTTTGGCTCTGGAACCAACACATTGGTATTGGTGATATTATGTATAGATATATTATGTTGTTTTTTTTTATATTTTATTGTTGTATATGTTTATTTTTTTAGATTTTTTATTATTTTATATGTATTTAATTTGATGTTTTATAACATTTCCGAATTATCTAGTTTCATACATGGGGATTTTGGTGAGGTATTAACACTAAAAGTAATTTTGAAGGGCATAAACAAACATATCCAGAGTACATAAGAGGTAAAGCCCATATACACTTTCCATTATAGTGCTCCTCTACATCTACACTCTCATTTCCAAAGGGTTATTAATTTCACAATATGTCACTTCCTTTCTGTGCTTATAGGAAAAAAGGATTACCTATCAGCACAGGCAGCTAATTACCTTCCTCCAGCCTTCCTCTAATTGTGAAGAGCCATAAAATACTATCCATCATTATTTCAGATCTCTGACTGAGTGTACCTCCTTTGGATGCTGAAAAGTCAATTTGCATACTAGACCTTACTAGACATCATAAACTTTTGAAGCTCAGCAATGTGTTCATTGTATGCTGCATGTTAGAAAACATTAGAGAAGTGAATCGTGTGATTGATCATCTTAACGATTGATTTTGGCTGGGGGGGAGGGAATCTGATCGTCGCGGTTTTGTTTTTTTTTAAATCGTTTAAATCGTAAATCGGGGGAGGGCGGGAAAACCAGCACACTAAAACAACCCTAAAACCCACCCCGACCCTTTAAAATAAATCCCCCACCCTCCCGAACCCCCCCAAAATGTTTTAAATTACCTGGGGTCCAGTGGGGGGGTCCCGGTGTGATCTTCCACTCTCGGGCCACGGCTGCGTTAACAGAAATGGCGCCGGTGCTACCTTTGCCCTGTTAGGGCAAAGGTAGCGCTGGCGCCATTTTGGTTCCTGTCCCCCGACGTCACGAGCGCAGGAGATCACTCCTGGACCCCCGCTGGACCCCCAGGGACTTTTGGCCAGCTTGGGGGGGGGCCTCCTGACCCCCACAAGACTTGCCAAAAGTCCAGCGGGGGTCCGGGAGCGATCTCCTGCGCTCGTGACGTTGGGGGACAGGAACCAAAATGGCGCCGGCGCTACCTTTGCCCTAACAGGGCAAAGGTAGCGCCGGCGCCATTTCTGTTAACGCAGCCGTGGCCCGAGAGTGGAAGATCACACCGGGACCCCCCCACTGGACCCCAAGTAATTTAAAACATTTTGGGGAGGTTCGGGAGGGTGGGGGATTTATTTTAAAGGGTCGGGGTGGGTTTTAGGATTGTTTTAGTGTGCCGGTTTTCCCGCCCTCCCCCTTCCCCTCCCCCTCCCCCCGATTTACGATTTTTTACCATAAATCGGGGGAATTCCTACTGTATCGCGTCTCTAACGATTTTTGACGATTTAAAATATATCGGATGATATTTTAAATCGTCAAAAAATGATTCACATCCCTAGAAAACATTTGTGACCATCAGAATCTTTCCTGAACATAGGAGGCAGGTGCTGGTCAAAAGAGATGGATAGAGAATTCAATGGAGAGTAAATTGCAAGATTATTATTTGAACCCACAAGGCATTAAGTAATGACACATTGCAGTGCATTAGCATGCTCCTAAAGATTTATAAATCATCTAGGGTCAGTTGAAAGCTGTCTTTTAAATGTACCAGCCATATAAATAATCTGTTTAATAGAATATCACAGAAAAAAAACAAAACATTGCTGTTGCAGGGCTATTTCTATGGAACTCATTGCCTAAGTATCTGTAGAAAGATCCCTGCTTCTTTACTTTTAAAAATCAGCTAAAAACCTTTGGGGCGGATTTTCAGCGCCCTGCTCGCCTAAATCCGCCCAAAACCGGGCGGATTTAGGCGAGCAGGGCCCTGCGCGCCGGTAAGCCTATTTTACATAGGCCTACCGGCGCGCGCAGACCCCGGGACTCGCGTACGTCCCGGGGTTTTCGGAGGGGGGCGTGTCGGGGGCGTGTCGGGGAGCGGGCCCGGTCGACGCGGCGTTTCGGGGGCGTGTCGGCCGCGTTTTGGGGGCGGGTACGGGGCGTGGCTATGGCCCGGGGGCGTGGCCGCGCCCTCCGTACCCGCCCCCAGGTCGCGGCCCGGCGCGCAGCAGGCCCGCTGGCGCGCGGGGATTTACGTCTCCCTCCGGGAGGCGTAAATCCCCCGACAACTGTAAGGGGGGGGTGTAGACAGGGCCGGGTGGGTGGGTTAGGTAGGGGAAGGGAGGGTAAGGTGAGGGGAGGGCAAAGGAAAGTTCCCTCCGAGGCCGCTCCGATTTCGGAGCGGCCTTGGAGGGAACGGGGGGAGGCAGCGCGGCTCGGCGCGCGCAGGCTAAACAAAATCGATAGCCTTGCGCGCGCCGATCCAGGATTTTAGTGGATACGCGCGGCTCCGCGCGTATCTACTAAAATCCAGCGTACTTTTGCTTGAGTCTGATGCGCAAGCAAAAGTAGGCTGTTCGCGCGCCTCTTAAAATCTACCCCTTTCTTTTTAAGGAGGTCTTTGGGTTTTAAGCCCATTGCACCAGAAGTGATTTTTAGCTTGTGGTCTTTTGAGCTAGTAGTCTGTCTCATGCAATGACCTCTTAAAATGCAGTAGACTATACCATTTAAGTACTTTTAACAGTTTAATTTGGTTTGTTGTAGTGTTTTATGTAACAATTTATGTTTTATTGTAAGCCACCAAAAACATTGGATTGTTGCAGCACATAAATGCTTTAAATAAATAGAGGAGGAAACCATGGAAGATGGAGAAATGGTTAAGACATCTATAATATGTCTATTTGTTTTTAACAGTTATTTTGTGTATGATTGTGTGTGTGTATATGAGACACATTTCTCCACACAGTGAGTTGTACTGTGAGTGGGAGCATAGTTACAGCATCAATAAATTCATCTGAAAAATCCAAAATTTATAGTAGGCAGTAAATTTCAACAAAATCTATCATGTCAAGAAAAGAGAGAGGTGGGGATGTTGGCAAGGTTGGCAACTTTCCAGGGGCAGCAATAAAAAGGGCAGTCCTACAACTAATTGAAGCGGGCCTTTTTTTTTTTAGGTCCATAACTGTATGAGAGGAAGGCATCTCAATGAAGAAAAATTGAAATTTGAAGACCATGTGCCAAATCTACCTGTTCCTCTCCCTCTGTTTTTCAAGCAGAGGTAAAATTTGGGAGAGTCATCCAAGACTGGCATTAGCAAGGCAGAGGTATTAGAAGTGCAACACCCAAAGTGAGCAGCATACTCCTCTTTTGTTCCTGCTTCTGAAACATTGAAGGCAATATTTATTTACACCAACTGATTCCGAGGAATAATCTTGTCTGGGATTCTTGAATCAAAAGATATTGAAGAAAATTTGAGAAGTTTAGTCAGTGGTGATTTAACCTCCAGTGTGGTGATGGGAGACAGATGATACTGATAATGTTGAGATTAAGTCCCAGGAAGAGAAGGTAGCAAAGTAGGGAACATGAGCAATGCCCCTGGCATTTTTCTACAGTGCCAGCATCAGCCTCCAAGGATGTAGAGAAGGGATTTTCAAAGAAATGCCTGACTTGGAAGCATTATAAAGTGAGGGGTAGATTTTATAATTTTGCGTGAGCGCGTACTTTTGTTCACGCACCAGGCGCAAACAAAAGTACACTGGATTTTATAAGATACGCGCGTAGCCGCACGTATCTTATAAAATCTGGGGTTGGCGTGCGCAAGGGGGTGCATATTTGTGCAACTTGCGCGCGCCAAGCCCAGCGCGTGCTTCCTGTTCCCTCCAAAATCGGAGCGGCCTCGGAGATAACATTCTTTCCACCCCCCCGCACCTTCCCCTCCCTTCCCCTACCTAACCCACCCCCCGGCCCTATCTAAACACCCCCACCTTTGTTGGCAGATTTACGCCTGCTGAAAGCAGGCATAAATCTGTGTGTGCCAGCGGGCTGCTGGCGCGCCATCACCCAACCCGGGGGCTGGTCTGGATGCCTCGACCACGCCCCGGGCCGGCACCATGCCCCCGGTCCCGCCCCAAACCGCCCCTGACCCCCTGGACACGCCCCAGACACGCCCCCTCCCCGCCCCTTTTACGAAGCCCCGGGACTTACGAGCATCCCGGGGCTGTGCGCGCGCCGGCGGCCTATGCAAAATAGGCACGCCGGTGCACGAGGGCCCTGCGCGCGTAAATCCAGCCGTATTTACACGCGCAGGGCATTTAAAATCCGGCCCTGAGGGAGGACCCACATTTTACTTAGTGTATTCTCTGCAGGAAGGATATTGGTCAATTAACTGCAGAAGCGCCGGCCATCCAGTGCTCCTACCATATGACAGGGACTGGCCAATGGCACGGATACCCTGTCACATGGTAAGGGCAAAGGGCCATTGGTGCCATTTTTTTTATAGCGCAGCTGATGGCCTGGGAACGGGAGATCGCTCCCCGTGGCCCCCCTGGACCATCAGGTATGTGTAAAAAGTTTTTTTGGGGGGGGGGGTCGGGAGAGTGGGGGAGGCTAAGGGGGTAATTTTAAAGGGTCGGGGTGGGTTTTTTTTTATCGGCGCGGGCCTCACTAAAAAAAATTAGTGATGTGAATTGGAATCGGAACTGATCCCAATTCACATCTCTAACGATCAGATTCCCCCCCACTCCCCCAGCCGAACCCGATCGTTAAAACGATCGGGCACACGATTCACATCCCTATTAAATATTCCCTTGATTTGAAGTGCTCACCTAAGTGAAGTTAGAGACTGTATATTTTCTATAGCAGGTCCCAAGTTGGGGAAGTCAATGCCAGAAGTATTACGTACATTAATTGATGGTAAGTAATTTAAATATAAATTAAAAACTTGGTAGTTTAGGAATGCCTATAATTTATTATGAGAGAGTTATGGAGAGTTTTTCATGTGATTGACTGAGGAAAACTGATAACTTAATAAGAGAGAGTATTGAAATGTTACTTATGTTAATTCTAATATGTATTTGATGTTATTTTTGTTATCATTTGATTGGATGTTTTAGTTGATTTTTAATATGTTTATCTTTTTATTATTTTACATCATATCTATATTAAGTTGTAAACCGCTATGACCTGTTTGGAATGAAGGTATACAAAATGTACAAATAAATTTAAAAAAATAAATACAAATAGTCTGCCTACCTGCCTTGCCCCTGATATAGTACCTTGGGGTTCATGTTCTTAATATGCCTACCTGTCATGCCTATTATGTACCAGCATGGGAGTTTTCATGTCTCTATATTGTTCGCTGTTTGGATTTCAGCCTAGCTCTCCAAATGTTTGTTTGTTGTTTATACTGGAGTGTTTTTTCCCCAGAAAAAAAATTGAAAAAAGAAAAAAAAAACAGATGTTTCCCCTCCATCAAATCTGTTTCTTCATTCTTTTGCACCCCTCTACAGTCCCAGCCTTGTTGTCCTACTCACATACCCTATGTGAAATATGTTATTAATGCCAATGGGCTCAATATTGAAAGTGTGTTCAGTGCTCGATAGCATGAGAAGTAGGACTTTTCTGGCTATCTAGTGGGTCACTCAAAATTCACAGCTGCTAGATAAGTATATCTCTTAGCCAGCTTGTAACTCATCACTGTATCCCTATCCAAAATAGCCACTATGAGGTCAATATTTAAAAGGATTTGTCCAGCTAAGGTTTGCTGGTTGGACAACTTTTAGCTAGGTAAATCATTACCCAGATAAAAAGAGGTGGTGCAGGGCTGTTCTAGGGGTGGGGTTTCAACAGACAAGTAGCACTGAATATCCTTTTAGCCAGGTAAGTCTGATTGCGCTCAGAGCAGGCCTAAAGTTGTATAGGTATGGATAACTGAAGAAAAAGAACCTGCCAGCCCCCCAGCCCCCACAAAATTAAAAAAAAATGTAAGGGCCACATTAGCCTTGGGCCCCGCATCCTACCCAATGATATTTAAAGAAAATAGGTTGTTTCCAGCCCCCCCCCCCCCACTCCATACTCTCCACACACTGTCAATCCCTATTGCCACACTCATGACCTAACTGGGATCCCCCAAACCATAAGGACATGCAAGGAGAATGGTAGAGTCTCATTGTACTCCCAACAGCGTCCCGCGTTACTCTTGTAGCAATGTGACTAAAATATGCTACTTATGTCAGGCAAGACTTTGAGGCTGATGCTACTAGACTGGACTTGCTATGAAGATAAAGAAAAGAGAAGGAGTGCTTTTACTGCTGAGTTCTGATTTCCTGCTGTAGTTCATGAGCCTGTTGGTATAGCCAGGTCACTCCCCTCAAGAAATCCTGTGGAGTGCCGCCTCCCCTCTTAATGTCATCAAGAGAGCAGGTTTATCTTGAGGCTGATGCCCTGAGGAAGTTTGCACTGTAAACTTGCGTAAGGTGTGAGCAGAAGGTGAATGCTCCTTAGTGAGCTCCTTTGTGGTCCCCAAACACGTATCAGAAAATTAAGCACTCAAATAGTAATTCTATCATTATCAGATGTGGCAGAGGGATATGTACATGAAAGTATACATATCAATTAAATATGAATTGTTTGATACCAATTATAAAATCCTGTTTTAATAATATCCGGCAGTCCTATAATAATTGCTTTTTTGCATGTTATTTAATGCTTGTTCAGTTGAAAACAAGACTATTGCAATTTATGATTTAATTGTGGGTGAAAATCCAGATTTGTGCATTATCTCTGAAACTTGGTTACCAGTAGGAAGAGGGTGGCATTGCTCAGATTTGTCAACCCAGTCACAGAATTAATTTTTCAGTCACAGGGTTTAAAAAGAGGCAATGGTGTTGGATTGATCTTTAAATCTCAATAGGCTTTCTCCCAATCGACTTTGACTATTCACAGATTTAGATTCATGAACTGAGTTGTTTGCATCGTTATCTTTACATTTTCCATATTTGCTGATATCTTAACTTACAAGTGGATGACATAAAATGTGAATTTTTTTATCCACTGCAGCAGGTTTGGGGTTGAATCAAATAGTAACGTAGCCCACTCATGTTAATAGCCATTCTATATATCTCATTATTGTTTAGAAAATTAGTAAATAGCCTGGGGAAGAAGTTGAATTAGATCTGCAAAATCCCTTGTTGTCATTTAATTTTTCCCTTGCATCTTTTCAAGTTAGAGTCTGTGGATCTTGCTCAAACACGGTGCTTCATTAGAAGAAGACTTGATCCAGTGGGTTTTTAACAATGGGTAAGAGTAGGGGGACAAGGCTTTGATGGATGATTTAGTAGATAATTGGGATCTGGATGTCAGGCTCTAGAGGCCATGGCTACTTTATAATCAGTAATTTGGCCAAATACCGGTAATAAAAAAGTTGGGTAGTATTCAGTAGGGGTGTACATAGTCAAAAAATGTGTTTTGGTTTGTTCATTCATTTCATAGGTTACAGACATTTGTTAGGTTTGCTTCAAATAAAAAAATTAAATTGGTTTGTTCCATTTTTTTTTCATTTTACATTGAAGTCAATGGGAGAAGCAAACCTGTTTGAGGCGGGCGTAACTTGCGCGTGCCGCCTCGGCATCCCCCGGCACAGGCCGCAGTGCCGGGGGACTCAGGACCGCCCTCCCAGCCCGCCCCGGACCACCCCCTGACCCCGGACACCCCCCCGGACACACCCCCAGCCTGCCAACACGCTCCCGGACACGCCCCTCCTGCCCCTTTTATGAAGCCCTGGGACTTACGTGCATCCCGGGGCTTTGCGTGCCAGTGGCCTATGCAAAATAGGCGCGCCAGCTTTTAAAATCTACCCCATAATATCAGGCTTAATTGTGTGTAGGTAAATTTGGTGTGATAATTTTCAAAGTGTCTTAATATGCATACATCAGATTTGAAAATTGGTCAGACATATTTTTTCCATCAACTTTCGGAAGGCTAATTTAAAATTACCCCCCAAAATGCATATCCCTCATTTTACCCCTTCTATGCAGGCTGCTGTTAATTGTGAGCACAGGATATGTTTCAGCAGTGCTGTGACCATTCTCTTCATAAGTGGCTCCTCTCAGATTAATACTGGGTTAGGTGCTTTTGAGATCACCATATTGTGTCTTTGAAAGTGCTTAGCAATGACTGCAAACATGTCATTAATACTTAATTGTCTGTGCAATGCAGTTGATGTTGAGGGGAATTTTATGATGTAGACTACTGCTCACCAGTAAGGAACTCAGGCTAATGTAAGAGATCCGTTTTGCACTACATAAAGCATTGCAGAAGAAGTCAACAGCGAAGATGCATATTCTGCAAAACAGATTTTGCATAGTTAAACAGCCTCTAATACAATATCTTTTCTTTACTTTTTTTTCAAGGTATATCATGAATGATAAACTGAACTTCAATTCTTCAAGACCAGGAACTCCTTGGCTGATTTTGAATAACACATACCAGGATCTTCCTGCTTGGAGCAATGTTTCCTATGTGAATTTCTACCTTCACCAACCTCCAGTGGCAGCTGTCTTCATAGTCTCCTATCTTTTCATTTTTCTTCTGTGTATGCTTGGCAACGGAGTGGTTTGCTTCATTGTTGTGAGCAGTAAGCACATGCGCACTGTCACTAATCTCTTCATCTTGAACCTTGCTGTTAGTGATCTTCTGGTTGGAATATTCTGTATGCCCACAACTCTAGTGGATAACATCATAGCAGGTACTTGGAATAAAATGTACCGTATATCTTTTTTGTCTCTGACCACCAACTTGTTTTATATTTGTAATTGTAGTTTTCATTCATATACTGTATAATTCTTTTATTTTCGTTATCAGTTCTAGCAAGAATACTGATTGATTCCAATAACAGTGATTGCCAGATAAGTCAATACTTTGCCAGACCATTAAGCAGAACCATTGCTGGTCAAAACAGAGTTCAGGTGGAGTGTTCCCCTTCAATGATGCAGATGGCTGGGAAGGTGGAGGGGCACAGTTCTCCAGTGTCAGAGCCTATATGATCACAGCAGCTACACAGAAACTTGCCTCTGGTTGTACTGATGATGGAGGCATGATTCAATGGTGTGCATTCTGGCCTAACATCCTGATTGGAGAGTGTCTTGCCCATCCCGATAGATGGCTCTGCTATTGTATCACATATATATGATAAAACTGGAAAGAAACAGTATTTCAATCACAGTAATACAATGAAAGAAATGTGGATAGATAGAGACAAATACTAAAGGCAAAAATATTGGTGAGATAGCTATTTTCTATTAATTTGGTGAGCAAAGATAGAAAAGAGACCACTATCAATATCTCATCCCCTAAATACGGTCGCCCGTATGACATAGTGAGGGCAAAGGTCTCTCCCGGACCCCCGCTGGACTTTTGGCAAGTTTTGTGGGGGTCAGGAGGCCCCCCCAAGCTGGCCAAAATCCCTGGGGGTCCAGCAGGGGTCCGGGAGCGATCTCCTGCACGTGTGACGTCGGAAGCCAGGAACCAAAATGGCGCCGGCGCTACCTTTGCCCTGTCATATGATAAGGGCAAAGGGCCACTGGCGCCATTTCTATCAACACAGCCGTGGCCAGAGAGCGGGAGATCGCGCCGGGACCCCCCCACTGGACCCCAGGTAATTTAAAACTTTGGGGGGGGGGGGGTCGGGAGGGTGGGGGATTTGTTTTAAAGGTTCGGGGTGGGTTTTAGGGTTTTTTTGGTGTGCCGGTTTTCCCGTCCTCCCCCGATTTACAATTTTTAACGATTAAAAAAAAAAAAAAAAAAAGAACACGACGATCAGATTTCCCTCCCCCCCAGCCAAAATCGATCGATAAGACGATCGATCATACGATTCACACCCCTACTGCCTACCCCTATCACAGCTGTCAAAGAGAAGGGATGCTGTTGTGGGCCACCATCGGAGGCCAGGCCAACAGCAGCTGAAGAGAGGAAGGACGCTATTGCATGGCACCGCTGGAGGCCAGGGAAAGGGGGGGGGGCTGGGTGAGAGGGAGCAGGGAGTGGGGCAGGGCGTGGGGTGAGGGGGCACCATTTCATCCCTCGCCTCAGGCGGCAGATTGCCTTGAGCCGCCCCTGCCTTTGTCTGCCGGTTGAAGGCAATACATTTTACCATTACTAATGTTGAGGCCAATATTTTAAAAATCCTTAAATGGCTAATTATCCAGTTAAAGTTACCCAAACATGTTATCCTCATACCTGGGAACTTCTGAATTCTGCTCAACTTGAAATTAGTGGGGGTGGGGGTTAGGCAGTCTGTACAGACTCTCTTCCTCCACCCCATTCCCCTTCCCCCCAGACTACTTTCTTTTTAATTTATGTTCTCTATCGGACAATAAAATAGTTTCCAATCTTTGGTGTCTCTGGCTTGATTTTTTGGCTCAGCCTTTTATTTTCTCATTCAATCCTTATCTCTACTCCTTGTTTTCTGTTTCATTTCTCTCTCTCCTTCCCTTCTTTATCTCTTTCTTTCAGCAGCAGATATGTTAATACTTTCTCTTCCCTCTTTTTCTCTCCCCTTCTCCTGCTTTTGTCCTATCCATCTTACCTGCTCTGCTTTAATCGTTCTTCCTCCCATTTCTCCTACATTCCCTCCTCTATTCCTTATACTCTTCCTTCTCTATTATCAACCTGGATTCCTTCCCCCAACCTAGGGTCCTCTTTTTCCATCTCCAGCCATCCTTGGTCCTTATACCCCTTTCTCTTCCTCCTCTCCATCCCCCCCCCCCCCCGTCTTTTCTCCCCATCTTCTTGGCTCATCTTTCCCTAATTCAACCCTCTCTTCTCCTATGTATTGCCTTCTCTCTCCCCTATGTTGCAGGCCCCTCTCTAAAACCCAACTCCTTTCTCTTCCACCCTCACTCTTAATCTTACCTTTCTTTTCCCACCCACCACACATACACTTCTTCTCCCTTTTCCTTTCCTCCCTGAACTCTTGATCTTTTTCCGGCTGTCTCTTCTCACTCCCCCTTACCTCCACATTTGTGTCCCTTCTTTTGTTTTCCCCTCTCTTTTCCCATCTTTACTTCCTATTCTGGCTCCCTCCACATTCTTACTCCTCCAGCTCTATACACATACATGCACACACACATACACATGCACACAGACGCACACGCAGACACACACACACAGGTTCTCAAGTTGTCTCCTCTCTCTGGCCCCCAACACACACTCAAAGGTTTTCTCCTTTGCCCCCCCCCCCCCACCTTGGATTTCTCACTCTATCACACTGCATGTACAGTTTTTCTTGCCAACTCTCCCTCTCTCCATCTATTTACCATGATCCATGCAGGACTAGCAGTGCTTCCCCATCTCTCATTGCTGATTGGTCCATTGTGATAGCTAGAACCAATCGGCAGCCAGGGGAAGAGAATTCTTCTTCCTCTTGCCTCGTACTCCATCCTAGTGCCCGCCATCTCCTCAGCACAGACAGAGGAAAGAGGCTGCAAATCTTCACCAAATTATTTGGCCATCTAAAGGAGCAAATTTAAACAACCCCCCCCCTCCTGACCCCTCCAAGACTTACCAAAACTCCCTGGTGGTCCAGCAGGGGGTCCGGGAGCCATCTCCTGCACTCATGCCGTCGGCTGCTGGTATTCAAAATGGCGCCAATAGCCTTTGACCTTACTATGTCACAGGGGCTACTGGTGCCACTGGTTGGCCCCTGCTACATCGTAGGAGCAATGGATGGCACACTATCCAATGCCATGAAAACTTGGGAATCAGCACTAACTGCCATCAGTTCCCATCTCTCAGACATCTCACTAGCACTCAATACTGCCAAAACTGAGCTACTAATCATCTCCCCACACCAGACCAACCTGCTTCCACCCCTGCACAATACATCACACTCCTCAATCACCTTTTCTCAACATGTCCATAATCTCGGGGTCACCCTGGACAATCAACTCTGTCTAAAAAAGTTCATCAATTCCACATTAAAAGATGGATTCTTCAAGCTTCATACTCTAAAAAGGCTGAAACCCCTTCTGCATCTTAATGACTGTTGTACAATCCTCCAATCTACCATTTTGTCCAAAATAGACTACTGTAATGCCATACTTATTGGCCTACCCAAAAATGCAATACAATCTCTACAGATACTCCAAAATGCGGCAGCCCCTATCCTTACCAATACACACAAAAATGATCACATCACTCCAGTCCTCAAAGAGCTGCATTGGCTACCTGTCACCTACCGTATAACATATAAAGCCCTCTCCATCATCCACAAATCCCTGCACAATGAAAATATGTACTGGTTCAATGAGCACCTCTTTTTCTGCACCTCCTCCAGACCTACCAGAAAACAGCACATGGCAACCCTACATACTCCCTCACCCAAACATACAAAACGTATGATCACCAAGAACCGCGCCTTTTCCATCGCTGGTCCCCCGCCTTTTGAACTCCATGCCTGCCAGTCTTCGTCTAGAAATATGCCTCAAAAAATGTAAGCAGAACCTCAAGACTTGGCTATGCAAACAAGCATACTTCTGCTGATTTCCATGACCCCCCCCCCCCCCACCCCCCCCACACACACACACAGGACAGCTGCGTCTATGTCTCCCTACCACAAGGAAGCAATTTCGTACTCCCTCAAAGTACCCTCTGCTCTGCTCCAAATTTACATGTAACCTCATGACAATATAGCTATTCCTATCCTCTGCATATAAGTTCCTATCCTCTGTATATAAGTTTCTTACGCATATCTTATTGACTCTAATTGATTGTGATTACTGTTGCAGAGTATTATAGTGTAGTTACTGTTGTTGGTTTGAACCTCTTATTCCCCTATTCCTCCCTACATGTTCTATGTAAAGCCTGTTGCGATACTATGTTCAAATGTAAACCAATGGATGTTCCCAACGACTGACGGTATATAAAAATACTAAATAAATAAATACATAGATATTGCTGGTAAGGTTTAAAGTTATATGGCTGATGGTTACTAGACAACTTTAGACTTAACCAGCAATAGTTAACAATATATAGCCGGTTAAGTTGCACAGTAGAGATGTGAATCGTGTGATCGATCGTCTTAACGATCGATTTTGGCTGGGAGGGGGAGGGAATCGGATCGTCGCCGTTTGGGTTTTTTAAATATCGTGAAAATCGTGAAAATCGTGTAAATCGAAAACCGGCACACTAAAACATCCCTAAAACCCACCCCGACCCTTTAAAATAAATCCCCCACCCTCCCGAACCCCCCCCCCCAAATGCCTTAAATTACCTGGGGTCCAGTGGGGGGGAGGGCGGGAAAACCGGCACACTAAAACAACCCTAAAACCCACCCCGACCCTTTGAAATAAATCCCCCACCCTCCCGAACCCCTCCAAAATGCCTTAAATTACCTGGGGTCCAGAGGAAGGGTCCCGGTGTGATCTTTTACTCTCGGACCTCCGGTGCTTGTAGAAATGGCGCCGGCGCTACCTTTGCCTTGTCATATGACAGGTCAAAGGTAGCGCCGGCGCCATTTTGTTTTTTGTCCCCCGAGGTCAGGAGCGTAGGAGATCGCTCCTGGACCCCCGTTGGACCCCCAGGAACTTTTGGCCAGCTTGGGGGGGCCTCCTGACCCCCACAAGACTTGCCAAAAGTCCAGCGGGGGTCTGGGAACGACTTCCTGCATGCGAATCGTTTTTCCGTACGGAAAAACGATTCGCGGCAGGAGATCGCTCCCGGACCCCCGCTGGACCCCCAGGGACTTTTGGCCAGCTTGGGGGGGCCATTTTGTGCCGCCATTTTGCGCAAAATGGCGCTGGCCGTAGACAACACGATTCGACTGCAGGAGGTCGTTCCGGACCCCCGCTGGACTTTTGGCAAGTCTTGTGGGGGTCAGGAGGCCCCCCCAAGCTGGCCAAAAGTCCCTGGGGGTCCAGCGGGGGTCCGGGAGCGATCTCCTGCCACAAATCATTTTTCCGTACGGAAAAACCAAAGGTAGCG
Source organism: Rhinatrema bivittatum (assembly GCF_901001135.1). NCBI lineage: Eukaryota > Metazoa > Chordata > Amphibia > Gymnophiona > Rhinatrematidae > Rhinatrema > Rhinatrema bivittatum. Next base: position 338,109,813 of record NC_042615.1, read on the forward strand.
CCGGCGCCATTTCTACAAGCACCGGAGGTCAGAGAGTAAAAGATCACACCGGGACCCTTCCTCTGGACCCCAGGTAATTTAAGGCATTTTGGGGGGGTTCGGGAGGGTGGGGGATTTATTTTAAAGGGTCGGGGTGGGTTTTAGGGTTGTTTTAGTGTGCCGGTTTTCCCGCCCTCCCCCTTCCCCTCCCCCTTCCCCCGATTTACGATTTTTTGACGATAAATCGGGGAAATTGTTATTGTATCGTGGCTCTAACGATTTTTGATGATTTAAAATATATCGGACGATATTTTAAATCGTCAAAAAACGATTCACATCCCTATTGCACAGTGTTAAAAAAACAAACAAACAAACAAACAAAACCCAGAAAACAAGTGAAGAGCAGGCCTGTGGCCCAATTCCTTGACACCCAGCCAATATTTAAAAAACAGATCCTGCTAGATTGAGTACTCCCCACCCCCCAAATCCTACAAAAGTGTTTACAAAGTAATTGTGTAGGGGATTAACTGAGCAGCCTCCCCCTCTCAGCCCACCTAATCCCTGGTTCAGCAAATGCTGAAGGTAATGACTCCTCCTCCCCCTCCCTCTTCACCCACACTAACTTTAATCCTTCTTCCCAGCCAGTACCTTCAAATACCTCTGGTCTATGCATAGCACAATCCTAATGGCTTTCATTGTTGCTGTGTAAACTACCAGCATTGCTATTCTGACAACCACACTGGGTGGGAGGGTTAGGGCTGAGATGGGGGGGGGGGGGGGTATGGAGAAGGAAGAAGGGACTTTACCTTCAATATTTGCCAAACTTGTGAGCGGGCTGGGGGATGGGGGAAGTTATCCAGTGCCTCCATACACAATTATTTTTCTATGATTTTGGAGCAGTCTGGGAGGTGCTCAACTCAGCAATGCCCTGTTCCTAAAATGTTGGATGGGGGTCTGGGAATTGGGTCACAGGCTCACCCTTCACTTTTATTTTTTCAACACTGTGCCACTTAACTGGCTATATTCTCTTGAATATAGCCAGTTAAGAATAAAGTAATACAGCTACCAAATAACTTTAAATCTAACCAGTGATATTCAAAAGATAGCATATTAGGTTCAAAGTTATCTGGCTAAAGTTATCCGGATAAGTTTATGCAAGGATATTCAGGGGATGCTTATCCCTCTCAATAACCAGGATAACTTATCCAGTTAAATTTAGTTAGAGAAGAGGGCCATTCAAGACTTTTTTGAATATTGACTTTTTAAGTGCTTTTGGTGGGGTTTGGTGGGTGGGAAGTGTTCGGCCCAGGCCGGCAGGGCCTGGCAGGGCCCATTTTTTTAAATATTGGCTGGAGGATAGGGAATTGGGCCATATGCCCATTTTACACTTTTTTGTATTACTTAACTGGCTATTTTCTTTTTCTGAAAATAGTTGGATAAGGTAAAAGTTATCTGACCACATACTCTGAGACAGGCTTAAAGTTATCCTGCTGAAAATCAGCTAAGTTATAGGGTCATTTATCAAAATGCTATAAGGTGTTTTTGCATGCGTTACAGGGCTTATTGCATGCGATAGCACCATAATGTATGGTGTGATGCAAATCTGAAAAAGAGAAGGAGTGGGCTTACTGTTTTGGGAAGCCCTATTGCATGGATGGCTTTAACTAGTGTTAAGGCTTTCTGCATTATGTTCTCATTTGCTGGAGAGAGAGAGAGAGAGAAAGAGAGAGAAAATAGCTGTAATACTCTCACAATAGATAGGTATTTATATCTCTATGGGAGGCCCAACTAGTAACTCGAGTTGAGGTTTAGGTATTAGTGTAGGGGTTAGGAGCCACTTTGACATTCAAAGTGAGACGTACGAACAGACCAGTGCTCTCTTGTGAAGATTTGATGACCTTCGGAGTGAGAAAACTCACTCAAAGATGAGATTTGTGCAATGTTCTCTCAACCTAGCTTGATGGACTCTCTACCTGGGTAACATCAAGCTAGGTCAAGAGAAAATTGCACAAATCTCATCTTTGGGTGAGTTTACTCACTCCGAAGGTCATCAAATCTTCACAAGAGAGCACACTAATATCTAAACCTCACCTTGAGTTACTAGGTGGGCCTCCCATAGAGATATAAATACCTATCTATTGTGAGGGCACTATGGCTAGTCTCTCTCTCTCTCTCTCTCTCCACAGTGGCAGTATGTAGGAAATACAAAGCACACCCCTTTTTCCATCACATGCGATATTTAGTGCATTTTGATAAATCCAGGCCTAAATGTGTTTGAATATTAACTTCATTTTGTTTAAATGGGGATCTATTCTGTGTCCTATGAGAGTACTGGTAGCTTGTCTCTGAAGTTCAGCAAGCTTTACAGAGCTTTTAGTAAGTGTTTTATCTATTTATTTATGTATTTATTTGTATTTTTAAGTTGCTTATTGTAATTATGTTGTATGAAATGTACTCATATTGAAGCTATTATTTATACTTTTAAAAATTATTATTGTGATTAAGTTATTTGAAGGTATTATTTGAAGATTGTATATTGCTTTCAGTTGGAGGGATAGGCAACCAATTAAATATATGAAAATAAAAAAAGAAAGAATGAAAGAAATTAATTTTAGGACTTTGCATCATTCCTCTATTTTATAGGGGCTGAATACATCTATAAATGTTAGGGTGACAGTAGAGACCATAGAATTTTAGAAAGACAGCTCTCTTTATTTATATCTTCCCAAAATATTGCAGCATATCCACTAGCTTTCCTATTCACATGCTTTTGAAAATGAATGAGACTACTTGAAATGTGTTTTCTATTTTCAACCTAGGATGGCCCTTTGGAAATACAATATGCAAGATGAGTGGAATGGTCCAAGGGATATCTGTCTCTGCATCTGTTTTCACACTGGTCGCGATTGCAGTTGATAGGTAAGATGATGTCACCAGACACAAACAAGCAATATTTATGTGAAGAAATCATAAGAAAAAAAAACACATTTTCAAATTTGTTTCATTAGAAAGAAGCGATAGGGGTGTGCATCCTTTTTCGACGTATTGGCGATCCGCAACGTATTCTGTCCTATCCGTTAAATACGTGGGGAGGCGAAACGCATCGCGACTCCCCACGTATTTAACGTATTTTCTGTTTAATTCGGTGCGCCCAGGGGCGCGCGCTTTTCTTCGCCCCCATTAGCTACTTACTATCTACGATTTGCACAAAATGGCAGCGCCCCTGCGGTAACCATGCCAACCTGTCTGATCCTTTCCTGTGAGTCACAGTGACTCACAGGAAAGGGTCGGACAGGTCGGCATGGATACCGGAATGCAGCGTATCCGCGCTGACATTTTCTGAGCTGCACTGAATGCAGCCAATAGCGCTGTCATTCAGTGCTCTCTGTCGATTTTACTGATGAGCCAGCACTATATAAACATCAGCACGAGGAGCCACGCACTTATTTCCAGAGATGCTGTGGGGAGGTGGGCTGCTGGGTGGAAGAGAGAGGAGGCTGAACTAAGAGAGATAGGCTACTAGTAAAGGAAAGAAAATTATTCTTTGTTTTGCTGCAATGCCAGGGTCAGCTACAGCTAGTCCTGTTTCTTTCAAGCTGTTTATTTTGGTCATCTCTGACTGAGAAGAGAAGCTGTGCTAGGTCAGCTAGCACTGACCACCATTTAGGGTGTTGGGCTAGCTTGGAGAGATATATTATTTTCAATTTCATCCATTCTTCTGGAGTGACAAAAATTCCTGCTTTTTTTAATTCCAATTACTTAGTCTCTCAGTGCACTGGGCTTCACTGGGCAGTTTAACAGGCTGGGTCTGTGCAGTCAAGTGCCCAGGGAGTCTGCCTCTTTTGTGCTTACAAGCAAGCAGCTTCTGTGTGCACACCACACACATTAGTGCACAGCCAGGCACCGTGACAGTGGGCAGTGTTACTACTCAGTCACATTAAATCCATAATGTCAGGGAAAGAGAGATGTAATCGAGTGATTGGGACTGGCAGAGGAGGCACCTCAAAAGACACAAGTGCAACACCACCAGTACAGCTAAAAAGGCAACTGTCGCACTCTAAACTCTTTGTAAGGGATGGCAGTTCCATGCCAAAAAAAATGAAATCTGACCATGATACATCGCCATCGCCACCACTTGTTTCTGGCCCTGTAGTTTTGGAGGTGAGGGAAGGGGAGGCAGAGTCATGCCAGATAAAATGTAGACACCCAAAAGCAGCAGGGGGACAGAAGTCTTGACTAACATTTAGCGTTTAAAAGGTAGCGCAGTCACTGTTTGCCTCTGATTTAGATGAAGAATCTTCTTGTGTGGGATTCTCATCAGAAACGGAAGAAGTAATAGCTGACGAATCTTCGGTAGAATCAGTTAGTCCTGTCTTAGCCTCCACAAATGTGCAGCAGGGGAGAGATGACAGTGATAACGAGGAGGAGGAAGAGCAGTCAGTACAGGCATAGAGGGTGACTGATGCCCCCTCTAGTATTGCTTCTCAGGGTACACCCACTACCTCAACTCCAGTACCAGCATCCACCCACAAGGTGTTAGAGAGGGGAGGATCATGAAAGACATCTCAGATCTGGAAACACTTTAAAGTGACGGAAGACCCGCATTATGCTCGGTGTAATTACTGTGCAAGGGATATTAGCAGAGGCAAGCAAATGGGACATCTATCTAACTTTGGCATGAACCATCATATGAAGAGGCAACACCCAACAAGATTACTGCCATCTGGGGATGGTGGCAGTTCCAGTCGGGGGACCCCTTCCAACCAGTGTGCAGTGGTAGGAAAGCAGCAGAGTCAGCCCATGCCCTCATCCCCTTCTAGCAGTCAGGCAGCAGGCCAGCAACCCCCTGACATGTGGCGGAAGCGACAATCCACCATGGAGAAAATGGGGTGGAGTGCGGTAACGCTATCCCAGGGTAGGAGGCAGGCAGCCTCAAAAGTTGTAACCAGGACCATTGGGGAAATGATTGCCCTTGATGATCAGCCCTTGCAGCTAGTGCAGAATGTGGGTTTCAAGCATTTTTTGAAGGTCATACTTCCAAATTACATAATCCCGTGCAGAACCACATTTAGTAGAAAGGTCATCCCCAGCCTGTACAAGCTGTATCGCAGTTGCATGCAAGCAATGCTAGCTAAGGCAGACGGAAGAGTGCATTTCACCTGTGATATCTGGACCGCCATGAATGCTGCACACTCTTACCTCTCTCTGACAGCACACTGGTGGAACATGGCTGAGGCAGGGGCAGCCAGCAGCTCTATTACTGAAGAAGTAACAGGGTGGAGGTGGGCTTTACTGCACACCCACCTGACGGACCAGGCCCATACCGCAGCCAATATTTTAGCATGCATCAGAAGATGCTGGAGGGCTGGCAACTACACCAGCGAGACAGGAAAACGCAGGCAGGGTTCTTTGTCACAGACAATGGTGCAAACATGGTTAAGGCAATAACCGATGGGCGGTTTAAGAACATCCAATGTTTTGCACACACTCTGTATCTGGTAGTGAAGTCAGCTCTGGGCTTGGAGTCCAATGACAAAGAGAATGAATACCTGCATATGTTAATACAGAAGTGCAGGAACATAGCAGCACACTTCCACAGAAGTGTCAAGGCGGGGCAGGTTCTCCGACAAAAGCAGACTGATTTGGATATGCCTCACAAGCGTCTCATTCAAGACATTGCCACCTGGTGGAATTCCACCTTTATGATGCTGGAGAGGTTACTGGAGATGCAGACACCCCTTAATGAACTTTCTGGTAAAATGGACTTAGGTGTGCAGAATCCCCTAGGGCATCATGATTGGTTAGTCATGAGTCAGCTGGTAAAAATCCTGCAGCCCTTCAAGGATGTCACAGACGAGCTGAGTTCCAGAAGTGCCACCTTGGCTGACATCATCCCTATAGTTAATTTCCTGCATGAACATTTGGAGGCCTTTAAACAGGAAGAGGGAATGACTGCTGAGGTGCTGCAGTGTCTGGACGTTTTGCAGCAGCAGGTGAAAGACAGATTAAGGCCTTTAACAGATGACCGCACATACATGCTTGCCTCTGTCTGTGATCCCCGTGTGAAAGGTAAACTCGCCCTACAGTCCAATTGTCTGTCATTTGTGAAGGAGCTGCTGTTAGCAAAGGCCCGTGAACAGGAGCGCCATAGCTGGAGACAGATTAGGCTTGAAGCAGAGGTGGAAACAGCAGGCACGTCAGAGAGTTGTGCTGCTAGCCCAAGCAGGAGCAGCACTGTGTCAGCGACAGATAGTACCTTCTCCTCCACGTCAGAACGCCCAAGGCATGTTGCCCATAAAGATTCATCAGTTGTGCAAGGGGCGAGAGAGAAAGCAGCTGGATTGAGTGACTCTGAGCCCACCCAAGCACAGGAGACAGCAGCACAGCTGTCAGTGACATGGTATCTCTCAGAGCCGATAGAGAAAATGCAGACAGATCCGCTGGCATATTGGGCACACAAGCCCACTGTCTGGCCACACCTAACCAAAGTGGCTCAGCGATATCTGTCATGTCCACCAACCAGAGTGCCCAGTGAACGTGTCTTTTCAATGACCGGGGATATCATGAGCCCTCACCGCTCAAGGCTGGCACCAGAGTTGATGGAAATGCTAGTGTTTTTGAAAGTAAACCTGCCTTTGCTTGGGTTTCCAAATTTTCCCTGTGCATGGCAAGATGAATAAAAGCAATTCAAAGCCTTGCAGCAGCTCCAATTGCCTCCTATGCTCCAGATAATATAAGCACTGCAGCACATGTACCTGACATGAAATGCTGTGCCTGACCGTCAACTGTCCAGGCCTTGTGTTCCTTCAAGTGTTTGACCTCGATTTCTGTGCCTGTTCATCCAGGCCTTGAGTCCCTAGGTAGGATTGACCTCTGTCCTCGAGTGCTTTGCCTGTCAGTCTGGGCCTTGTGTTCCTTCAAGTGTTTGACCTCGATTGCTGTGCCTGTTCATCCAGGCCTTGTGTCCCTAGGTGGGATTGACCTCTGTCCTCGACTGCTTTGCCTGTCAGTCCGGGCCTTGTGTTCCTACAAGTGTTTGACTTTGATTTCTGTGCCTGTTCATCCAGGCCTTGTGTCCCTAGGTGGGATTGACCTCTGTCCTCGACTGCTTTGCCTGTCAGTCCGGGCCTTGTGTTCCTTCAAGTGTTTGACCTCGATTGCTGTGCCTGTTCATCCAGGCCTTGTGTCCCTAGGTGGGATTGACCTCTGCCCTCGACTGCTTTGCCTGTCAGTCCGGGCCTTGTGTTCCTACAAGTGTTTGACTTCGATTGCTGTGCCTGTTCATCCAGGCCTTATGTCCCTAGGTGGGATTGACCTCTGTCCTCGACGGCTTTGCCTGTCAGTCCGGGCCTTGTGTTCCTTCAAGTGTTTGACCTCTATTGCTGTGCCTGTTCATCCAGGCCTTGTGTGCCTAGGTGGGATTGACCTCTGTCCTCAACTGCTTTCCCTGTCAGTCCGGGCCTTGTGTTCCTTCAAGTGTTTGACCTCGATTGCTGTGCCTGTTCATCCAGGCCTTATGTCCCTAGGTGGGATTTACCTCTGTCCTCAACTGCTTTGCCTGCCAGTCCGAGCCTTGTGTTCCTTCAAGTGTGTGACCTCGATCGCTGTGCCTGTTCATCCAGGTCTTGTGTCCCTAGGTGGGATTGACCTCTGTCCTCGACTGCTTTGCCTGTCAGTCCGGGCCTTGTGTTCCTTCAAGTGTTTGACCTCGCTTGCTGTGCCTGTTCATCCAGGCCTTGTGTCCCTAGGTGGGATTGACCTCTGTCCTCAACTGCTTTGCCTGTCAGTCCGGGCCTTGTGTTCCTTCAAGTGTTTGACCTCGATTGCTGTGCCTGTTCATCCAGGCCTTGTGTTCCTTCAAGTGTTTGACCTCGATTGCTGTGCCTGTTCATCCAGGCCTTGTGTCCCTAGGTGGGATTGACCTCTGTCCTCAACTGCTTTGCCTGTCAGTCCGGGCCTTGTGTTCCTTCAAGTGTTTGACCTCGATTGCTGTGCCTGTTCATCCAGGCCTTGTGTTCCTTCAAGTGTTTGACCTCGATTGCTGTGCCTGTTCATCCAGGCCTTGTGTTCCTTCAAGTGTTTTGTTTTTTTTATTTATATTTTATTAGTCTTATAAACAATGCTGACAGCAATATCCGCTTGTCTAGACAAAAAGGTTCAAGAATTACAAATAAGAAAACAGTTTTTATATACTAGGAAATACCCTGTTATAAAGCAAAAAGAGACTGGTTGGTTACTTTCTGAGCAATATCACAGTAATAACAAAAATGGTAATAATGGTGCTTACACTAACATACCTTAGACTAGGACATAGTGACAGGTAATCTTGCATCAAGAAAACTTCTCAACTCACTTGGTTCTAAAAACACAAACCTTTCCTGTTGGTATTTCACCACACATTTACATGGGTAGTATATGGTACACAGGGCTCCTAATGACTTTGCTTCCTGAACCATTTGGAGGAAATTTTTTCTACGAACTTGGGTTGTCCTAGTGATATCAGGGAAGGTCCAGATCTTTTGACCTAGGAATAACATTTCTCTATTTTTTAAACACAACTTAAGTATCTTATCTCTATCTGTGCTCTTCAAAAACTTGACACACAAGGTTTGATACGGTTCCGCACAGGAGACTGGTGAATAAAACGAGAAGCTTGGGAGTGAGTGCCGAGGTGGTGACCTGGATTGCAAATTGGTTGACGGACAGAAGACAATGTGTGATGGTAAATGGAACCTTCTCTGAAGAGAGAGCGGTTTTAAGTGGTGTACCGCAAGGATCGGTGTTGGGACCGGTCCTGTTCAATATCTTTGTGAGCGACATTGCGGACGGGATAGAAGGTAAGGTTTGTCTTTTTGCGGATGACACTAAGATCTGCAACAGAGTGGACACGCCGGAAGGAGTGGAGAGAATGAGACGGGATCTAAGGAAACTGGAAGAGTGGTCGAAGATATGGCAGCTGAGATTCAATGCCAAGAAGTGCAAAGTCATGCATATGGGGAGTGGAAATCCAAATGAACTGTATTCGATGGGGGGGGAAAGGCTGATGTGCACAGAGCAGGAGAGGGACCTTGGGGTGATGGTGTCTAATGATCTGAAGTCGGCAAAACAATGCGACAAGGCGATAGCTAAAGCTAGAAGAATGCTGGGCTGCATAGAGAGAGGAATATCGAGTAAGAAAAGGGAAGTGATTATTCCCTTGTACAGGTCCTTGGTGAGGCCTCACCTGGAGTACTGTGTTCAGTTCTGGAGACCGTATCTTCAAAAAGACAAAGACAAGATGGAGGCGGTACAGAGAAGGGCGACCAGGAAGGTGGAGGATCTTCATCGGATGATGTACGAGGAGAGATTGAAGAATCTAAATATGTACACCCTGGAGGAAAGGAGGAGCAGAGGTGATATGATACAGACTTTCAGATACTTGAAAGGTGTTAATGATCAAAAGACAACGACAAACCTTTTCCGAAGGAAAAAAATCAGCAGAACCAGGGGTCACGATTTGAAGCTCCAGGGAGGAAGATTCAGAACCAATGTCAGGAAGTATTTCTTCACGGAGAGGGTGGTGGATGCCTGGAATGCCCTTCCGGAGGATGTGGTGAAGACCAGAACTGTGAAGGACTTCAAAGGGGCGTGGGATAAACACTGTGGATCCATAAAGTCAAGAGGCTGCCAATGAAGAGTGGGTGACTCGCCAGAATGATGGCTACTGCCTGGAAGTCAATACCCTTATTAAATAAACATACACAGGCTTGACTCCAACATCGCTCTAAGCTTCAACAGCAAGAGGAAATGTGGAAAAAAGGATTCACACTCACAAAGAGGGGAGTAGCTGGCTTGTTACGGCGGTTACTACCCCAAATCAAATAAGCCTGATACTTCACTTTCAATGCATATACAGCATAGTTCTCTGATTCAACGGCAGGGGAGAAGAAAAACTGATACTTCACACATCCAGCAGAGCTCTCTGCTTCAACGGCAGGGGAGAAGAAAAGAGGGTTCGCACTCACAAAGCGGGGAGTAGCTGGCTTGTTACGGCGGTTACTACCCCAAACCAAATGTGCCTGATACTTCACTTTCGATGCACATCCAGCATGGCTCTCTGCTTCAACGGCATGGGAGAAGAAAAACAACCAATAAGGGCTAATAACATAGTCTGGGTAAAACAAATAAGCATGGGTGCAGCTTGCTTATTGCGGCGGCTACTACCCCAAACTAATCAAGCTAGATATTTCACTTGGATGCAGCTCCATCACTGCTCTCTACATTAAAGGTGGGGGTGGAAGGGAAATAGAACCAAGAGCTAAGAGAAACAGATAAGTATGAGAGAAAATATGTGTGAAGCTTGCTGGGCAGACTAGATGGGCCATTTGGTCTTCTTCTGCCGTCATTTCTATGTTTCTATGTTTCTATGTTTCTAAATTCAACTTGCTCGGACATAGACTGTTCCAAAAAAGCTGTTAAATTACTTGATGGTATCTGTTGTATATTCTGTGGACTATTCTCATTTCTTTTTCTTCCCATTGCTATAAAATATATTTTCTCAATCTTTGGTATCTCTCCCTCTGTTAATTTCAAATTTTCCTTCATAAAATTCTTAAATTGCTCGAAGGGAGATATTAATTTTACATTAGGGAAGTTTAATAGTCTTATGGTATTATATCTTATTTGATTTTCAATCATTTCTATTTTCCTATTATTTAACATATCACCTTGGATCAGGCCTGTCTGAGTTTTTTTAACTTGGATAAGCCTATTTTCTAAGTTAACTAATTTCTCTTCATGTTTAACAACTGCTGGTTCAATTTTTGAAATCTGATTTTGCGTACCTATAATAGTTGCATTTAAATTTAGAATAATAGTCTTTAAGTCTGTAAGGTAGTCCACCTTCAAGTGTTTGACCTCGATTGCTGTGCCTGTTCATCCAGGCCTTGTGTCCCTAGGTGGGATTGACCTCTGTCCTCGACTGCTTTGCCTGTCAGTCCAGGCCTTGTGTTCCTTCAAGTGTTTGACCTCCATTGCTGTGCCTGTTCATCCAGGCCTTATGTCCCTACCAGGGCTCGACCTCTAAGGCTATGCCTGTCTATCCAACTTGGAGCTAGGATATAGTTTTCATGACCTTCATAATACGGGCCATTTTCCCAAGCTGTTTCTTTATTGCTACATTAATGTTTCTAGTGCTATAGAAAACTGGTGGTAGTTGTACTCTAGTTCATCCTCTGTGTTCCCATTGTTTACAGAGGCACTGTATGGTACAAAGTCAACATAGGTTGATATTGCAGATTTGGACTTGAGTAGCAGTATTCTGATTTCTGAGAGCTCTTCAAGTTCCTTTGTCATCAGCTGAAGTGCGTAAGTACAGTCGGTATTCACTAGACGCTAATGTTATTCACTAGACGCCAACGGTATACACTAGACGCCAACGGTATTCACTAGACGCCAACGGAAACACCCCACTCTAGGGGTGAACCCGTTCTAGGGAGTCCTTTTCTGCACAAAGGAAAGGGAACTCTCTCCTGTCTTTCCCCTATCAAAACCACAGGGACCAGACTACCTCCACTCTGCCAGCCTGTCTTGCCCCTATCAGCTTTCTGCCACTTAACTCCTTTTATTGTTCTTGCCACTCTCATGGTTCCTCAGTGTGTTGGTGCTAGTCTATCTGCTTGCTATGTTCCCCCTTCATTGTGCTGTTGGATGTCAATGCCACTTGTCTTGCCGCTTTGCCTTTCGTGCTGCCTTCGATGGTTCATGCATCTGATATCAGTGCTCTCTTTTGAAGCTGTGGTGTGTTTTTGACATTCTCACTGCTGCTTTGTGCCTCTGTTAAAGCACTCTTGCCACTTCTGGTATCCCTTTGCACCTTTACAGTGCCTTAGGCTATTCATGCCACTTTGGTGCCACTTTGCCACAATCTATGTACCTTGGAGCTCTTTTGTTGTTGTGATGATTGCTCCCCAGAAGTTTCATGAAAATTGATAATAAAACCACAATTCTGCAGCCAAAAATAGGCTGGAAATACTTCCCCCATTGACTTTAATGGGAACCGGAAAATAAATTCACATATTGACGTATCGGATTCTCCATACGACTGAATGCAACGGAAATGACCCCCGACGAATACGTATCACGAATGCAACGACATTTTTTTGGCTGCACATCCCTAAGAAGCAATGCTACTTCTGCATATGTTAAATAAGCAGTAGAAACACTAATAATAGGTTAAGACTGATGTGAGTGCTATAACTTATTTATTTTTTATAACTCTTATAAATAAAACAGAATTCAAGCAAGCTTTAAGGAGGCAGTTAAGAAAAGTGCATCTAGTGGCAAGTTACATGCACATTTTTGAATGCCCAGCAAAGACACTAAGGGGTTTATTTATCAACCAGTGACACACAAGAATGCACATTATTTATCATGGCTCCCATAATTTGCGATGCTATTTACTCACAACATATATTGATAAATAGACCCCTTAAATGTTTTTAGTCAATGGTACTACTTTGCAATACTGGTAGATGGAAGGATAAATTCTTTGTTTTAAGGTTGATGGTACTGTAAAATTAAATATAGGAAGAGTAAACTAAGATATAAATATGTTTATGTCTTAAAGTTGTTAGAACAATATGGGATCAATTAACCTAAATTGTCTTTGTCCTCTTATCAGTGCTTCTTTAGGCTGGGGTGGGTCCTGTAAAGGCAAGTAAAAGTGGACATTTAAATTCCATTAACTTTTTATTTATATGATTTCATGTTAAATACACCTATTAAGATAATCTTGAATTAGAAAACCAGTATGCATAATTAATATATTACTATCATAATACAATCAGAAAAAAAAGAGGAAAAAAGATATGATCATATGATTTCCATCCATAAACCATTAAATTCCAAAGCGGAAATCATGGAAGCTGGAAATACAATAGAAAAAAAATAATTTTAAACATAATAAATGATAGCAGATAAAAACCAAAAGGCTCATCTAGTCTGCCCAGCAGTGATTTTATGTACAATCACCCAAAGTAGATCAAATTCCCGCATGGAACCCCATCCCCAATTATATTGTGACTCCTTTAGAGTTTCAACTTTCGCTTCATGCAGGTTTCTTCATGCCACCCAGGGAGCTCAGTGCAGCTATATCATGCTGCCTTTTGCTGCAACTGTCACGCTGTGTAGTTCCCTCGTTACCATTTTCTGGTGACCAGGGATTCTCTGTGTTTATCCCATGATTTCTGCCTCTGCCCTTGTCATCACTAACTATTCTGGGAAAGCATTCCAAGCATCTACCACCCACTCCATGAAAACATACCTCCCATTATTCCTTAATCTACCTTCTTGGAGCCTCATATTGTGAACCCTAGTTCTACAGTTTCCTTTCCATTGAAAAATCTTGGCTTCCTGTACATTAGATATGTAAATGTCTATATCATATTCTCCCTGTCTCACCTCTCTTCTAGGGTATATATATTAAGGTCTTTTAATCTAATCTCATAAGGCTTTTGGTATATACCCTGTCCTATTTTGGCTGCCCTTCTCTAGACCATCTCCAGTCTTTCTATTGACTTTTTGATATATGGCCTCCAGAACTGAACTGTAAAGAGGCATAATTATCTCTTTTCTTCTACTGTTTATGCCTTATGCTATAATCCAAACATCCTCTTGCCTCTGACCGCCACCTTATACTATTTTACTTCCTTGAGATCATCTAACACTATCACACCAAGGTCCATCTTTTATTTGATGCACATCAGCTACTTACCACCTACCACCTACTATTCCCATTGTTTTCTGCACCCCAAGTACATGATTTTGCACTTCTTGGCATTACATCTTAATTGAAAGTATTAAACCACTTCTCAAGCTTTCTTAGATCACTTTTCATTCTGTCTACTCCTTCAGAAATGTACACTCTGTTGCATATCATAATGTCATTCACAAAAAGGCAAACCTTTCCCTCTAACTCTTCTGCAATATTGACAAAACAACTGGAACATTCTATATATTAACATGCTAAATTACATTCTTAAGGAGTAATAAATAAACTCTAATAGAGATGTGTATTTCTTTGAAACAAATGGGTAAAACACAACAAATGAGTCTATTTTTGTTTCATTTGTAGATCTTTGAAATAAATGGAGTGGGTCCCACACATGAAACAAAAAATGTTGTCTCATTTCTTTATGATGCTCATTGAAATCTATGACCCATTGAATCCTATGGCTGTGCTATGAACAAATAAACAGGTGTAGGCAACTATAGCAACCAACTCTTGCCTGTGTGTCCTCACAGCCTTGTCAGAGTTGAGGCAGGACAAGCTGACAAGGAAACAACACAGATGACAAATCCCAATGTAGCATTTTTTAACTAACCTATATAGCTGCTATCAGGATCAAGTGATGCTGAAGTTCTCCCACTGTAAAGTCTGATCATGTGCAAGAAATTCTGTATTTCCTTTCTAATAGATGAAAGAGAAGGGTGTGCTTGGAGAAGCCCTTTCTGAGTTTTAACAAAAGGTAGAAAATGTTGGATTTGGCACTGGTGAAGGGCTCTTTCTGATCTTCTCTCTGCTGCAGTGATCTTACTCATTATTTCAGAAAGACAGAGGCAGTGGCACTGTTAGTGTTGTTTTTTACATTTTTTTCTTTACTGAGGGAGGGTCAGGGTAGGACACAGTGTTGAGATTTTAGCAATGCTATTGATTATTTTGTCTCTGTCTGGACACCAATGAGGTGAGCACACTGACAGACTGAGGAGAAGAGTCTTACCATACTGTCAGTCTTTTTGGATCTATTAGTCAGGGCTGGCCAGCTCTAATCCAGGATATCTACAATGAATAAACATGAGATAGATTGAAAACCAGCTCTTGTGGTTCAGAGTTGGTCATCCCCATGTTAGTGTTTTGTTTTTTTTGTCTGTGGATTGTAACAGGAGTCAATCAGCATTGACTGCACACAGTGGATATGTGCATGTGACAAACTTTTCTCCATGCTGTAAGTGAGAATACAGTTACAGTATCAACAAACAATTTTGTAATATCAAAATCCATAATAAACAGTACACTTCAACAAATTCCATCATGTCAGGAAACGGGAGATGAGAGGATGGCTGGCATGGCAAAGGAATTGAAATAGAGCCAGCCCAGCCTAGTAGCAGCAATGAAATGGGAAGTCATGACCCTAAATTGAAGAGAGACTTTCTTAGATGCAGATTGGTAGGAGAGGACAGCAGCTCAAGACAGAAGCAATTGAAATTTGGAGAGCATGTGCCACCACCTCCTTTTCATCTCTTTCTTGTTTTGGAACATTAAGTAAAAGTGGGAGATCCATCCAAGACTGGCATTAGCAAGGCAGATTCAGAAGTTCAACAGCCAAATCTAGCTTTTCATTCCTTTCTGGTTACTGCTTTTGAGGCAGTAAAGACAATATTTATACCAACTGATTCTGAGGAAGAATCTTTTCTGGGATTCTCTGAATCAGAGTTGAAGAGCTAGTAGATGAAGTGATTAGGGAGCTAGATGATACTGATGGAGTTCAGAGTCACTCCCAGAAAGAGCAGGCAACCTAGGTAGATATCATGAGTGATACCCCTGTCATTTTTCCTCAGCTTCTACCCTCAAGCAGAACTTCACTACCAGTATCAATCCACAAGGATAAAGAGAAAGGATCACAGAGGCATTCCTGATCCAGAGGCATTTTAAAGTGAGGAAGGAATCACATTTACTCAGTGTATTCACTGCAGGAAGGGAAGCAGGTGGGGCATGTGAAAAGTATTGATATGCAGCATAACTTGCAAAAGCAGCATCTGCTAGCATTGGCATCAGAGAAGAGTGGCAGTACAAGACTGGAGACCCCTTCCGCCAATAGAAGTAAAAACCAGAAGAAAAGGGTTGAAAAAGAGAAGACCTTTCCCTAAGCTGATCCCATGTCCCCTTCTACCAGTCAGATAGCAGGCCAGCAGTCCCCTGCCGTGTGTCTGAAGTGGCAACCTACTATGGAGGAAATGGGGTGGTATTCCATAACACTATCCTGGGGCAAGAGGCAGGCAGGCAGCATTGAAAGTGGTAATGAGAAGAATAAGGGAAATGATTGCCCTGGATGACCAACCCAAGCAGGTAGGGGATAATGAGGGCTTTAACTGTTTGCTGCAAGTGTTAGCCCCCAATTATAAAATAACCTCCAGGACTATGTCTAGTAGGCATATTGGAGTAGTACACATTTCACCAGCAATATATGGACCAGCATGAATGCTACAAATGCTTTCCTATCTCTAATGGTACACTGGTGGGACTTGGATGAAGCAGCAGTTCTAGTGGGGATGGAGCATCAGGGGGTAGGTAGGCTGTGTTGCACACTTAGATGATGGATAGCCCTCATACCTCATGCAATATCTTATCAGCTATAAGAAAGATTCTGGAGGGATGCAAGCTAGACCAGAGAGGCAGAAGTCTTCAGGCAGGTTTCATTTTGACAGACATTGGGAAAAGTATGATAAAGGTAATAGAAAATGGGAACTTTCTGAGTATCTGTTGCTTTTCACATTTGTTGCATCTAGCAGTGAGGGATGCCCTGGGCCAGGTTTCTAAGGACCATGGGAAGCTATTCAAAAAGTACATGTTAAGAGGTGCAGGCAAATAGCATGGTATTTCCATCAAAGCATGAAGGGTGGGCAGCTTCTCACTGAGAAGAAAGGAAAATTCAGGATGTCTCATAAATGTCACAGCCATAATGTTAACCATTAGGTAAATGGATACAAGGTACAATAAGAGACCATTCTCAAGGGGATATAATGTAAAAATATATAAGAAAAAAGGACAAAATACAAGTTTTTATTAATGATTTACATACTATTTTAACAAGATATAATAAATGTATAGGGATAGGACACTACACCAATAAGTCCTCTGGAACTCCACCTATATGATGCTACTAAGGTTAGTGGAGTGGCAAACTCCCTTTCATGATAGGTGTGATCGCCTCCAGGGGCATCATGATTGAGTAGTGATGAGGCAACTAATAGAAATCCTGAAGCCCTTCAAGGATGTCATGGAAGATTTGGGATTTTGAGTTCCAGCAGTGCCTTTTTGGGTTGGGTCATCTGTATAGTAAATATTCTCAAAGAAAAATTAGAGGGTTTTCATGAACAAGAGGGAATAGAAGCAGAAGTGTCACAGTTTCTGGACTACTTTGTACAGCAGGTACAAGTGAGACTGAAACTTCTGACAGAAAACAATAAACACATGCCTGCCACACTTTGTGATCAATGACCGAAAGGGAGTCTTGCCTTCCAGTTCCAGCATCTCACGTTCATGAAGGAAATGCTGGTAGCTAGTGTCAGAAGCAGAGGCACAGAGGGAATGTAGCACAGGAAAGAAAGGCTAACCCAGAGCAGTGATTTATTTGACTGAGCACATACCTAAACATTGTTGAAGCCAGAAGAACTCTTTCTCTTTCTAGAAGATTTAGAAT
Organism: Rhinatrema bivittatum; assembly: GCF_901001135.1. Taxonomy (NCBI): domain Eukaryota; kingdom Metazoa; phylum Chordata; class Amphibia; order Gymnophiona; family Rhinatrematidae; genus Rhinatrema; species Rhinatrema bivittatum. Next base: position 338,127,251 of record NC_042615.1, read on the forward strand.
CCTAAAAAATGTTAGCTGTGACAGCTAATATAAAATATACCTAAAATGGGCAAGCATTACTAAACATTAGAAGGACTTTTAATTTTACACACACACACACATATATATATATATATATAGACAGCGAGAGCCCAACTTTCAACACTTTGGAGTAGATTTTCAAACGGTCCGGCCATGCACGTAAACCCCAGGACATATGTAAGTACCGGGGCTTGAAAAGGGGCAATCCAAGGGTGGGGTGGGGCTAGAGGTGCCCGGCACAATGGCCATTTGCCACTGTGCCGGCGTGCGCAACTTGCTCCTGCTTTGAGGCAGGAGCAAAAGGTAAAATAACAAAATTTGGGGTAGTTAGGATAGGGATGGGGGAGGACAGGATAAGGGAAGGGGAAGGGAGGTTAGGCTAGGGGGTTGGGAAGTTCCCTTTCAGTCCACTCCTTAATTGGAATGGACTTGGAGGGAATTGGGGCAGGCCACAATGTGTCGCCACGGGTAATTGCAAAAGTAGACCCCCCCCCCTTTGCGTGCACCGTCCTGGCATTTTAAAACATGCGCACGCCAGCATGTGCATGTTATAAAATCGCGCATCCACGTGTGCACGCCGGGTAGCGCATGCACATGGAAGCACACGCGTAGGTTTTGAAAATCTACCCCTTTCTGCGGTATATAATTTAAGGTGAATTTTAAAAGCCAGGCTCACGCTGAAATTAGAGGATGCATGAAAACGTCAGGCTTGTGAGTGCTGACCGTATTTTAAAAAGCACACAGATTATGCGCGTAAATGCAACTGCGTGCACGTTTCAACATTTTTCAAAAAAGTGGCGGGACATGGGTGTTTCAGGGCCTGGTCAAGAGATGTGTGAATAAATACTTATGCACCCTGAACCCCTAACAGTTCACCGAGATCTCCTACCAAAAAACTGCACAAATCAATTAGCAGTTGTAAAAATGCTCTGATAAGTTTGGCAATGTAGGAATGAATACTTCTTGTACACATTTTTTATTTTTATTTATTTAAGGTTTTTATAGACGTTAACCGTTTGCATATCGTATCGGTTTACAATTAACGTATAAGGAAGATACCTCGAGCGATTTGGTTACAAGGCATGGTAAGGGAAAGGTGCATAACATAGTAAGCAGAGAGTACATAACTGTTGAAGGAATTATATATATATCTAAGTATATATAAGTGAAGCTATGTACACATTGGTCATATTTGAAGGCAAGTACAAGTTAAAAGTTGCAAGATAATGTCATAGTAAAGGAAAGGTACACGTACTTCAGAACCTGCCCTAGAATGCCCCAGACCACCACTTTTTTGCATGTTAACAGTTATCTGTGATAATGCAAGTACATACATACTCACAAGATGTAAAATACCATATATGCACATTCATGCTGCTTACATGCATATATTCTATTTTCCTTCATCTCGCCTCCTTTTTCAGTTTTCTCCTTACATGCATATATTCTTATTTTTTCAAATGCAACTCCTGCATAAAGTTTTTACAATTACTTCCATAATGTATGTGTGGTTACATATCTATCTATCTATCTAACTGTATACATATATATATATATATACACACACACACACACATAAATCATTATTTTTATGTGAAGGTAGGAGAGAAATGAAAAAGGAGGCGAGATGAAGGAAAGGGATGGCAAGTGTGGAGACATGAAGACATTGGTATAAGACAGAGATCTGAGAAAGGAGAGAGAGAAAAGGAAGAGGGATGGATTTGTATGAGACAAGCTGAGGAAAAGAGGATAGAATAAGGAAGATTGTGGAAAGAGAAGAGGAAAGAAATATTGAGTTGAAGTTGAGAAAAGTTGAACTTTATACAGCAAAAAATGATGTGGCATTCCAGAAGCCAATAGAACAGAATAGGCGAAAATTATAGACCCAGAGCAAAGAAGTTTAAAGTGCTACTGATCTGTGTTTGATTGACATGCATTATTTGCATTTGCAGTTATTTAAATGATTGCTGGTATAATGTCTTTCACTCTTTCTGTTATAGGTTTCGATGTATTGTTTACCCTTTTAAACAGAAGCTCACCATATCCACTGCAGTCGTAATTATTGCTGTCATTTGGGTTCTTGCTGTTGCTATTATGTGTCCATCAGCAGTTATGTCCCATGTGAAGGAGGACAAACACTTCAGGGTGATTCTTGGCTATAGCAACAAAACCAGTCCTATATACTGGTGTCAAGAGAACTGGCCTAATCCAGAAATGCGTAAAATATACACAACAGTGCTGTTTGCTAACATCTATCTAGCTCCTCTTTCACTCATTGTTATAATGTATGTTAGAATTGGAATCACTCTTTTCAAGACTGCAATACCTGTTGGGGTCAAACATGGTCACGATCAACATCACTTTGTGTCCAAAAAGAAGCAGAAAGTCATAAAAATGCTTATCATCATTGCTTTGCTCTTCATTTTATCATGGCTTCCCTTGTGGACATTAATGATGCTCTCTGACTATGCCAATCTAACTGAATTTGAGTCACAGGTCATCAACATCTACATTTATCCCTTTGCGCACTGGTTGGCCTTTTTCAACAGTAGCATCAATCCAATCATTTATGGCTTTTTCAATGAGAACTTTCGGAGGGGTTTCCAGGCAGCTTTCAAACTTCAGCTCTGCTCAGGAGAAATGGAAAGGAGGGGAATCTATTCACAAAGGACCCAAGACAATTCTGTCTTGCCAGCAAACCAGGTGTCTCAAAACCAACATATTCAAAACACCAGTTGTGAGAAAAAAGAACCGCAAAAGAAGATAAGCAACGAGCAGGATTTAATAATGGAAGACATTGCAAAAGTTACCAATAACAACAGAGTTCAAAAAGATCTACTCTGAAGGTTTGCTAAAGAAACTGAACAAGCATTTGGCACTGTACACAATTTTCAGATTTTATTTTATAATTTTCAGAGTCCTCACTATAAAAAAAATCAAGTATATTTTCGTTTGTCAACTATGTATAATTTGTACAGTGCATACAACCTTTACCAAAAATGTTCTACATTTTTATTTTGTTCTTTTTAAAAAGATGCATTGTTATACCAATCAATATGTTATCAGCTTTTCTTTATTCACAACAAAAAAGTAAAAAATATTTGTTATATTTTAATGAATTTAATGGCAGGAAGTAAACTGAAAAGTAAATGATAACCCAATGTGATAATTTATTTGTATCTGTCATTGTCCAGTCCACAAATGGCATACCAAATAATAAAAAATGTATTAAACTATTGAAAAGGAGATTAATGAATTAGGTTATCTTTATTATAGTAGACTATTTTCTGTTACTATAACTACTTACCTTCGCTTATTTGCAGATGTCCTGAGTCAACTTTTTAAATATCTGTAACTGTTGGGAACATATTGCAAATATTAAGTTGCTGATTGACTTGGCACTCCTTCCATACTAATTTTTATTTCACATTTGATATTAATACTAATTTTGTAGCCTGAACAAATTGTGTAAATAGAGGAGCCTAGGTAATAAAGTTGAGCATGCAGGTAAAGATCATTTTGCATGCACTAAAACTAGCATGTTCTGAAATAAAGCCATATAGGTGAATTTTCAAAACATTATGGGCTGGAGTTTAAAAGGGTTACGCCCATAAATCCAGAGGATTTCCACGCATAACCAGCCTGGTGTGCGCCAAGCCTATTTTACAAAGGCCCGGCGATGCGCGTAAATCCCTGGGATGCATGTAAGTCCCGGGGCTTGCAAAAAGGGGAGGGAAGGGGGCGGGGCTGGGTAGTCCGGGGTGGGGTCAGGCTCCCGGCACAGTGGCCATATTTGCCGCTGTGCTGGGGATCGCACACCGGCAGTTGGCCGGTGCGCACAACTTGCGCCTGCCCAGAGGTAGGTGCAAAAGGTAAAACAAAACTTTTTGGGGGGTTAGAGTAGGGCTAGGGTGGGAAAGGTTAGGGGAAGGGGTGGGAAGGTCAGGTTAGGGGGAGGGAATGGGGGAAGGCAGCTTAGCTCGGTGCGCACAAGGTGCACAATTGTGTACCCCCTAGCGCGCGCCAACCCCTGATTTTATAACCTGCGCACTCCTGCGCGCGCAAGTTATAAAATCGGGTGTACATGTGCGCGTGCCAGGTAGCATGCACACATGTGTGCCATGGCGCTGCTTTAAAAATCTACCTCTATGTGCATAAAAGTTTGCACATACGTGCATAAGTAGCCTCTACTCACGTATTCCGTAGTTTATAAAAGCTAAAAATGTGCATATTTTTTCTTTCATGTGCATATATATGTGTGTAAAAAGGGGTGATCTAGGGACATTCCAGGGAGTTGCTAAAATTTACACACATATGTTGCTATTTTAAAAGACATGTGGGTATATTTGGCAAATCTTTGCATTTTTACACCTGCATAAGTGATATTAAATGTTTTCATTGTGTAGTATTGACTGGGTAAGAGTTCTGTTTGATCAGGGGGGTCCAGGCTGAAGAATCAGGAAGGTTTGATGATCTGGAGAAGGACTGCATAAACTGGTGGACTACTTGGTTAACTGGTTAATTTCATGTATGCATGCGTATTTTCAAATTTGTCAACTTATGCGAGTAAAATGACATTAGGGAGGATAACTTTCATACTGGCACGCAGGTGCACATATACGCACGTATGCTGGCTCGTGCTAATGGATGCAGTCATTTTATAACATATGCCCCTATATGCTTGCATAATATAAAATAGGCTGTACACATGTACAAGTGCGCACATTTTTATATGGACGTGCGCAACTGCTGCCTCTACTACGTAAGTGGGGGAATGTGGTAGATATGCGTGCCAATGCAATTACCAGTTTCCCCAGACTGTTCCCAGTGTCCAGATAAAGGATAGGACTTCCTAACCCCCCTAGTTAATAAGCTTCCCTTTTACCCTTTTAGTTCCAAACCTTAAAACCTTGCTAACTAGTCTTATTTTTTTTTTGTTTTATTAGTTACATAGCAGAAGTAAAATTACACAGATAGGGACCCCAGTGCGCACTGGAACACGTAAATACTTATGCGCTGATTTTATTCATATTTTCTGGACCACCCATGCCCCACTACTTTTTGTAAAAATATTTTTGTGCATGTACTGGGAGATACACATACACTCACGTGCTTTTTAAAATCCGCCTGACTTCGGCCCATATTTCCAGGCTTTGGCATGCATAGGGCTTTCAAAATTTGCCTTTATGTATATAAATCCATCCATTGCTCCTACCATGTGACAGGGGCCAACCAATGGCACCAGTAGCCCCTGTCACATGGTAAGGGCAAAGAGCCACCAACACCATTTTGATTACTGGAAGCCGGCAGCCTGAGAGGGGGAGATCGCTCCCGGGACCCGGCTGGACCACCAGGGACTTTTGTCAGGTCTGGGGGGGGGGGGGGGGCAGGAGGGGGGTTGCAATTAATTAAATTTGAAGGGTTGGGGTGTGTTTGGGGTTTTTTTAATGTGCCCTTCCCCCCACAAAAAAAAACAAAACTATAAGAAAACCACAAGAAATTTCATGGGTTTTGCTATCATTTCGTCAGACCCCAAAATGCAACGAAATAGGAAATATCGTCTTTATTTCCTATTTCATTGCAAACAAATGTGCATCCCTTTGTGGAACCATTCATGCATATATGCTGTTCCATGCAGTCATTTAAAGGTTGTCCTCTTATGTTTGCATGCAAAACTCCTTTGAAAATTCACCTAGTTGAATATTGATCTCTCAGAGGCTAGAGTCTTAACAGTGGTCTGAGCTGCAGAAGCTTCTATGAATTCACTGATTTTTGTGGTTTGAGTGAAGAGTATTTGTCAGTGAGCTTTGAGACTCTAGCAGACTTTGTGGTCCAGTCACTGTGATGCCCACACTACAGAATTGTCATAGATGATGAATAATCAGATGCTAGTGCCCTTCTTGTCAGAATGGTCAGATTCATCCCTAGGTCTCTACCTTCCATGATCCCTTCTCTTCCTAACCTCATCTCCTCATATCACTCCTTGAAGACCCTTATTGTCAGTGAAAAAGATGGTAATAAACAAATTCATGTCATGTTTTTTCTTTCCTAGAACTTTCTGTTCTTTTACTTCCTCTCCTGGAGTCAGTCTAGCAGTTCTTCCACGTCACCCTTTGATACAGGCAAGCCATTGTTATTGGCCAGACCTACTTGTATACCCTTTGGAAGCAAGCAGGCGAGTCAAGAGGAAAAGAAAATGGATCATGCTCAGTGTTGTGTAATCACACTATTTAGACTTCTGTTGGTAAGTAACTTGCTCTCACTGTCTAGAAGTTGTATTTTCATCTAGCATTCTGTGCATGATTATAATATGAGGATGCTATTAGAAGCATAGGTTTACCACAGTCATGCTAAATCTTCTTGCTTCATTCTGTAAGTAGCTTTTTAACTGTTAGGAACTGCACCCAAAGGACTGTCAGAAACACAACCCAAAGGGTGGTGTCCAGGGGGTAGCCCTCCGGCCACTCCGAAAGCCCTTTTGGACTGCAGGTATGCATGAGTCTCTGTGCCACAACACAACCTCAAAGGCAAAGCTCCAAGGCCTGCATCATAGATGGATGAACATATCCAGGCACAGGTAAGGCAAATACAAAGTCCACTGAAGACAAGAATTAACACTGAAGGCAGGAACTAGGCTGAAGCCAAAGGCAAGAACCAGGCTGGAGCTGAAGATAAACAGACACAAAACAGAAGACTAGAACCAGGATCATAACATAAAGACAATGGAACAGGCTGAAGACCAGGACACTGAACAAGATGAAGGCCACAGGAAACAGGTGACCTTGAAGGACCTGGAGACCACAGAAAACCCTTGCGAAGGTGATGAGGAACAGACTGAGGAGCCCTTTTATAAGGCAGCTAAAGGATGATGTCAACTGAGGGTGCTGCAGGCTTTCCCACCATGGGCCCCTTTAACTGCAGCAGGAACGGGTTCATGCGTGCCTAGAGAGACAACAGCAGGAGCGGCGGTGGCATTCCAAGGCCCCGCTGGAACCGGAGGTGGTGACCAGCTGCCTGGAAGGCCAGCAAAAAATATCCTGCCATGGGAAGCGGCAGCAAGGCACAGATGGCAACGGGCTATGGCGGCGCCCCAAGGCCTCACAAGAACGTAAGTGGCGTCAAGGTTCACCGGCAGTGACAGCCGGGTGAGTGAGGCTGCTTGCAGGCCCTCCCGCGAGCGGTAATGCAACATTAACATGCATGTTAAATATTTGTGTTCATGCATACTAAACATTCTTAGCACAAGTTTTGTTGCGTAGGCCCCAAGAATGAAAACATGAAAATTTAAGGTATTGAATCTACTAATCTAAAGAAAAATCGATGGCTAATTTTTCTGTACTGAAAAAAAATATCCTTAGAGAGAATAATTTTCAAAGTTATTTTCATGGGTAAAACAGTGCTTTACCCATAGAAATGGTCTTTTACAAAATTGCCTGCTTGATATGTAGGTAAACTTACCTAAGTATAGTGAGGTTCATATTCAAAAGCCATTTAGACAGTCACTGAAAAAGGGCAGGACCGGACCACCCTCCCCCCAACCTTCGCCCAGTCTGGAGATAACCAGGCGCATGGATTCCTCCTGTCCTCCCCCCTCACGTTTGCAGGACTTATATGGGGGGCCATGGCTCCATTTCAGCATTGTCCTGTGCACTGTAATCCCACAGATGCCCAAGCCCGTGAGATTTCGGGGGGGGGGGGGGAGGGGCGCACATGCGTGGGATGCCCAAGCCACATGTCCCTTAAAATTCCACCACTTTATATGGTAGAGGCCGCATTTGCTTGCGCCATATAAAATTGTGCGCACATGTTTATCTGTACAGCCTATTCTATACCATGCGTGCCTATACACGTGTATGTTATAAAATGGCATACATGTACACATGTATGGTGGTTCATGCGAATGGACACGGACATTTTGTAGTATATGTGCGAATGATTATAAAATTGTCTGTATGCACATACGTGTGCAAGCAATTTTGTATGGAAGTGTTTTCAATCAAATGCCAGCTCTACCATGTAAGTGGGGGGATTTTATTCAATACATCCACTAACGCAATTACCAGTTTCCCCAGTTCATTCCCAGTTTACCCAGGTAAAGGCTCCCTGGTCCCGACTTCCTAACTCCCTTAATTAAACTTCCTCCCTTTACACTAGTAGCCCTGACCCTTCAAGCCCCACTGACTAGTCCTGTTTTTTTTATTTTAAAACTTACACACCATCCATAGTAGAAGTATAGTTATGTGGTGGAGATCTTGGCGTGCACATGTGTGCATAAATACTTAATGTGCATACTTCAGGTTACACATCTGGAATGCTCGTGTCTCACCCACAACCCGCCCCTTTTTTGACTTCCTAATTTGTGCGCATACTTGGAGATACTCACTTACTCACGTGCCTTTTAAAATCTGCGCAGTGCCTCTGGCAGGCGTAACTTGCGTGCGCCAGCTCACCATCCTCCGGCACAGGCTGCTGTGCAGGAGGATTGTGGCCCGCCCCCGGATTACCCCGAACCACCGCCACGCCCCCGGACTGCCCATTTTTTAAAGCCCCGGGACATACGCGCGCAGGGGTAGGTTTTTGGGGGTTATGCATGTATCTTACGCGCGGAACCCTTTGAAAATCTGCCCCTATGTTTTGACTTGTATTTGAAACTTATTGAGCCTTCGCCATATTTCCCTTCAATGAAATTCTGAGCCAGTGTCAACTGTGCAGTGACAAAAGAAGACATAGCTGCTTCAGGAAAACTTGGAGGCAACACTGATGATTTTCATATGCACATTGCACACTTGTATCTTCAGGTAGTGGCAATGCTTCTTGTTGCGGTATGCCATTTCTTTCTTGTGTGTGTGTGTGCGGGGGGGGGGTTTAAACCCCCCCCCCCGCACACACATGTGACATGTGACATGGGTGCAATCAATTGAGCCCAATACATTCAGTATGGCTGCTATATCAAAGAAAGCTTCATTTCCTGCCACTTCATAAGCTGCTGTGGATACCTGATACACTCCCTGACCCATTTTATCATGGACTTCAGTACCTGGCTCAAATGCCTTTAAAACATTGATTTGTCTAGAACCAGTCATTACAGTGACTGTCTTCTGGAAGGAGCCCATGGTGAGAAAATGCAAGGCACCAAGAATCTTTACCAAGCCTAGAATGACATGTCCATGATATATTAGAGGATCAATATCATCTCTGATCTCTTCATAGAAAGCAAGAATTGCCCCGGAGCTCACATTTGTCTCTGGAAAGTCCAGCAGTGTCGTTCTCAGGTGGAATAACTGCTGCCTGTGTGCCCTTCATGGAATGGCTTGATTTAAGTCCTGACTCTCTCAGACTCTCCTCTCTTCTTCAGTGATAAACTATCTTCTTTTGATCTGTTCCCTCTCATTTGCTGTAAAGCATCTGACTCTATAAATCATTAGCTGACCCACAAATGTACAAAACCATTTAAAAAAAGCACGCATAATACATGTTTACTACAGAGACGTCATCACAGCAGAGAGTATACTCGATCCCCTATACTCAATAATATATCATATTACACATAGGGGAAATATATGTATTCAATAATCCCACTATATTAAACATCCTCATATTTTATTGACATATATCATTTTTATTATTCAAAAACTTTTACAAATATAACACATACCATCACTTTTTTAATATACTGTAACCTAGTGTTATGGACACATTTTACATGTACAACTTTTACATTATGTAAACATCCTGATACCAATGTTCATTAATAATCCCCTTAAAACCTACCACACATACTCACCTAAGGACATTTACTAAAATTATCCCAACCAATTTCCCCGTACCACATTTGTATCATATATTTTCTCAAATCCCCTTCCCACACTTATATCATCTATGTTCCCAACAAGGACCCTTGTTTCGCCCCTCAAGGCTTCATCAGGGGGTGTAATCTTCACATCTTCTTATTTCCCCAACTCCCATCATCAACATCTTCTGAAACATCCGTTACTGTTATGATTCAACTTCCATAATCCCATGTGTCCATAACTGTATCATCCACTAATACACCATCACATGGTAACCACCGCCGTACTTCTCACTTCACAGCTTTTCACTTACTAATCCCGTATCACATATCATGGCTTCGTCACAAAATGGCGATTTCACCATGTAAACATGCCTCCATCTGTTCAAAGCAGGTACCAAATGCCTTCTCATTCCAACCACTTGTGTTCTCTGGTATTCATTTTTCTCCTGCACAAACCACACCAACTCAGCGTGCCGTCCTTCCAGACTTGATGGCCCAAGATCCCTGTCCATTGGTTTTCCAGTTTAGTGAAAGACTTCAATTCATGTGCAGCCCATCCTCTGAGGTTGGTTGTGATTAGATACCTCTTTTTACTTGGTGGGGCTAGGAGCAGGAATGGTGTGGTCAGTTTGAGTTAGCCTTTGGAGAGTGAGTAGCAGATTTTTGTGTTTTCCCTGATGAGTTGGACCTACTAACCCAACTTACTATTAGAGGAGATTCCTTGTAAGTGTACTCCCTGACTGAGAGGTTCTTCTTCTTTTTTGAGAGAGAGACTTTAATAAGGTTTTTGGATATTTAGAAGTTGGTGCGAAACCCTGCGCCCTTTGGTGAAGGCCATCCCTGAATCCTAAGGCCAGGGGCTGAAGATCTGTGTGTCTCTATTCCCATCACAGAGAAGGAGCAGCAGTGACAGCATCACCCCAGAGTAGGATTTTTGGCACTGAAGAGAGATTTTTGAAGTACAGAAAGTTCCATTTTTTGTTGTGAGGAGGATTTTGATGCACCCCTCCTCACAGGAGAGCTGGTTTCCTGGGTGCATCAGACTTCTTTCTTCAGGAAGTCACATCTAGAGGAAGTGTGGAAAGAAGGTTGAAACAACCCGGAGACTCTTTACAGGATCTCCACACCAAGGAACCAGGCTGTGGGGTGGCAGACAGAGCTTTGGACTGAGGTCAGATTTTTCCAGGCTTCAGGGTTTCACCAATAACATTCTCTTCACACACAAAGACACCTTGTATACTGAGGAGAAAAGTGCCAATCTTTACCCCTGAGATTTGAGAAAAGGACACAAGCCCAGCATCAGAGAGACATTGCAAATATTTCCACTGGGCCCAAAAAACAAATCGGAAGCCGATCAATGATGCTGGAAAGCAGGACAAACAGTAGTGATCGGTATAAATAGGGATTCTTTATTGGTGTTAGCCAGACTCTGGCCGAGTTTCGCTCTCGCTCTTGCAGGAGCTGCCTCAGGGGCTACTGTACCAATGCTTGCTTGTATTATCTCACATAACAATGTGAGAACTTCACAACATGTTAATTGGAATTGTAGTGAATAGACACAATGTGGAACCAGTGTCTGATCAGTTAGAGTGCAGTCGGTGTTTTGTTTTGTTTTTTTTTAAACAAGTAGCACTTCTAATACGTATATTTCTTAGTCACACAGATAATAAATTATTTTATGGCCCTAGGGGAAGTAGCAAACCCCTGGAAAAAGGATTATAGAAGTATCCACATACAGCCACATAATGGCCAGCAATGGACTAAAATGGCCACCAGAAATGTCCTTTAACTTTTACTCTTACCCTGACCCAGTCATTAATATTCCCATGATAAAAAAAAACAAAAAACAAGCATTAGAATGTCTCTCTGCTAACGCAGCTCCCTTCCTTGCCCTATATCTTCATTTGCATGGCATTTGCAATGCATCCATGCTAAGCATTCTAAGGATTTTTTTGATGCTAAGACCTATATTCCATACATGACAAGGTCAGCATCGAAAATCTTGCACTGGAACCAGAGTAAAAACATGTGATAGGTTCAGTCCGGTTTATTATATCTGCCCCTCTGTGGCCTTGTTAGCAGGGCCGTGTCCTCAACCTAGAAGAATCCAGTGCGAGTCCTATCAAAGGCCTTTTTTCCCCTATATGAAACATCAGATATGTTTGATTCTAATGGAGATAATGCAAAAATTCTAATACATATTCATTGTGGATATCCTAAAAACCAGATAACTGGATGTTCCCCAAGGACTGGGTTAGGAACCACTAGATAGAGGATGAAAGAACACAGGGTAGGAGAAGAAGGGTACAGAGTTGAAGATCAGTAGCATTTGGAAAGAATAATTAAATTAATGTCTTATGTGAAAGAAAGTGCAATAATAATTCAAAGATAATATTTTTGATTTGAAATAACCAAAGGGCAAGAGGGAATGCAAATGAAAGAAAAGAATTGTATTAAAGAAGTTTCCTTGAGATGAGGCAAAAAAGTGGCAATAGCTTTCTAATAAATGAATGAAGAAGAGATGAAAACTATTAAACAATCATTTCTGTTGCACTGACAATGGGACGGAGCGCAGCTGGGAGCTCTCCAGCATGGGATAAGGAGAGTGTGTGCCCTTGCGGTGTGAACAGTCCAAGTCTGGGAGTCAGGAGCCTCAAATCCTCCACCGACCTGCACGCCCATGAGACCACCAATGCAATGGTGGTCTCTGAGTGGTCCTCCGACTACTCCATGCCCTTTCAGACCTGCCACAGGATGCAGCAGAGGTGGCAGGTTGGACAGAGGTCACAGTGAGAGAAGGCCGAAGGCACTGGAGCCTGGAATGAAGACTCAGATGTGGCTTGAGATGAAGACAGGAAACAGAGAGGGCTGAGCAAAACCTTCAAGGGCCCTACACGGCACATGGGGCTGGTCACAGACCACGAGGGAAGCAAGAGGCTTAGGAAGTCTCATAGCGCAGGATTGTAGAAACCCCTTGGATCCTCCAGAGTCGGGACTGGGAAGACGAAGATAAAACTTGGAACTTGGAAGCTCGGATTAAAAGCAAGGAATCTCCGGAGGCATGGGTCCTACAGGACCTGGAGCATTAGGACCAGATACAAAAGGCTGGGGATCACATGGAACTTGGAACATGACGGAACTTCAGGAATGTCTCAGAACATCACGGAACATCAGAACAGAGACCAGGAAGATACAAGAAGATCCATGGATAAAGAGCAGGAGATGAGGAGTCCTTGGGAGGACTTAGCCCCATGGATGAAGATTAGAGGTGCCAGGCAAGAGCTGGAGACAAGGAGTTCTTGGGAGGATCTAGCCCCATGGATGAAGATGGGAGGTGCCAGGCAAGGGCTGGAGACGAGGAGTCCTTGGGAGGATCTAGCCCCTCGCTGAAGCAAGGACTGAATGACTAAAGAGCCCTTTTATAGGGCTGAAGAAGGGAACTCCCTAGGAGGAGCCAGATCTGTTCTCTGCTGGCCCTTTAAATACAGGGAGGAGACGAGGCCACATCCCCTAGGTAGAGGGGGCAGGACCCTGGACAGCGGCCATGCTTGCCGCTGAGGAGACGGAGCAGGGCAGGGCTGAGGAAACAGGCCCCGATGTGCGAGGCGGCTCTCCTGCCATCGAAGGAGGAACTGGAGGCAGCTTCCGAGCCGCAAGAAACACCGAGAGATGCGGCCTCTGGGCCGCAAAGTAAGATGGCGGTGGTGGCGGCTTCCGAGCCGCAAGCACAGCCCGGTCGGCAGCTTCCTGCCGCAGGAGAGCACAGCAGCAAGGCCCGTCATGCAGGAGGAACAGTGGGCAGTCTCCTGAGCTTGGTGAGAGGAGCAGCGGTGTCGGGTGAGTTGGGCCGACAATGGTAAGGAGTTGCTCGTGGCTAGGCCCACGAGAAGAACCACAACTATTTCTTATAGATTAGGAAAAAAAGTGAGAATTAGAAAAAAAAAAAAAACGAGGTAGGAAAAAAATCAAATAAAGAGGTTAGGAAGTTGAAAAATGATCCCACTTCTGGGCTGGATGTGCTCCTGCCTGAAACAGTAATGACATTTTGCTCAGAGGCCTCCAGGAGATGCATGAAAAGTGCAGACAAAATTGGTTGAATCTGTCCTAGGAGTCTGATCTGGGGTGGATGTAATGCTATTTATGTCCTACCTCTCAGTTGTCCCAAATATCCCTCCTGCTGGTTTATTTGGCATACACTATATCTTTTTTTTTTATTTGACAGCATTTGGCAAAAACGCAAATATCTTCCACACTTTGAATCCTTGAAGTACTTAGTAATAGAACTTTTTCATCCCTATTTAAATAATCCTTTTTCCTCCTTATCAAGAATTAACATGACTGTCTAGAGTTTGAAAAATAACTACAGTGAAATGTAAAGCCCAAGGTAATTTTGTCAGGAAATTATATCAGCAGAAAATTGCCTTTTATATTCAACAAAGGATATTATTTCCTGAAAGAAATATCCTAAGACCAAATTAAGTTTTGTTAGGCAGTAACAGTTTCTGTGAGGATGTGATTTTGATTGAGTGAATTAACTGGATATGAACTTTGAAAACTCTTCAGATAGGGAATTTGATGTTTTTATTTTTAAAAAGTGGCATCACCTTAAGGTCTATTGTGCTTGAATACTGATAATTCAATATTTTCTCATTTATAGTTGGGAATGAGATTCAGCTACTTTTAATTTCATTTTCAAATTTATCAATATGCCATATCATTTACTTCAGCATGTTAGACTTTCAGATAAGGGCGTTGGAAAACTCTCTTGACTTCAGGGCGCCTAAATCGAATGTTAGAAAAAAATACCCAGCAGAATTAAACTAAATATATTGTTTGTGCACAAATGCAGTTTTGGTACAGCAGCAAGCAATTAGAGAGAAATGGAGACCTAGGCATTAAAACTTGCATTTGTTTAAGTTGAGCGTACCCTAGAAAAAAATGCACATTAAAATGTTACAAAATGAGTGATTCAATAACTTTTAGCATGGCTATAGTAAAAAAAAAAAATGCCAACAATAGTTTGGTCATGATATAATGTGCATGTAAACCCAAAAATGCATTAGTTAATTAGTGCGTGTTACTTACTGAAGGGAACCTAAATAACATAAACTGAGTCTCATTGGTTCTCTTTTCCTCTTGACTCTTCCTACTTGCTTCCAAAGGATATGTAACTAACCCTATCACACGGGAATTATTTGCCAGTGCAGAATGAAGATGTGGGAGAGCTACTACCCTTAAAAATATAAAAACATAAGAATCTGCCATATTGGGTCAGACCGAAGGCCCAACAAGCCCAGTATCCTTTTCCAACAGTGGCCAATCCAGGTCAGAAATACCTGGCAAGATCCCAAACAGTAAATAGATCCCATGCTGCTATCAGTGATAAGTAGTGGCTATTTCTTAAGTCTAATTGGTAAATAACAGTTTATTGACTTCTCCTCCAGGAACTTGTCCAAATCTTTATTAAACCCAGCTGTGCAAACTGCCTTAACCACATATTCTGGTAATGAATTTCAGAACTTAATTGTGCGTTGAGTGAAAAGAAGATGAAAAGAGAATAGAATTGCAGGAGAACAGAAAACTGAAATGAGTATAAGTGTAGAACTACCTGTCTTCTGTGTCAGTAAGGGTCTTCAAAGAGATGTGTGATAAGACATGGTCGAGGACAGAAAGAAGCATAGAAGTGGGTGACCCAGGAGCATAGAAGTGGGTGACCCAGGGAGCCACCTTGACTGTGAAGGGTAATGATGACAGCAGTTCATTCCTCCCTTTATGGACCACCATATATAACATGTACTACAATGGGTATACCACAGTCTGCTAGCACCTCAGAACTGACAGAAATAATCTCTACACACAAACCAAAACTCATAGAAGCTTTTAAGGCTTAGATTTTAGTCCAGCCTCAATCCTCTGAAAGCCTACAGTGGTATTTAGCTACACTACTAATGTCAATGCTAGCAAAGACCTTTGTTCGCTCACAATTTATTGCATGAAAGTACATTTGCCTTGTGCAAATAAAGGCAGATTTACTTTTGAATCATTCAAGCATGGGTTAATGCGTCTCCCTTGTCACGTATTTTTGATTATTTACCCCTCCTCCATATTTCTCCTGTCCTGGTGGTTCCCTGTGAAAGCTTTATTTGTATCTTTGGGGGAAGGTAAAGGATTTTTTTTGGGAGGGGGGAGGGGAGGGGGCTTCATTGACTAGTTGATTGCCTCTGGGAAGAGCCTCCTTGGAAGCAGACCACATGCTTTTCTGACTAGCAGGGGACGGGGTTGGGCCCCTCACAGAATCTGCTGTTGATGGTCAAGCTTCAGAATGCCTGCAGTTCTCCTTGCAATGTATAGCCATAGGAAGTAAATGGCTCTTCCCAGTGATAGCTAATGATATTTTCCATTGGTTAACCAATACCATAGGTCATGCAGTCATTTCCATGTTTGCTTATATCTCTTTAAGATTTTCTGTGATAAAAAATTAACTTCACTCATAAGAAAGAAACACAGTACTTAACCTGAGTTGGCTCCATGTTTTGAATTTCTTATTTATTTCCTTACTTAAGTTTAGCTCACGCATTGCATTCATAGCTTAAAGTGAGTCACATTCAGATTCAGTAGGCATTTTCCCTGTCCCCAGAGGGCTTACAATCTAAGGGGACTATTCACTAGGATGGTACCCTTTAAACAGGTGCACGGGGTGCACATGTGCACACATTTGCCAGTTGACACCCAGGGGCACGGCAATTTTTATAACATACGCACATGTATGCATGCATGTTATAAATTAGGCTGAGGGTGCACATACGTGTGCGTGCATGTGCACGCAAAACCCACTTCCTCCACGCAAGTGGGAGAATTTTAAAAGGGGCGCGCATCTGCTCCATTGCCAGTTTCGCCAGTTTATTCTCAGTTCACCCAGGCAACCCCCCCACCCTAGTTTAATAGCCTCCCTTGTCCCCTGTTAACCCCGATCCTTGAAACCCTGCTGACATGCCTATAGTTTTTTTGTTTTAAGACTTACACACCTCCCATAGCAGAAGTGAAGTTATGCGGTAGGGGACCCGGCACGCGCTTGTGTGCATAAGTGTTTACACACTGGTTTCATTGAGAAATCCAGGAACGCCTGTGCCCCAACCAGACCATGCCCGTAACCCGCCCCTTTTTTAGAAGAAGAATTGTGTGTGCGCATCAGGAGATACACGTGTATCCAGGCAACTTATTCTCCTATCTCCCAGTTTTGGCACACACCAGGCTTTTAAAATTCACCTTTAAACCACAGTATTTTCCCCAGAGGAGGAAAATACTGCAAGGAACTGCAGGACTTGGTACTGCAGCTTAGAAAACCACAATGTATTTTCCCTGGTGGTAAAATAACATGGGGAAAAATACCATTAGTTTGTTGCCCCACAAATGCTACAGAATGGTGGCCCCCCTCAGCCTGGGGCTACCTTCTTGTTAATGGGCCTGAGTTGCCCAAATGAAACTCACATGATGTGTAACAAAATTCAAAGAGTCTTGTGAGATCCCCCTGTTCCATTCATTGCTGTCTCTAGAGGAGGCCCCAATGCCCAGAAAATAAAAAGTAAAAAAAGTTTAAATCATGTGGCACCAGCCCCTCCTTCCTTCCTCATCCTTGCTCCCAGCCTCTAATCCCATGTGCCTTCAAATTCCACCTTCAGACCTCCAGCCCATCCTCCCAGACCCCTCCTGATTATATCTGTCTATCCTTAGTGGGCTAGTGGGGCCCAGAGCGCCCTCCCTAGGTTAACGGGTCCTGCATCATCTGAGTAAAAATGATGCTGGTTGGCTACTTTCCAACTTATGCCCTATCGCATGCTAATCTTAGTGTGCTCAAGTTACTTTCTTCCCAGACCACTTTAAAGAGTTCTTGAAGGCCGTAGTGCATAGCTCACTATTTTTAGCATTTGTACTGTGCTTGCTGAAGTTTGTGTAAGCCCTATAATTTCCCATAGCAGAGTGCAGTATACAAGCTTTTTAAATAAATACAATTATAAAAATATTTGTAGTACCACTGAAATTATAGGGCTTACGAATGCGATAGAGCATAAGGAAGAAAGGCAGGATCCCTTATCCTATTAGTTATTCTTCTTCCTGTACATTCTAGCCTCCCTCTCGCTCTGGCTATTGCCTTATAATACTGTTTTGCTATTTGAAAGGCAGGATCATTTCAAAGTACCAACTTTGTTAAACTGGAGGAGTACTTTAAGGAGGCACTGGCAGAGTGGGAAAATCTTTGTGAAATAGAAAATGAATGGGTTCCACCGGACTAGAGAAGGGTGAAAGTTGTTCCTTTTAATTAAAAAAAACCCCAATCATAATGGTTAAAAGGCTGCAAATTAAAGTTCAGTTAGTCTGATCTTTATGTTAGGAAAACTCATGGGGATTCTACAGTAGGAAAGGATAGTGAAATAAATAGAATCTGGTAGGTTGCAGGATCCAAGGCAACATAGGCTTACCAAAGGAAGATCATGTCAAACAGATCTGATTAATATTTGTGACTGGATAACTGGAGAATCAGATCACGGACATGCACTAGATGTGGTATACATGGATTCCAGCAAAACTTTCAATACTTCCAGATAGGAGGCCTATAAATAAAGTCAACATTCTGGGGTTAGGTACCATGGTAGTTGACTGCATTTTACCCTGGTTGAGAGATAGACAGAGGTAAATGGGTTTATCTTAAGCAAAAAAAAAAAAAAATAAGGGGTGACTAGTAGAATGCCTCCAGGATCTATTTCTGAACAATATTATAGAGAAGACTGTGAGTAAAGTTTGTCTTTTTGCTGATGACAATTAAGTCTGAAGGTCTGCAACAGAGTAGACACTCTTACGGGAGTAAACAGATTGAGGAGCCATGTAAGATGGTGAAGTGCTTGGCAGCCAAGGTTCAATGCAAAAAACTTGCAGAATCATGCATTTGGAATTCAGAAATCCAAGACAGTAAAACATACAGGGGAATGCAGGTAGGGGTAGGGGGCAAGATAATGATGTGCACCAACAAAGAGGGCGACCTCAGAATGATCATTTCTGATGATCTCAAGATAGCAAAACAGTATTATAAGGCAATAGCCAGAGCGAGAGGGAGGCTAGAATGTACAGGAAGAAGAATAACTAATAGGATAAGGGAAGTGATAATGCCTCTGTGTAGGTTGTTGGTGAACTTCACCTAGAATATCATGTCCCCTTACCAAGGCAATACCTACAAAAGGATGTTGAGAAGTTGGAGCAAGTCCAGAGAAAAGCTACCACTATTGTGTAAAGTGTAATGTACGTGGACCCTTGGACCGATCGGAACCGAAGAGTAGGATGCTGTGAGAATTCGCAGCGACGGTTCCGAGCGGCAGGCGGCTGAATCTGGCTTGAGGAAGACCGAAGCAAGAGGCACGAAGGGCCCTATGCGACCAAGGGCCTGTGGGTGTGATGTAGAGACGAGGTGGCTGACCTGGTGGAAGCGGGTCTTCACCCTGGAAGCCGGTACTCTCCCGAGAGGAGCTCGTAAGAGTCCGGCCGCTGGGTCTTAGGCGATTCACCCTGGAAGCCGGTGTCCCCCCAGGAGGAGCCCGTAGGGACCCGGCCGCTGGGACTTAGGAGGGTCCTAGGAGAGAGGATCGTCGCTCACCAGGCCAGGGTCGAATGCCAGAGGATCACCGTCAGCCAGTCCGGGTCAAGAGCCAGAGAGACTTCGTCAGCCGGTCCAAGTCAAGAGCCAGGGAATCACCAAATCCAGTCCGGGTCGAGAGCCAGAGAATCACCAAGCCAATCCAAATCAGGAACCAAAGGAGCGAAGGAAGAAGCAGGAACGAAACCACTGGACGCAGGGGAACACTGGGAACCTCGTTGCAAGGCAATTCAGTCTTGTAACTGCAGGGCTTAAGTAGCCCTGCAGCGTCTGACGTCGGTCGGGGGCGGTCCCTGACTTTCCCGCGCTGGTCCCTTTAACTAGGGAGCCTGAACGCGCGCGTGCGCCTAAGGGGCGGAGCCAGCCGTGGAGAGGCGCTGGCTGCTCCGCCGAAGCGTGGACGCGACGGCAGGGAGGCCTGCAGGCCCGGGCGAGGTGGGAGCGTGCCGGGCCTGCAGCGGCAGAGACCCCCGAAGGCGCGGGGAAGGTGGCCGGGAACCGGGGCTGCCCTGCGGTAAGCGACGATTCCGGGGCCGGCCCGGAATCGCAACAGTACCCCCCCTCCTATGCCCCCTCCCGGGGGGGTCGCGGCTTGTCCGGGTGCTCGGAATGGAATTGGCGAAGAAGGTCCTTGTCCAGGATATGGGAGGAGGGTTCCCAGGAATTCTCTTCTGGGCCATACCCCTCCCATGACAGAAGATATTCCCACCGATGGCGGCGACAACGTACATCCAAAACTTCTTTTACAGTGTAAGTGACCTCTGAATCAGAGGACACCTCAGAGGGCTCTGGCGGGACAGCCCGGAATCGAGAAAGTACCAGCGGCTTGAGGAGGGACACGTGGAAGACGTCATGGATCTTGAGGGTGGAAGGCAGCCGCAATCTATAGGATACAGCTCCTACGCGTTCGGCCACCGGAAAGGGACCAATGTAACGGGGCGCCAAGCACATGGACGGAGTCCGCAGTTGTATGTGTTTGGTGCTTAGCCACACCCTAGTTCCGGGTAAGAAGACAGGAGCGGGCCGACGAGATCGATCTGCATACGCCTTGAAGCGGGCTGCCATTCTGTGAAGCTTCTCCTGAGTGGTGATCCAAAGGCGATGGAGCTGACTGGCCGTCAATTGTGCCGCCGGGGAGGAGACCTGCACCGGTAAAGGCAGCGGGGGTCTAGGAACTCTCCCGTAAACTAGTTGAAAGGGAGACTGTAACGTGGCGGAGTGCTTGTGGCGGTTGTAAGAAAATTCCGCCCAGGGAATGAGAGAGACCCAGTTATCCTGCCGCTCCTGTACAAAGGTTTGGAGGAAGGTCTTCAGAGAGCGGTTAGTCCGTTCCACCTGTCCGTTACCCTGAGGGTGAAAGGCCGTGGTGAAGTCCAATTGTATCCCAAATTTCTTGCATAATGCCCTCCAGTACTTAGCAGTGAATTGAGGACCTCGGTCGGAAGCGATATGTGCAGGCAGTCCATGTAATCTAAAAATATGCTGGACAAATAGATCAGCCAACTCAGGGGCCGTGGGTAGCTTGGGGAGAGGAACAAAATGAGCCATCTTTGAAAACCGGTGACGGTGACCCAAACTACGGTCTTTCCCTCCGAGGGAGGCAGCTCCACCACAAAGTCTGTGGAAAGGTGGGACCACGGTTCCGTGGGAATAGGGAGCGGTTGGAGCAGACCCCAGGGACGACCTGGAGGTGGGTTTTGCTGTGCGCATGTGGGGCAGGACTGAACGTAGTGCTGGACATCCTCCCTCACCCGAGGCCACCAATAGAACTCAGTGAGTAACTCCAAGGTTCGAGAGATCCCCGGGTGACCAGCTGTCAGGGAGTCGTGTGCCCATGCCAGAACCTTCCTCCGTGAACGAACTGGAACCACCGTCTTCCCTTCGGGTCCTAAGTCTGTGGCTGCCAGTAAAACTTTAGCCGGATCCAGGATGTACTGAGGGGTCTCCATCGCATCATCCACCTCTGTGGTGCGGGAGAGAGCATCCGCCCGAACATTCTTGGCTGCGGGTCGGTAGTGAAGCGAGAAGTCGAACCGACTAAAAAAGAGGGACCAACGGGTTTAGCCTCTGTGCGTGAGACAAGTACTGCAGGTTTTTATGGTCGGTATACACTATAATCGGGTGTTGGGCTCCCTCCAACCACTGACGCCACTCCTCGAACGCTAATTTTATGGCCAACAGCTCCTTGTCGCCAATCCCGTAGTTCTTCTCAGCAGGTGAAAACTTACGGGAAAAATATGAGCAGGGCCAGGTCTTGCCGGTCTGGGAGGTTTGGAGCAGCACCGCCCCTACTGCGACATCAGATGCATCCACCTCTACTATAAACTGACGTAGAGGGTCCGGATGCCTGAGACAGGTATCCTGTAGGAAGGCCTTCTTGAGATCCTGGAAGGCCTGTGTAGCCGCGGGAGACCAGTTTCGTGCATCTGCGCCCTTCCGTGTGAGGGCCGTCAGGGGGGCTACCAGGCTGGAGTAGTGCGGGATAAATTGGCGATAGAAATTAGCGAATCCTAAGAACCGCTGAAGCGCTTTCACGCCCGATGGTTGCGGCCAGCCCGTGATGGCGCTCACCTTATCCGGGTCCATGCGGAAGCCTGTCACGGAGATGATATATCCTAGGAAGGGCAGTGATTCTTGTTCGAACTGGCACTTCTCTAGTTTAGCGTACAGACGGTTCTCCCTCAGTCTCTGTAGAACTTGTCGCACGTGCTGCCGATGTGTCTCGAGATCCTGGGAGTATATCAATACGTCATCCAGATATACGATGACGAAGGTGTATAAAAAGTCGCGGAGAACCTTGTTCATCAGATTCTGGAAAACGGCTGGAGCGTTACAGAGGCCAAACGGCATGACCAGATACTCGTAATGGCCGTCCCTGGTGTTGAACGCGGTCTTCCACTCGTCCCCTGGGCGTATGCGAACCAGATTATAAGCCCCTCTGAGGTCCAATTTGGTGAACACACGAACCCCTTGGAGGTGATCCAGCAGTTCCGGGATCAGGGGCAACGGGTAACGGTCCCGGCGAGTTATTTGGTTCAAACCCCGATAATCAATACAGGGACGAAGTGATCCGTCTTTCTTCCCCACGAAGAAGAACCCGGCCCCGGCCGGGGATTTAGAGGGCCTAATGAAGCCCCGATCCAAGTTTTCTTTAATATACGCTGACATAGCTTGGGTTTCAGGCAGAGACAGGGGGTAGACTCTCCCTCGGGGCGGAGAGGTCCCTGGCAGCAAGTTAATTGCGCAATCAAAGGGTCGGTGCTCCGGGAGTAATTCCGCCTTTTCCTTAGAGAAGACATCCTGAAAGGCATGGTACTGTGGAGGTACTGTCAATGGAGCTGTGCAGAGTGAGATGGGTTGCAGCGGGCGTGCGGGAAGGCAACGACGGTGGCACGCAGGACTCCAGGAGGTAATCTGAAGGGACCTCCAATCAATCACCGGGGAGTGTTCCCTAAGCCAGGGTAGGCCCAGGATGACTGGGTGGATGGATTTTTCAAGAATAAGAAACGAGATTTCCTCCTGGTGGAGGGCTCCAACCTGAAGCTTCAGAGGACTGGTGCGAGTGGAGATTATACCAGGAAGTGGGTTCCCTTGAATGGAAGAAACTCGCACAGGCGGTTCTTGCGGACGAACCTCGAGCTGTAGCTGTTGTACCAGCTCCCGGAGGATGAAATTCCCCCCGGACCCAGAGTCGAGTAAGGCTAGGGTATCAAAGCCTCCCCCCGGAAGACAAAATCGTACCGGAACGGTACATGGGGAGCTGGGTGAAATGTTGCCTAGAGTCAACTCCCCGCTGAGCTCTAGGTTCAGGCGTTTCCCGGACGCTCGGTACAGCGGGCCAGAAAATGCCCCTGGCCCCCGCAGTAAAGACACAGTCCTTGGGTACGGCGGCGTCTGCGTTCCTCGGAAGATAAAGGACCCCGGCCCAACTGCATGGGTTCCTCTGTAGATGAGGTTGTGGCTGCAGGCGGGGAAGACCGGACTCGAGGCGGAGTGATCCTGCGGGTAGTTTGCCCCTGAGTAGGCCGTCGCTCTCGGAATCAACGCTGAATTCGTCGGTCTACTCGTCCGGCTAGCTCAATAAGCTCTTGCAGGTCGTCAGGCAGATCACGACCTGCGAGTTCGTCTTGAAGGCGGGAAGAAAGGCCCTCCAGAAAGATGCCGTGCAGGCTGTCCGATCCCCACGCCAATTCTGTTGCCAGAGTTTGGAACTCCATGGCGAATTCCTCCAGGGACCGGTTCCCTTGCCTCAGCTGAAGCAGTTCCGAGGCGGCCGTGGCAGATCGGGAAGGCTCGTCAAAGACTCGGCGAAAGGCTTGGACGAACTGCACTAGATTGTTGAGTCGAGAATCCTGGCGTTCCCAGAGGGACGACGCCCAAGACAATGGTTTCCCGTCCAGGAGAGAGATTATATAGGTAGTCTTGACCCGATCGGACGGGAACTGGGCTGGCAGGAGGTCGAAACGGATGTAACACTGGTTGAGAAAACCACGGCACGCCTTGGGATCCCCGGCGTATCTGGAGGGAGCCGGCATCTGTACGGGAACGGAGGGTCCGGAACCAGGCTGGGAGGTAGATGCCCCAGCCCTTGCAACCGAAGCCCCCTCCACACAATCCGCTAGGCGTTGGACCGTGGACATCAGGGTATCCAGGCACATTTGTTGCTGCTGTAGTTTTTGGGTAATGCCCGGAATAGCCTTTAGGCCGGCGAGGTCCACCGGGTCCATGGCCTTGCAATCTGTAATGTACGTGGACCCTTGGACCGATCGGAACCGAAGAGTAGGATGCTGTGAGAATTCGCAGCGACGGTTCCGAGCGGCAGGCGGCTGAATCTGGCTTGAGGAAGACCGAAGCAAGAGGCACGAAGGGCCCTATGCGACCAAGGGCCTGTGGGTGTGATGTAGAGACGAGGTGGCTGACCTGGTGGAAGCGGGTCTTCACCCTGGAAGCCGGTACTCTCCCGAGAGGAGCTCGTAAGAGTCCGGCCGCTGGGTCTTAGGCGATTCACCCTGGAAGCCGGTGTCCCCCCAGGAGGAGCCCGTAGGGACCCGGCCGCTGGGACTTAGGAGGGTCCTAGGAGAGAGGATCGTCTCTCACCAGGCCAGGGTCGAATGCCAGAGGATCACCGTCAGCCAGTCCGGGTCAAGAGCCAGAGAGACTTCGTCAGCCGGTCCAAGTCAAGAGCCAGGGAATCACCAAATCCAGTCCGGGTCGAGAGCCAGGGAATCACCAAATCCAGTCCGGGTCAAGAGCCAGAGAATCACCAAGCCAATCCAAATCAGGAACCAAAGGAGCGAAGGAAGAAGCAGGAACGAAACCACTGGACACAGGGGAACACTGGGAACCTCGTTGCAAGGCAATTCAGTCTTGTAATTGCAGGGCTTAAGTAGCCCTGCAGCGTCTGACGTCGGTCGGGGGCGGTCCCTGACTTTCCCGCGCTGGTCCCTTTAACTAGGGAGCCTGAACGCGCGCGTGCGCCTAAGGGGCGGAGCCAGCCGTGGAGAGGCGCCGGCTGCTCCGCCGAAGCGTGGACGCGACGGCAGGGAGGCCTGCAGGCCCGGGCGAGGTGGGAGCGTGCCGGGCCTGCAGCGGCAGAGACCCCCGAAGGCGCGGGGAAGGTGGCAGGGAACTGGGGCTGCCCTGCGGTAAGCGACGATTCCGGGGCCGGTCCGGAATCGCAACAGAAAGTTTGTACCAGAAACTTTCCAGAATCAGATTTAAAAACCTAAAAATGAGATGAGACATGGGAGATATGAAAGAGACTTTCAAATACCTCCCAGGTATAATAAATCAGGTGCCAGTATCAGCAATCCCCAGAATGCATGTAAAAAAGTGGCACAGAAGCATATTCTGTAGGTGTGGTCCTGGTACACTACACCTCCAACCTGTGCTATTCCATGGCAGCTCAATCAAGCAATTTCAAACTCTGAAGACTGGATGCGCTGTTCTTCAGTATAATGATAAGCAACCTGTTTAATATGGACCTTTATGCTAAGAATTCTGCTCTAGAGAGAAGAAAACATCCTTTCATTTGAAATGAATTTTAAATGATTGCACATAGTTCACAATCCACCTGGCCAAGTTTGCATTAAAAACTGATTAATCACTTTGTTCACACTGAGAGAGAGAGATTCATTCTCTTTCAATTGTATGCTGTTTAGTGTTGTGGTCCCGGTTGCGAGTGTCGCGACCCGGCCCTCACCTCCATGGTCCCGTTCTGCCTTGGGGAGTCTATGGCCTGTTTCGCGGCGTTCCCGCGGGAGGGACGCCGCCAGGAAGCCCTTCCGGGACGCCTCCTTACTTACAAGTCATCCATAAAAGAAATATAGTAATGCGGTAGGAGAACCTGGTGCATACCTGTGCGCATAAATATGTACGCACTAGTTTGAAGTTGAAATCCAGGAACACCCATGCCCAGTCCAAACAACACCCAATCCCTGCCCCTTTTTTTTGGAGCTTTTCATTTGTGCGTGCGCTGCAGTGAGAGATACGTGCATACTCAGGCAGCTTTTAAAATACTCTCAGCATGAGCCAACCTGACATATTCTCATATTTTCTGGTTTTGGCACACATCAGGCTTTCAAAATTCACCTTTTACTTTTCAGCTGAAAATTCACCTAAATTCAAAACTCCTTAACTTAGGGGGTCATATTCAATTACTGGCCAGATTGCAAAATTGGCCAGATAAACTTATCTGGCTAACTTTGGCGAGATATTCAGTGATGCAGACACTCTATTGAATATAGCGGGTTATCTTACAGATAACCAGATTAGCTTATCCAGCTTTCTTTAGGACTAGGTTATGACATGATTAGAGTTAGCGGGATAAATTATCCAGCTAATTCTGCCCCCGCAAAGCCCTTATATAATCTAGTTTAATTTTAGCTGGATAACTAATTATCAAGCTAAACTTTAGCCAGATAAGTGGGGGAAACATTGAAAAGTTCGCATTTAGCCAGATAACTTGTGAGTTATACATCTAAATGACCACTGAATATTGACAATTTATGGTCCTAAATTTAGGCCCACTATTTGTTTGCTTAGATTGAGGCCTCTATATTAACTGCCTAGAGCTGAAAATCAGTGCTTAGCTCCTAACTATTTTACTTGCCCTAACTAGACCTCCATAGCCACCCACTTTTTAGAATCCTATATTTAGGAACCTAGTGAAACTAGTGTAGTGCCCCCTAGCTGAAACTGGTGGAAATGGTGACTCTCTTCCTCTACGGTGGTTCGAGTTGCCAAGTGGCAGTGGGGTAGGTCGATTTTACTGGAGTCGAGTTGCAACTAAAGGAGTTCCATATGTTGCCCTCTTCCCAACTGGGTAATGTAAAAGAAATGGGAAATCCCACCCAGCCAGTGGAGCTCCCAGAGGTTGGGAGGGGAAGCAGGGAGTAAGAAAAATATTATGTAGGAAAGAATAGTTTAAAAGTAACAAATGCTTTAGGGGCAGATTTTAGAAACAGCGCACGCAGGATACATTTGTGCGCGCTACCCGGCGTGCACAAATGTACACCCGATTTTATAACATGCGCGTGCTGCCGCGCACTTGTTATAAAATCCGGGGTTGGCGCACGCAAGGGAATGCACACTTGTGCACCTTGCGCACGCTGAGCCCTAGAGGAGCCCCGATGGCATTCCCCATTCCCTCCAAGGCTGCTCCGAAATTGGAGCGGCCTCGGAGGGAACTTTTCTTCTACTCCCCCTCTCCTTCCCCTCCCTTCCCCTATCTACCCCACCCCCCAGCCCTATCTAAATCCCCCCCACCTTGTTTTCAATAGTTACACCTGCCTCTGGCAGGCTTAACTTGCGCACCATCCCCCGGCACAGCCGCTGTGCTGGAGGCCTCATCCCGCCCCCGGACTGCCCCCAGACCGGCACCCCGCCCTCTTTCTACCCCTTTTTCAAAGCCTCAGGACATACGCGCATCCCGGGGCTTGCGCGCATCCCCGAGCCTATGCGAAATAGGCTCGGCGCGTGCCGGGGCACTTTCTCGGGGTTATGCGCATAAGTTACATGCATAACCCTTTGAAAATCTTCCCCTTATTGTGGTAACAACTATGAAATGCAAATAAAAAAATTTAACGAGTTGGCAATGATGTTAAATCCAAGTTCAACAGCTATTGTGTACTAGCAGTAAATGTAATTCACTGTATATTTTTTGCAATTGAGATATCAGAACAGTTATGAGAACAATCTTTACCGACTAAGTCACAATAGTAATTAACATTTCCTTCTAAGTCTCTCTCAAAAGAAGCAAGATGAATTTAAAACAGTTATTCAGGCAAGTCACAACATTGTCCACGCTTGTTCTTTATACTGTATTTTACTTAATACCAATGCATTCTCTGAACTTGATGCTTTGGACTGCTCTCTAGCTTGCAGTATCTTTGAACATTTTTTCTTATATAAGTATAATTTTCTTCCTGTAATTCTGTTATGTATTTCTTTTGTTTTTGAGTGAATGTCACTAGTGTTTGGCTAGTCCTAGTCTGTTGTGAGAGTGCAAATTTAGCTGTAGGATGCAGGGCTCATTGTCTCTGATGCTCCAAATAGTTGCTTGTGGCACTGATTGAGAGCGAAGCACTCATGGCTCTGGACTTTAGGCATGTGCAAAGGGACGCCATACGTTGAATTCGTGATTCGGATTCGTCGGGGAGCAGATACATTGCATTCAGCCGTATGACGCCCCAATGCGTTAATACGGCAATTTCTATTCATATCCCAGCTAAAATTAAAATTAACTACAACCCCCCACCCTCCTTACCCCCCCCCACCAAGACTTACCAAAACTCCCTGGTGGTCCAGCGGGGAGTCCGGGAGCCAGCCCCTGCACTCTCACACCCTCGGTACCGGTTTCATCATGGTGCCGATAGCCTTTGTCACAGGAGCTACCGGTGCCTTTGGTCAGCCCCTGTCACATGGCCATCGGCACCATCTTGTGCTCCTACCATGTGACAGGGACTGACCAATGGCACTGGTAGCCCCTGTGACATAGTATGGGCAAAGGCTATCGGTACCATTTTGAGTACTGGCATCGGACGGCCGGAGTGCAGGAGGTCACTCCGGGACCCCTGTTGGACCCCCAGGGACTTTTGGCCAGCTTGGGGGGCCTCCTGACCCCCACAAGACTTGCCAAAAGTCCAGCAGGAGTCCGGGAGCGACCTCCTGCACGCCGTCCGTCCGATGCCAGTACTCAAAATAGCGCAGATCGCCTTTGCCCTCACTATGTCACAGGGGCCGACCGTCGGTTGTTTGTTTTTCTGTGATTGCTGTACTAAAAGAAGTTGGATCCTTTCTATTCTGACTTCTGATGTGGCTGAAGCTTGGTTTTTGCTGTCCTTTCCTCACTGTCCTTGCCCTCATTATGTCATACGGGCGACGGTCGCCCGTATGACATAGTGAGGGCAAAGGTAGCGCCGGCACCATTTTGAAGATTGGCAATACGGCCCGCATGCAGGAGGTCGCTCCCGGACCCCCGCTGGACTTTTGGCAAGTCTTGTGGGGGTCAGGAGGCCCCCCCCCCAAGCTGGCCAAAAGTCCATGGGGGTCCAGCGGGGGTCCGGGAGCGATCTCCTGCACGCGTGACGTCGGGAGCCAGGAAACAAAATGGCGCTGGTGCTACCTTTGCCCTGTCACATGATAAGGGCAAAGGGCCACCGGCGCCATTTCTCAATGCAGTCGTGGCTAGAGAGAGTGGGAGATCGCGTTGGGATCCCCCCACTGGACCCCAGGTAATTTAAAACATTTTGGGGGGGTTCGGGAGGGTGGGGGATTTCTTTTAAAGGTTCGGGGTGGGTTTTAGGGTTGTTTTGGTGTGCCGGTTTTCCCGCCCTCCCCCGATTTACGATTTTTAACGATTTAAAAAAAAAACAAAAAACACGACGATAAGATTTCCCTCCCCCCCAGCCAAAATCGATCGTTAAGACGATCGATCACACGATTCACACCTCTAATTGAAACAGACCTCAGTCCTTTGAAATCTGAGAAAATATGGACAAGCCATATGAACAGGTTGCTATTAATATTGCCTTCAATAACATTGCAGATAATTTGTCCTAGTGAGGTGGTAGTTAACCTAGCATTAAGTTGGACATTAAATTAACTATGACTGCTCAAGTATCAGCAGTGGTGCTTACCTCTTTTTGTTGCCTAAGGCAGATAAAGCAGTTGATTCCTTACTTATCATTTACAGGAGAGGTGCTCAAACTGCTCCTACAGACCCTCCCAGCCAGTCGGGTTTTCAGGATATCCCTAGTGAATATGCATAAGAAATATTTGCACACACAGGAGGTACTACATGCAAATAATTCTTATGCATATTCATTAGGGATATCCTGAAAACCTGACTGGCTTGCGGGGAGGGGGGGGGGGGGGGGGAAGGCATATGACTGGTTTCAGCACCGCTGGCCTAAAGGTCCTGCTACAGTGGTACATTCTCTGGTAATGGGTAAAGTCTTTACTGCAATTCACTGTATCATGGCTTACCTAGGACTTGCCTTAGGTGGCTGCAGTTAATTCAGAGCAGTGTGGCAAGGCTATTGACGTGAAAAAGAAAGTGTGATCATATCATTCTAATTCTGTACAAGCTTCATTGGCTGCCAGTCAAAGCTAGAGTACAGTTAAAAATTCCTGCTTTGACCTTTAAATGCCTGTATTGAAGCTCTCTGGAAAAGCTTGCAGACTTGTGGTTGGGGATAAGTCTACCAGTCTTCCCACCATAGTTTGTTGGCTGTTCCATCATTAGTGGATGTTAAACCATCTGTGATATGGCAAACAACTTTTAGTTATTTGGGGCCAGTGCTTGGGAATTCCCTACCCTTAAAGTTAAAGAAAGAAAAAGTATTTAAGAGATAGAAAATTGACCAAAACCTGACTGACCAGGCTTTTCCTGGTCAATATTAGGGGAGAATTAGATGTCTCCCAGTGACTGTGAAAAGGGTAGATGCTATCGGCATTAGGATTAATTAGGATGGTTTGATTGCTGTTATTGTATTGGCTTATTGTTTTTGTCTGCTTTGTTAATATTGGAAGCTGTTCATGGAATTATTGTATTTTAATTTGTGTTTTATTGCAAATTGTAATTTATTAATTGTATTTTTATTGGTTGAATGCACCTCAACTAGACGTCTTTCACATTAGGTGAATAATCAAATTCTACTAAATAAATAAATAAATAAAATAATGAATAATAAAAAGTTGGCCCCTGTGATGTTGGTAAGGGCAAGACAGGCAGATTGTGTCAGTGCATTTTGGCCCCTATAATGTTGGCAAGGGAAAGGCAGGTGGATGAGTTAGTGCATATTAGCCCCTGTGATATTTTTTGGATACATGGCAGAAGGAAGCAGAGGATATATGGCCCAACTGGTGGTGTTAAGGACACAGCATGACTCATGCTTTGTGTG
Source organism: Rhinatrema bivittatum (assembly GCF_901001135.1). Classification (NCBI taxonomy): domain Eukaryota; kingdom Metazoa; phylum Chordata; class Amphibia; order Gymnophiona; family Rhinatrematidae; genus Rhinatrema; species Rhinatrema bivittatum. The sequence continues at coordinate 338,158,113 of NC_042615.1, forward strand.
TTGTAACTAATACGCAAAGGACATCAGCTGAGGGAAGCAATTGGGCCACTTAAGAAATTCTGGGATGGAGCATCACCTGAAGAAGCAGCATCTCCTTCAATAATCACCTGGGGATGGTAGTAGCAGTAGTCAGGGGAACACTTCTGCAAGATAGAGGACACTAGTATTTTAAAAGGGGACAAGTGTTTCTCAAGCTGCTTCCAAGACTTCGACTCCTTCTACCAGTGAGGTGGCAAGCCAGCAGCAGCAGTCCCAGGTACGTGATGATAAGGTCAGGCGGTGTCAGGCTCACTGTTCCCGACTGCAGCATGGGCTAGAGTTGGTGCAAACACATGCCTCATTGACCCAGCCATTTGATTGTCCATCCTTTTCCAACAGCTGCCTTCACCAGAGGAGTCCTGAGCAGTCCACCTCACACAGGACCTCCAGGCCCTTCACAAACATGTCTAGTCATTTCTCCATCAAGGCCCAATCCCTAGGTCTGACATTAGCGCCCATGGTCTAAATGCTGAGAGGTGGCCTCAAGGTCTTGAGCCCTTCAAACAGGGTCTCACTCCCTGCAAGTGAGACCTCCTTATGACTGTCTTCACCAGAGGAGTTCTGGGCAGTCCACTGCTTGGCAGGACCATCTAGAGCCCCTCCAAGATGTGTCTGGTCATTGATCCATCAAGGCTTAATTCCTGGGCCTGACGTTAGTGCCCATAGCCCAAGCACTGAGAGGTGGCTCCAAGGCCTGACCACCCTCACCAGAGGGTTCCTGGGCAGCCCAACTCCTGACCTTGTCAGATTGACAAGCATACCACATGCACCTTTATCAGTCCTGGATTGTCTCATTCCTGGACCCGACATGCCATTCACGATGCTGACATCCACCCACCACAAGCCTCATAGCATGGGTGCCTGCCTGGGGGTCTGTGTGTGTGAGAATGAATGTGTGCATGCCTGGGGGATGGGGAGGGAGTGATGTGAAAATGAATGAGAGCCTTCCTGGGGTCAGTGTGTGTGTGTGAGAATGACTGGGAGCTTGCCTGGGTGTGTGTGTTTCTGTGTATGTGAGAGAGCCAGTGAGTGTGAGAGCATGAGTGTGTATGAGAAAATCCAAGGGAGTGAGAGTTTGTCTGTGGAGGGAGAGAGAGTGTCTTAGAGCCTGAGAGTGTCGTACGATATTTTCAAAGTCGTCAGAAATCGGGGGCTCCCCGAAACCGATAGGAAAACCCCACAAAATTGTTTGTGGGGTTCTCTTATCGTTTTGGGAGGAAGGCGGGAAAAACAGCACACTAAAACAACCCCTAAACCCACCCTGACCCTTTAAAACCGCCCCCTTAGCTTCACCCACCCTCCCGATCCCCCCCAAAATGTTTTAAAAATACCTGGTGGACCCGGGAGCAATCTCCCGCTCTCGGGCCGTCAGCTGCAGTAATAAAAATGGCGCCGATGGCCATTTGCCCTTACCATGTGACAGGGTATCCGTGCCATTGGCTGGCCCCTGTCACATGGTAGGAGCACTGGATGGCCTGTGCCATTTTTAAAGATGGCGCCGGCCGTAATGGACGGCCGGCCCTGTCACATGGTAGGAGCACTGGATGGCCGGTGCCATCTTTAAAAATGGCGTGGGCCATCCAGTGCTCCTATCATGTGACAGGGGCTGGCCAATGGCACGGATACCCCATCACATGGTAAGGGCAAAGGGCCATCGGCGCCATTTTTATTAGTGGCAGCCGATGGCCCAAGAGCGGGAGATCGCTCCCAGGACCACCACTGGACTACCAGGTAATTTTAAAACTAAGGGGGCGGTTTTAAAGGGTCGGGGTGGGTTTTTTGTTTATCGGCTTGGGCGCAGCCGATAAAAAAAAAATGATGGGAGCGAACGAAAAAAAATTCACGATGTGAATCGGAACCAATTCCGGTTCCGATTCACATCTCTAATATGTATGTGACAGTGTATGTGTGAGAGAGAATGGACATGTGAGTATGTGTGAGAGAGAGAGGATAATCTCCAAATCCTCGACAATATCAGGGTGACTGGAAATCAAGAGCTCCCACAGAAGGGGATAGCAGGGGCTTTTTAAAATCCTTATTAGTTCTAATTATTGAATATTATTTGATGTCTGCTCTTTTTGAAATATTTTATTGGTGTTATATACAAATTTTTGAAAATTTCCCTGAGTTAAATAACTGGAGGTTCTATTCATCAGCAGTTTTGAAATATATATTTTTAGTATGATTTTCCTATTATGATGTTTTATAGTTCTTGATTTTATTGTTTGATGTTTTGTGAGGAATGATTGTATTTTCTGTTTTTCCATTGCTGCATTACATACAGTCTAACTTATTGCGATTTCCAGTTCAGTTTGTCTGTGCATTTCTGTGTAAAATTTATAGTCCCTTTATTCTGTATTTGGTGACTCACCAAATTGTATGTGTAATTGGGTACCCATGGGCCAGTATGGAGAAAAATCCCTCGGGCCACTAATTTCCCACAATCCGCCCCTGAGAGGAGGGTACCAGAATAGGGACATGCATAATATTGCGTATATTGCGTGATATCACCATGATAGCACTCTGTCATGAGATATATACTGTTAATCGTGCCATCAGCCCTCAAAGCAATGGTGGTCCCTTGAGGTTAGGGCCACCATCGCACCTAAAGGGCCGCTTGCCACATTCTTTTGTTTTGTGGTTTTTGGCCGCAAGACAAAAGAATGCCCTATAGGATGCAAGGGGGTAAACTCCACAGTGCTGCAATTACTACTCTTAACAGAAGGCATGGGGATTACTACTCTTAACCAATAAGCATTGATGCTTTTGACACAACTGCAACATTGCTCTCTGCATCAACGGGAGATGGGAAAAAGGGGAATTGAATTCAGATGACAACCAGGCCCTGACTTTTATAGCCTGGGGTATTGATATACAGACAGGAAAAAGGAACAGGACTGCTTTTATGGCCCAGTCCAAAAGCAAAGCACATCAAGCAACACTGACTGAATTTTCAAGAAGGCTCCTCACCCAGTAAAAATGTGATAGCAGTAATTTTTTTGTGGGTTTGGCAGTTGCTTGGTTTTGATTATAAATATGACTACCTTTTCATAAGGCTTGGGGATAACTGCACAGAGTGGCAGTACTATCCTTAAGAGAAACATGAGGATAACCTACATGGCACAGCAGACAGATACTACCTTAGGAAGCATGCTGGGCAGACTGGATGGACCATTTGGTTCTTTTCTGCCATCATTACTATGTTACTATGTTAAACGTGCATTAGAGCATTAACGCAGCTTGATGCATCACCTAGTAAGTGTGCATTTGTTTTTTCTTTTGCATATTTCTTTTGCACAGTAATGCTGTGACCTTCCAGGACAGAAACTCCACCAGCAACCGGTCAGACAACCCCATTCACGCCTACAGAGGACAGAGCACTCTTCCAGCCGAACCAACAAACATACAAACACTGTCAGCATTCATCCAAACCTCTCCTCAATCGGACAGACACCTTCTCTCATCCATTCATCTCGGACTAAACTTCCTCCAGAACTCCACTCATCATGCACACTTATAACATCCCAATCATCCACTACCAAAGGAGAACCCCTTCAGTTAACACCATCAATGTCACACAAAAAAGAATTATCCCTATCATGACATCTCCATTGAACCAACTTCTAGGCCTCACGCTTCTCTCAGTAACCCTCTTCAATGCGCAATCCTTAACTAAGAAGACACACATTCTCAATGATTACCTTTTGGATTCCAACCCAGACATCTGTGCCATCACAGAAACCTGGTTAAAAAACTCGGACATCGCCTTAACCAACCAACAACCCATCCAGACCTATGACATCTTCACCTTCCATAGACACAAAAAAAGAGGGGGCGGACTTTTTCTAGCCACCAAGAAAGAACTCAGACTGACCGCACATTCAATCAAGACAGAGTCCAAACTGGAATTGGGCCTAGTCAAGTCAAAACATCTACAAATACTGTTAGTCTACGCTCCTCCAGGAGTTCTAGAAACGGACCCCTCACCCCTCATAGAATCCATTGTGAAACATATCAACTCAGACCTTCCAACAATGATCATGGGGGACTTCAACCTCCATACAAACGCAACACCTCGCTCTGCGAACTGTGAAGCCCTCCTCACCTCCCTTGGAGCTATGGGATTCACTCAGACCATCAACAGCCCCACTCATAAAGCTGGACACACTCTGGACCTAATATTCATCAATGCTAAATTCACCAGCACAGTAGAACCCACCTGTACTCGAATCCCCTGGTCAGACCATTTCCTGATAGAATCTTCCTTCTCCACACACAAACAAACACACACTTCCCCACACCTTTCTACCATTCAATTCAGGAAAGCATGTCCAGCTGATACACTCAGCGATCAACTCTCCAATGAATTCCCTAACTTAGACCTAACTAACCCTGACTCAGCCCTATCCTCTTGGCAAAAGATCACAGAAACAGTTGCAAATAAATGGTGCCCAATAGTCTCCAAATCAATCAACCCAACAAAAAAGGGAAATCAACCCTGGTTCAGCACTGAACTTAAACAGATGAAACAGGACTTACGACAAAAAGAAAATAGATGGCGCAAAACCCCTAACACATCTACCCTTGCAACATACAAGGGATTCTTACATCACTACAGGACTGCCATTCTACAGCAAAAAAAGGAATACTATGCAAACAAAATACACCATTTCCAATATGATGCCCAGGCCCTATTCGCCTACGTAACACAAATCACTAAATCTACCCCCCCACCTATCCCAGACGAACAAGCTCTTTCCAAGGCTAATGAGCTCGCTTCTTTCTTTCAACAGAAGATCTTAAATACCCTCGCCCTCCTTCCTCCAAATACTACACCTCCCAAGTCAGGCGAGAATCACCAGTCTCTTACTAGACCCAAATTTGACAGTTTTGAATCAACCTCCACTAAAGAGATTGAATCCCTTCTAAAAAGACAGAAACCATCTAGCCATCCAGCTGATAACATCCCATCGAGACTCCTGCTTCTCATCCCTGACACGATCTCAGGACCTCTGACCAGCATCATAAACAGCCTTCTAACACAAGGAAGCTACCCAGACAGCCTCAAAACCGCCTCACTCAAGCCCCTCCTCAAGAAACACAACTTAGACCCGAATGTACTAGCTAATTTCAGACCCATCTCTAACCTCCCTTTCATTGCCAAACTAACGGAGAAACTGGTAAACACCCAACTTTCTGAATATCTAGAAGACCACAAGATCCTATACCCTTCGCAGTATGGTTTCCATAAATCACGCAACACGGAAACCCTCCTCATTTCTCTTACAGACCATATTATTATGGGGTTAGACAAAGGACACTCCTTTTTACTAGTCCTGTTAGACATCTCGGCGGCATTCGACACAGTCAACCATACCATCCTGCTGGATCGCCTAGCAGATATCGGCATCTCCGGATCTGCCCACAACTGGTTCAAGTCCTTCCTCAACAATAGGACTTTCAAAGTCAAAATCAACAATAAAGAGTCACCCCTAACAAAATCAACTCTGGGTGTACCACAAGGCTCCTCCTTATCCCCTACCCTCTTTAATATATACCTCCTCCCCCTTTGCCAACTGTTAACAGATCTCAACCTAATTCATTATCTGTACGCAGACGACGTGCAGATTCTAATCCCTATAACAGAATCAATATCAAAAGCGCTCACTCACTGGAATAATTGCCTTCTTTCCATCACTAATCTACTCAACAGCTTAAACCTGGTTCTCAACGCCTCCAAGACAGAGCTGCTCCATATCTCCTCAAATGAAAACAATATCGCCCCACCATCACCACACTCTTCTCGCATTACCTGCAAGCAGGTTAGAGACCTTGGGGTAATACTAGACAATCGACTAAACCTAAAGAAAATGGTCAACACAACTTCCAAAGACTGTTTCTACAGACTACAGGTTCTAAAACGGCTTAAACCACTCTTATTCTTCCATGACTTCAGGACAGTCCTCCAAGCGCTACTATTCACCAAAATAGACTACTGCAGTGCCCTTTTCCTAGGCCTCCCCAAATCCACTACCAAACCACTGCAGATGATTCAAAACGCGGCAGCGAGATTACTGACCAGTACAAGCCGCGGCGAACACATCTCACCCATCCTCAGGAACCTACATTGGTTACCAGTTAATTTCAGAATTCTATACAAATCAATCACCTTAATTCATAAAACCATCCATCATCATCTTCAACTCGACCTGGAAATCCCATTCAAACTCCACTCCTCCAACAGACCAACTAGGGATATTCTCAAAGGCACTCTGAAATTTCCCCCCACTAAAGCCTCACGCCTCTCTACAACCAAAGACAGAGCTTTTTCGATAGCTGGCCCATCTATCTGGAATAGCATCCCATCAAATCTCAGACTGGAGCCCTGCCTTTTAACTTTTAGAAAAAGACTTAAAACCTGGCTCTTTCACCAAGCCTTCACCGATCCACCAGACATTCACTAGTTTGACCTTCACTCTTACCCGACCTGGCATTTACACTCAAGAATGGACTCTGACTCTTCCAGGTTAAAGCACCTATTAAGCTTTTAACCGTACACTGTACGGTAACACTTTATATTTCTCCTGCCTTATCTTCCTTCCAGCTTGTTGCAAGCTTCCAAGTTCTCTTTCCCTGTTGATTGTAACTTTGACTTATTCCCACCTATTGTTTAGCTCTCGTTTACTTGAATTGTTACTCCAGTTATTCCCTGTTAAATGTAAACCGATCCGATATGGTTATTACTATGAAGGTCGGTATAAAAAACTGTTAAATAAATAAATAAATAAATATTTTAATGCAATGCTGAATGACTGCAATGCAAAATTATGAAAATCATCTCATTAGCTATAAACATATAAAAAACACTTCACAAATGCGATTGTGTAAAAAATGTATCTACATCTCAGAGAAGTGTACTTAAACATTTTGCAGTATAGTATGTATTACTCCTAATAAAATGAGCCTAATAAAAACCAAATAGTAGGCAAACTTTGACACACTTTAGTACACTGGCCTCAATGAATGCCTAACTTTTTGTTTATTATTTTTAATGCATGCTATTTTGCTGTTGGGAATTATATAAATGACCCCAGTAGCAAAACAGTCTTCCTAGTTTTGCTGTGAATTTTATTGCAAAATGTTTAATTACACCTCCCTGAGATGCAATTAAATGTTTTGCACAATCAAATTTGCAAAGTGTTTTTTACATGTGGTTTAACTATGTGTTCATAGCTAATGAACTGCTTTGACATAGAGTGAATATGGCACTCTGGTCTTTGAAGGCCCCTAAATAATTGGTTTTTCAGGATATATATATATATATATATATATATATATATATATATATATATATATATATAAATAGATCTGTATATGATTGAGGAGGTATGCATGCCAATCTCTGTCATGTATTTCATCCTGAAAACCAGATTGGTTAGGAGTCAAAACTGGCATCGCCATCCCTGAATTAGAGTAATCATCACAGCTTGATGCATAGAATCAAGTGAAGAGGCAGCCCCCAAGAACCTTTAAAAGTGTCTAGCCAAGAAAAAAAAATGTATTCTCTCTCATATATTTATAAAACTTCATGTCAGAATTCATCATGTCTTGCAGTATTATCAGATTTCACATTTTTTAGTAGCACAGGCAACATTAAGCAATGCCATCATAATGTAGCCATCTAAATCTAATTTTGTCCTCTTCCTCCAGAGTAGGCAAATAGAGATCCCTTTAATAAGCCTTGATAACTGCTATGGTTGTTGAATCTTGAGAGGTGTATAAAGATTTTGTTAAAGAAGAGAAATCATTTGTGATTCTGCTCAGGGGAACTACTAACCCCATTCATCATTCTGAGTCTCTTAATAGTATTTCTTTGCTTCATTTCATGCATCTGCATTGCTATAACGTTAAATTTATTACTTTTCTCATAGTACTTCCTCTTAAGCGTTGACATTACAAATTCTTTTCTGAATAATAAAATATTAATTGCCACCCTAAGCTGCAACTATCTTGGAACTTTTGCTTACTAATAATTGTTTTGTGTATCTTTTCCGGCTCGGATGATTTGGCGTTTGAAATGATTTATTTTGTCTTCTTTGTTTCTCGCCTCTCTGGAAGCATAAATAGAACTCCCCCTCAGGAAAGCTATGCCTGCTTCTGATAAGGCACCATTAGTTATAGCATCATTGTTATTAATATGCAAATTTAGAGTCTCCCTCAAACTGCAGCACATTTACACCCATCAGCCAGCATCCAAGATTAGCAATTCTGATCCCTGAAGGAAAGGAGAGGCAACAGTCAGCCCAACCAGGCCAGAAGCTGAAAAAGCCATCCCACATCCAAGGGGCAAAGGGTAGCCCCTAAATCCCTCTTCCCCATGTACTCAGCGCTCTACTTTTCTGTCATTTGCTTAGGCTAGATGCACTCACAGAAATAAAATGCCCAAATGGGAGGGTTCAGAGCACTTCACTTCGAACTCTTTGACAAAGCACAATTCACCAAAGTTTGGGCAGGCTTGGGTGCAAACTAAGGTAATATTCAAACAACAAATATCTAATCTTGGATTCCAAAACATTGAAAAGGTATAAACAATGCTTAGGACTTGATTCCAGGGAGATGGTTCTCCTGGATTTAGTCTTGTTGGGTGGGGATTTTCCTACCTATGCTTTCCACAGTATACTTCTGCCTGCTTGCCCGTCTATTGGAGAATGACTTGGATCCATCCGAGTGCAAGATGTGGAGCCAAGCAAGTACTGATGTGAGAATCGAAAGCCAAAACTTACAGAACTCAGACTTTTACTGACGCCATAAACAACAAACAAAATAGGACCCCAAAAAGATACAAGATAAAACATAAAACACACAAAAAAGATATAAGGCCAGATTTTAAAAGACATAAATTCTGGGGTTTACGCACATGGCGGGCCTTGTGTACACCGGGCAAATTTTCAAAGGGACCCAGCCATGCCTGTAAACCCCGGTATGCGCACAAGTGCCGGGCCTCATCAAAGGGGTGTGGGCGGGGTATGGGCAGGAAGGGGCAGGGTGGGGAAGGATGGAGGCTGGCCGGGGCAGCAGCCATTAGCCACTGTCCTGGGGAAGTGCGCACCGGCAACCGATCGGCACATGTAAATTACTTCTGGTTCCGAGGAGCAGCAAGTAATGAAATAAAAAAATTCAGGACAGGTAGGTTAGTTTTAGGGGGTTGGAGGAGAGGGGAAGGGGAAGGAAGGTTAGACAGGGGGTCAGGGAAGTTCCCTTTCAGTCCTCTCCGTAATTGGAACTGGCTGGGAGGGAACTGGGGATGGCCCAATTGCATTGCCGCGCGGAGTTTGCAAAGGTTCACCCCCCCCTTGCACTTGTATTATAAAATCTGGCGCGCATGTACATGCGGCCACCCAATTTTATAACATGCGCGCGCGCCAGGGACCGCACATATATGGACATGTGTGCGCACATTATAAAGTCTACCTCAAAATATTTTAAAAAGTCCAACTAAGATGTACCAACAAACTAACTCCAACAAAATGGCAGTCCTCAAATATGCTTCTTTGTTGCTGCATATTTTTACAAAAAACCATAAAGATCCTTTGAAAGTAAAGAAAAAACATCAACTCAGGATTCACCAAGGGTCACATCATGGCTGCCTGCCCAACATATTTTGCCACAAACAGCTTCTTCAGGGGCCACGGACTCAAGCATGTTGAAAGGCAAAGCAACTTCAACAGATGTTTAAACATTGAAGAAACTTCTGGCAAACATGAAGTAACACCAAACAATATTGATTCAACACATCTAGGCAATCAAATTTTATCATCATTAAGAGGACTCTGCAAAATCATTGCAAACAAACATAAAAATAAATTTTGAAACACAAGATAAGCAAAGACAAAAGGAATTATCTTTAAAACATACATACCTAAAGACATGAATGTCCACAAATTTAAACAAGTCGAATAACCACCATATTGAAAAAAAAATGTCAGCACTCTTACCTTGCTATCAAACATTCTTATATACAACAGGATAACACAACCAATCAGAATAGCAAATGAACAATCTCCCATCATGTATCTAATGCTACCATTCATTCTTATATATAACAAGATGGCCCTGACAACCAATCAGAAAAACAAAATTGTATTCCTATATACTATAGTAGATGAAGCAATCACCTACAAGCACACAAAACAATCATCATAGAGTATAATAAAGATGCCAAATACTTCATATGATCACAACTCATTTGATTTTTTATTTAAGCCAGTAAGACTTAGGGACTTAAATTCAAAAATCCATCTCTTCTTGCATCTTAATAAAGAACATAAGAAATTGCCATGCTGGGTCATACCAAGGGTCCAACAAGCCCAGCATCCTGTTTCCAACAGAGGCCAAACCAGGCCACAAGAACCTGGCAATTACCCAAACACTAAGAAGATCCCATGCTACTGATGCAATTAATAGCAGTGGCTATTCCCTAAGTAAACATGATTAATAGCAGTTAATGGACTTCTCCTTTAAGAACTTATCCAAACCTTTTTTGAACCCAGCTACACTAACTGCACTAACCACATCCTCTGGCAACAAATTCCAGAGCTTTATTGTACGTTGAGTGAAAAAGAATTTTCTCCGATTAGTCTTAAATGTGTTACTTGCTAACTTCATGGAATGCCCCCTAGTCCTTCTATTATTCGAAAGTGTAAATATCCATAGAAACATAGAAACATAGAAACATAGAAATGACGGCAGAAGAAGACCGAATGGCCCATCCAGTCTGCCCAGCTAGCCTCACACATTTTTTCTCTCATTCTTATCTGTTTCTCTTGGCTCCTTGTTCTATTCCCCTTCCACCCCCACCATTAATGTAGAGAGCAGTGATGGAGCTGCATCCAAGTGAAATATCTAGCTTGATTAGTTAGGGGTAGTAGGGGCAGTAACCGCCGCGATAAGCAAGCTACACCCATGCTTATTTGTTTTACCTAGACTATGTTGTACAGCCCTTGTTGGTTTTTTTTTCTTCTCCCCTGCCGTTGAAGCAGAGAGCCATGCTGGATATGCATTGAAAGTGAAGTATCAGGCACATTTGGTTTGGGGTAGTAACCGCCGTAACAAGCCAGCTACTCCTCGCTTTGTGATTGCGAATCCGATTCACATCTACTCGTTCAAGACCTCTCATGATCTTAAAGACCTCTATCATATCCACCCTCAGCCGTCTCTTCTCCAAGTTGAACAGCCCTAACCTCTTCAGCCTTTCATCATAGGGGAGCTGTTCCATCCCTTTATCATTTTGGTTGCCCTTCTCTGTACCTTCTCCATCGCAACTATATCTTTTTTGAGTTGCGGCAACCAAAATTGTACACAGTATTCAAAGTGAGGTCTCACCATGGAGCGATATAGAGGCATTATGACATTTTCCGTTATGTTAACCATTCCCTTCCTAATAATTCCTAACATACTGTTTGCTTTTTTGACTACTGTAGCACACTGAGCCGACAATTTTAAAGTATTATCCACTATGATGCCTAGATATTTTTCCTGGGTGGTAATTCCTAATATGGAACCTAACATCGTGTACCTACAACTAGGGATGTGAATCGTTTTTTGACGATTTAAAATATCGTCCGATATATTTTAAATCGTCAAAAATCGTTAGGGCCACGATACAATACCAATTCCCCCGATTTATCGTCAAAAAATTGTAAATCGGGGGAAGGGGGAAGGGGGAGGGCAGGAAAACTGGCACACTAAAACCCCCTAAAACCCACCCCCGACCCTTTAAATTAAATACCCCACCCTCCCGAACCCCCCCCCCAAATGCCTTAAATTACCTGGGGGTCCAGCGGTGGTCTGGAATAGCCTCCTGCAATTGAATCATGTTGTCTTCAGCCGGCGCCATTCTGCGCCGCCATTTTGCAAAATGGCGGCGCAAAATGGCGGCGGCCA